>NC_134209.1:84037500-84354166 GCF_965140235.1 Caretta caretta
TATCATGCAGCCTCTTCAGCCATGGAGTTATAAGCTTATCATAAATGAGTCATTCCATTCATAGAATCATAGAATATCAGGGTTGGAAGGGACCTCCTGAGGTCATCTAGTCCAACCTCCTGCTCAAAGCAGGACCAATCCCCAATTAAATCATCCCAGCCAGGGCTTTGTCAAGCCTTGTAGTTCATGTGCTCTTGCGTATATGAGAGCAATAAGAATTATACACAGTTTCTCAAAGTCTGCCCTGTACCATTTAATAACACATTAGCTACATTGGAATGGAAATATTTACAACAAAAATGGGGAAATGTCTTGGCAGTATTTTCTTTTCTTTTAATCCCGATGTTGAAAAAGCATAGTGGATGACCTATAGTCATCAAACGTATAATCTGTTTCCCAAAGTTAGAGTCTGAAAGGCACCTGTGATAAATGAGGGGGTGGGGGTGGGGATAGCTCCCTTTTGTGGATAGCCAGACAGTTAGCGATAGAATCCCTCTTGGTAGCTGTTCTCTACTAGCTTTACCTGTAACAGGTTAAAATGTCTGACTGCATACATAAGTAAAGGGAAGTGAGTGGGCACCTGACCAAAAGAGCCAATGGGAGGGTTAGAACTTTTTAAAATGGGTGGGCGGGGGGAATTCCCCTCTTCCCTAGAAAACCACAACACACAAAGGGAACAGGGTAGCAGTTATGCTATGAGAAGCTGAAGGCCAGGTATGAAAATCAGAATCATACCTAGAATTGCTTATTTGGAACCCAGATATGTAAGTAAATTAGAAAATGTGTAGGAAGACAAGATTATGTTTATTTTGTTTGTTCTTATGGCTTGTGGATTCCTCTGTGCTAACCCCAGATCCTTTTGTTGCTTGTAACCTTTAAGCTGAACCCCCAGCAAATTATTTTGGGTGCTTAATTTTTGGAATTGCTCTTTTAAAAATCTAGCAAGAGTCTGAGTTTTCAGATGTATTTTCTTTCTTGTTTTTAATGAAATTGACCTTCTTTTAAGAACAGGGTTTGAGTTTTTGTCTTTAGAGGTTTGTGCACAATTTTTTTTTTTTGGTTAGCTAGTGGTAACAGCTGATTTCTTTGTTTTTCCTTTCTCTGCTTTTCCCCAGAGGGGGGTGAAAGGGCTTGAGGATACCCCACAAGAAGGAATTCCCAAGTACAGCATCCTGGGTTCCAAGGGGTTTTGCATTTGGGTGCTGGCACCCATCTACAGCCAGAGAGAAGCTGTGACCTTGGAAGTTTAATCCTAGCCTGGAGGGCTAGTATTATTTTTTAGAATCCTAGCGGGCCCCACCTTTTGCACTCGAAGTGCCAGAGTGGGGAATCAGCCTTGACAGCACCATTGTTTCCATGACATCATATTATTTCTATGAATTTTCTTGCAAGATCTGTAAAGGAAAAATCAATTTTCAGCAGAAAACTGGTGTCCTAGGCATGTCAAGAGATAATCAGAGCTTTTTTGAATCCCAGACGAGAGAGATTTTAGATTTATATTGCTCCTTTAACATGGGAAGATCACAGAACACTTCCCAAATTAATCAGCACTGATGCGTAGGATCCTCTTGGATAGAATCTAGCAATTTGGAAGATACCATAGAGCCAACTGCCCAAGAGTGGAAGGAAGGTAAACTTTAATCAGGGACCATTGGGGGGGGGGGGGGGGGGGAAACGGTACTGTTATCCAAAAGTACCAGAGAGCATTAGGACCAAATTTTCACCTAGGCTACCATGGCTCCATCTGTGTGGCAGCAGGTTTGTTCACACAAGACAGCAGAGTTCATAGTTTTTTCCAGACCTCTGATAATATGCATGATACAGTTTACATCCACAATTTGTTTGTACTTACTGTGTGCTCACATTGCATGTATAAGTGCATTTTGCAGGTATATGTTCCAGCATTTAAGTCTGAAAGTGTTAGTGTAACCATTTTATGATTGAGTGTCAGTGCATATAAAGATAGGGGTCATGTTTCGAAAATGCCCATCTCACTGCCCATCCATAGCAGACCTCAGAATTTGGTGTGTTTTTTTTTTTTTTGGTCTCTGCAGTAAGCTTCAAGGAACTCATTTGAACTTTGGTTCCCATAAGCCCCTACATATCAAAGCCCCATCACATTTTGATGTCTGAGACAACATCTATTTTTTTTTCCAATTTAGGTTAGGAGAGGAGGATGTTTTGAGGGAAATAAATGATGATCAGCGAGACACAAATCTATAAGGGAGGAAAACTAACCCGATGGATATGGCACTAGCCTGGGACAAAGGATACCTGTGTTTAGTTCCTACCTCCTCCACAAACTTCCTATGTGGCTTTGGGCAAGTCACTTAATTCACCCTGTATCTCTGTAATCAGTAAAATGGGGATAACACGTGAGGGTAAAATCTGATTCTGAGATGCCCAAATACTGCAGTGAGGGCCATATAAATAATCAGTTTGGAATATGCTTCTGTAGTCTGTTAAAGGTTTAATGTCTTTAAAGATATAGCCTGATCTCCAGCCTAACAAATATTAATGGTGGATGTTGACCAGTGCTTCATTGATTTGTGTAGTGAATCTGAACATTTTAGTGTTAATGACTATATTGTATATGTGTACTCATTAAAAACTTATATTCTTTCTACACTCAAACATAAATTGAGGGGTTTTAAAAGAATTACTAGGTCTGACAGCATATGAGAGCCCATAAAACACTTTTTGCTTTTCAGGCTCACCTGAAAATACTGCTGTATCCATATTTGTATGCAGTATTTGCAATGCTGATTTTTTTTTAAAAAAGCCATGTTTTATTGCATCAAAAGCCAACTCTTAAGACATAAGTACAGTACTTTTTTTTTGTCTGAGCACATACCACACTCCGTGCTAAGAATGTACTGCATATAAAAACGTTCAAGCTTTTTTCCATTAAGGCCCTGATCCTGCACTGAGATGTATATGTTAACATTGATGCCTGTTCAGAATCCCATGGACTAAATACCTACCTGCAAATAAGATCTACCTTTAATATTACTGATTATATTTGATGGTCTACTCCACTTAAACACTATAAAGTCATATTGTACAAAAATGCGGTACTAGGTCATGAGGCTGCATGGTTAAATTAATATAAATATAGCATACACATTTTGTAGTAGTTCAGTTCTGAATTTGCAGTGAAAAGCTCATTATACTTTTCAAGAAATATCCAGGGGGAAGAACTGATCAATATGTAGCCTCTGATCCTGAAGTTCCTGCAGTCAGAATGATATACTCTCTGAGACTCAGTGAATTCAGTTGGGTTTTGTGTGTGTGGATGGTCCCCCTGTACGGATTCAGTTGCAGATCCGGGTTCTTCCTGTTCTCTCATTTTCTCTATTGTGTTTTTCTTTGAAATGAAGGATTTTCTGGGTTAAAGTAGTACTGATTTCAGACCTCCAAATTCTGCCCCCATAAACATGTAACACTCGCATTGAACTTAGATAGAAACATGCCACTCTCATCTAGCATCTGAGTTTGGTCCAAAGAGTTTAATGAATTTCAAAGACAGGAAAAAAAATAGCTTATCATAAATTGGAGCTGGCAAACTTCCAGTGATGAGGTTCTGTTCTGTAATTGGCTTGCATGGGACTTTCTTTGATAAGTTATTGTCTGAATTAAAAATTTTCTTAAATATGAATTGTAATTGGAGCAGATTCTGTTTTGCTTAACTTCTGAAAGGCAAATCTTAAGTATCAAAATGTTGAATACTTTTCTGCAGGGTCTTTAGATCCATCTTTGTCTTTAAACTTCATAATCTAACTAGGTAACAAAGATTTTATGCAAGTATGCATCCGATGAAGTGAGCTGTAGCTCACGAAAGCTTATGCTCAGATAAATTGGTTAGTCTCTAAGGTGCTACAAGTACTCCTTTTCTTTTTGTGAATACAGACTAACACGGCTGTTACTCTGAAACCAAAGATTTTGCTTGTTTCCTATTTTTCTTGGCTTCATGAGCCTGGGTTGGTATTCTCCATAACCTGCTTTCTACCCTGTAGCAAGCTCCATAGTGGGATCTGTTTTCATAAATCACGTGGCTGAGAGTGAAGCCAACCCTCAAAAGAAATAAGCATTGGCTTCTGCATGGTCCTGATGTTGACTGAAAATTTAAAATAAATAAAGGCTGTGGTGAATTCCATTGCACTTCAAACAAAATCTTGTGTTTTTGGTGGGGGTTGAGGGGAAGTGGGCTTCTCTTTGGAACCGAACATCACCATGGTTAATGAAGTACGTTTTGCTTGTAAAGATGGTAACAAAATAAAAAGCAACCAGGTCCCAATTCTGAAATACTCATCCTTATTGAGGCAGGGCTTTCATTGAGGTCAGGGAGTGTTTTGCCTGAGTCAGGGCTTCAGGATTGTGCTGATAGTGTCTCATTTAATGAATTTCAAAGAGATCCCGTTTCATGGCCAGACAAATACTTTTGTAGTCTTTCACACTGAAAGTGAACACACTTCTTGTGCTCTTGATCTGGTTTTTAATGTGTGTTTTTTTTTAACACTTTAAAGCTCATTGTGCAGGATAACCACGTTATAATTGAAATGAATGGAATATTTTAATTGAGAGGTTAGTGTGAAATATATAAATGCATTTTATTTGGATAATGGACATTTACACCATTTTGTTGGAATAGGTTTTTGTAAAGACTGGGTAAGATTGTTACAATAGCTATCGGCCTTTCTTTCCTTTATGTGAGCCTGTTTCCTGCTTGGTAACAACAGTACAGGACTTCTAATAATAGTGGAGATGACTATACATAAATATATCAATCAATTCTCAAGTCAAATGGGGCTGAAGAAGGTGGTGACACAACCAAAGAGATACAGACACTATAGTGGCTTGTGTTGGAGGATTCCACTCTTGCTACATGCCAGGGGATTTCAGCAAGCACAGACCATTTTGTGAATCTATGTCCCCTGGCATAGTCCAGCTTTGGGGAGAAGGTGGGGAGGGGAAAGGTGTTTCACGTCTCTCAGCAACACTTGTTCTGTCTGGTTTATGTCCCCTTTTAAAGTGACTGTAGGCTTTGTACATTCCTGCTACTTGCCCTATTCTTAAGTCCCAGCTTTTAAAAATACACAATATCCACACCAGAATTGAGCTCATATGGAGAAAAAATGCAGAGTCCTTTTAGAACCTATCCTTGCAACAAAGCCCATTGCCAACTGGTCCCCTGAATAGATATGTGGGCAACCATCATAGGGCCTAATCACATCAGCTACATTATCAGAGGCTCGTTCACCTGCACATCTACCAATCTGAAATATGCCATCATGTGCCAGCAATGCCCCTCTGCCATGTACATTGGCCAAACTGGACAGTCTCTACGTAAAAGAATAAATGGACACAAATCAGACGTCAAGAATTATAACATTCAAAAACAGTTGGAGAACACTTCAATATCTTTGGTCACTCGATTACAGACCTAAAAGTGGCAATTCTTCAACAAAAAAGCTTCAAAAACAGACTCCAATGAGAGACTGCTGAATTGGAATTAATTTGCAAACTGGACACCATTAAATTAGGCTTGAATAAAGACTGGGAATGGATGTGTAATTACACAAAGTAAACTATTTTCCCATGTTTATTTACCCCCCACCCCCACTGTTCCTCACATGTTCTTGTCAACTGCTAGAAATGGCCCATCTTGATTATCACTACAAAAGGTTTCTCTCCTCCCCCCCCCCGGCTCTCCTGCTGGTAATATCTCACCTTAACTGATCGCTCTCATTATAGTGTGTATGGTAACACCCATTGTTTCATGTTGTTTGTGTATATAAAATCTTCCTACTATATTTTCCGCTGCATGCATCCGATGGAGTGGGCTGTAGCCCATGAAAGCTTATGCTCAAATAAATTTGTTTGTCTCTAAGGTGCCACAAGTACTCCTGTTCTTTTTGCGGATACAGACTAACATGGCTGCTACTCTGAAACAGGTTACAGAAAGCAATTGAATAGCAAATTTGAGGACAAACCAGGGTTGGAAGCCAGAGTCTACAGTATATCACAACCAGGGTCTGGAGCAGACCCAGGTAGGCAGTCTGGTGGTTAGACAGCTCCTCTTTGACTTCCTGGGTTAAGTACTGGTATTGGCCAATCGGGAGCTGTGAGGGGTCACCATTCAGGTCCTACTGGGTGGTACTTCCTACCATGCCCAGGCTTTCAGGGTCCTCCTGTGGTGATGTGGAGGAGTCGGTGGCCCAGAACCCCGTGGTCCTAGGTTCCAGCCCTGCAGGTTCTAAAACCCAGATTTTTTTTTTCAGCAATATTACTATGTAGCCAATTATTCCACATTTTGTAGTTTTGCATTTGATTTTTGTCTCGTTGATTTCAGACCAGTACTCCAATTTGTCAGTTCTGAATTTTAATCCTGTCCTCCAACGTGCTAGCACCCATCTCAGTTTGGTGTCATCTGCAGATTTTATAAACATACTCTCCACCCCATTATTCAAGTCACCAGTTTAAATGTTGAATAGTAATGAACCCTGGATAGACACCCTGCAGGACCCCATTAGATACATGACCCCAGTTTGACACCAAACCATTGATAACCACTCCTTGAGTACAGTCTTTCAACCAGTTGTGCACCTATTTTACAGTAATTTCATCTAGACTGCATTTCCTCAGTTTGCTGATATCATGTGGTACTGTGTCAAAAGCCTTACTAAAATCCATCCATCCATCGCATGTCTATAGCTCCCCCTTGCCCCCACCTTCTCCATTAGGCCAGTAACCCCAACAAAAGGAAACTAGGTTAGTTCGGCATGATCTTGTTTTTGACAAATTCACGATGACTATTACTTTATCCTTTATGTGCTTACAAATCAATTGTTTAATAATTTGTTCCAGTATCATTCCAGGTATCAATGTTAGGCTGACTGGTTTATAATTCTTTGGGCATCTTTGTTCCCCCTTTTAAAGATAGATAGTATGTTTGCCCTTCTCCAATCCTGTGGGATCTCATCCATTCTTTTGAGTATTTCAAAGGTAGCTGGTAATTATCTGAAACAATCTTAGGACCCTCACTTAAGTACCCTGTGGTGCACTTCACTGCCAATTTAACTAAATAATCTTTAGCCTGGTCTTTCCCTAATTTGACTTTCACTCCTTTCCCCCTTATTGTTTAAATGTGTTAAGTATCTGGTCACAGTTTACCTGTTAAGACTGATGCAAAATAGGCATTCAACACTTTCGCCACCTTGATGTCATCTGTTATTAACTCTTCTGCTAAATAGAGGACCTACACCTCTTTCATCTTTTGCTTGCTCCTAGTCTATTTATAGAACCTCTTCTTATTGCCTTTATGTATCCTGCTAGCTGTAATTCATTTTGCGCCTTAATCTTTCTGACTTTTGTCCCTACATGCTTGTACTATTCTTTTGTACTCCTCCTTAGCAATTTGTCTGTTTTCCCTTTTTATAGCATTCCTTTTTGATTGTCAGGTAATTAAAGAGCTACTTATATCACCCAACTGTAATCACTGTCATCTAGACTTCTAACTTCACAGTGCAGATAATCACAGTGGAAGGGGTTCCCAGAACAAATGGAGAGTATTGTATGCCTTGATTGCTCTGCACGTTTGACATTGTTCTGTTTGTTTCATGCCAGTTCTGGATAATTGTGAATAGACTTGCATGGCCGCAGGTGAGAAAGAGATGCAAGAAGCCTTTCTATCCCCTTCCACGCCTGCACAGATTCTAGAGATGGGCCCAAAGACACTGTGGGGCTACTATTGATAGCAGAGCTAGCTGCATCAAAGGAGTGGGGAATACTGACTGGGTCCATGGCCCCTCTTCCTCATCTGCCAAAGGAACGATTTTGATTCTGTGGGGGAAAAGTTTGCTAAAGCCATCAGGCTGCCTGCTATCTCTGATGCATTGTTAGTCAGGCACAATACCCTTAGGAGACTGGAGCAGTACACCTCTGTATCCAACCCTACTACAAGGCTGCAGTTTACACACCAAGATTGGTCTGTGTGCATGTTGTAGTAGTAATAGTAAAAATATTTGAGAGAATTGCAACAGATCTCAATCTTCCAAAATGTATAAATACACTTCTGATTCTCCAAATAATCAGAACATATGTCAGAACAGTTACTTTCTTTCAGAGCTTCCATTATGTATGTGCCTCTCCAAAGAATTTCTGAATTTAATAAGGAGGGCAGTCTAACACAATCAAATTGTTTTGACTTGCTGCTCCTCCCTTGAAAGTTGTGCAGCCTCCTGCTCCATGGTGATTTCAGTCCATTTAGCATTGTTTGAAAATAGTATCTAGTGGATGGGCTAGATCCAAAGGATTAGATGTATAACTGCCACTTTAGGCATCTCAATCCAACTTTAGGCACCACTGGGATCCTTGAAACCCCTGCTCAGCTGCCTTCAACCCTGCAGGCTCCTATATTCCCTCAGCATCTAAGTTTTTGCTGGCAAAGTCCACTTCCAGCTTATACTTCTGCCAGTGGGCATGTGTAATACAGCCTAAACTCCAAGGGTGCTGAGCTACTTGACTCCTTAACGCACAACTAAGCTTCACCAGGATTCTCAAGCTAGGCATTTCCTGCCTATCTCACCTGCTGGGCCTGACCTGAGAACCCCTACTGGATTAGGCCTCACTCAAAAGACAGCTGTGGATGACCAGATCAGGAAGGGTTGTGGCATAACTATGACTTTTTAATATCCTATAGTTCAGTGGTTAGGGCACTCACCTGAGATTTATTTTCAGATCTGTGCTGTGGCTCATTTGGAGCAGTGATCTGAACTTCAGTTTCCCATATCCCAATATCACAGGCTATTCTGGGGTGGGTTTTCTGATTTCTCCTGTTGAAGCTGTTCCATTATGTATAAGCAGTTAAATATGTATTGGGCTACAGCCCATTAATTCTCTAGCCTGGCTGTTAGCCCATTCCTTCTCTGTATCTGTTTTCCCTCCCACTCTTTGTGGCCTTGTCTAGTTAGTCTGAAAACTGATAGGGCTTAGAGACTCTCTTACTATGGGTTTGCATAGCATGATTGACTTCTGGGACCTAAGAGATGTGGATTTCAGTCTTCTCTTCCTGATTCAAAGGTGGGAATTGAATCCATATACCCTACCTCCCAGATGAATTCCTTAATCTCTAAACTATAGAATAATTTTTGCTTTTTCTCTTTGGCCCAATGAATATCTATACAAAGTGGAACAGCTTAAGTAGGAGAGATGGAGAACAACCAACTCCAGGATAGCCTGTTCATAACTTTCCCACAGAAAATTTTAATTTTGTGGAAGCTGCATTTTCTGTTGGAAAATCAGAAAATTACCAACCAGCTCTACTACTCCTTTTATAGAAGGAGATTGACAATTATCTCCTACCCAAAAGAAATAAAGATTTCCCTTTTAAATAACAATAAAACAAAATGAAGCAACTTGCAGGCAACTCATCACTGGGCTTTATTACAAAAAAATTAAAAATCAATATTTTTTCAATTTACTGTAACTAACCGATGTCTGCTACAAAATGGCTATCCAGCTCTACTCACCTACATTCCTCCAACACCCCAATATTAGGATGCAGGTTCATAGAGCCTTCCTAGATATAAAAATCTTCAACTTCTGGCTCCACCTGCACTACAAATGGCTCCTAAGTGCTCGGAGAAGGACTTGTGAATCCCCATACACACTCTCCAAGGTTAAGACTTTTACTTCCTGTCAAAACAAATAAAAATGTTTTTCAGCAAGGAGTGTAGCTGACGCACACATGCATAAAGTATATCCTTGCAGCAGTGATGTGTTTCCTGTTCCATTCACCTTTTCATCCTACCCCAGCAGATATTGGTCACAATCTTTACAGCCAGATTAAAATGCCAAATATAAAATACAAAATTGGTTAGATGCTCCCATGCCTCATACTGTTTCTGTACTTTTTGCATGACTGTATGTTTTATTACAATTAAATGGATTTTTGGCTGGTTTATATATTTTTTTTTAACAAATAAGCGATTTGTTTTCATTTTAAGTGAATTGAAGTTTTATTTATTTGCCTGATTATTATATACATTCTGTGTAGAGGCATGGAATAACTGGTGATGGGGTTTTTATTGTGCATTTATGTGACAGAAAAGCTACAATCTGCTCTTAAATCAGAAAGAAACACTGAAGCATATAGTATATGGAGGGGTGACATTACTAGAATGTCAGAGACACAGTCCCACAGGCAGTCTAAGCATGACGGGCGCCGGAAGCATTCCTGAAGCTAATCACACAGATGTCATTGCTATAGAGGTTCATGAAATATATAAATTTGATTTTTTTGTGTTTTGTAAACACAAACCTCAGTTGTGGATACCTTTAATTGCTTTTAGGGACCAAGAAAGGAAAATGTACTATAGCATTACTAGTAGATTCAAGAACAAGATTTGAGTTTGCTACAGTGAAATTGGCTTGGCCTCTTAAGTGTACACTACACTGCAGCTGGAAACCTGCTTTCCAGGGCAGGTAGCTAGCTCAAGCGAAGTTGGCACATGTCTAATGAGATAAAAATATTAGTGTAGCTGGGGATAGCATGGACAGCAGCTCAGGCTAGTTGCCCTAGTAAGTGCCCAGAGATCTGGGTGGGTATGTTTCCAGTGGCTGGTTCTAGCCACCACCCATGCTACCCCTGGCTACACTATTTTTAGCATGCTAGCTTGAGCAGAGCTAGCATAGATAAATCTACATAAGCTGGGAATCACACCTCCCACCTCAAATGTAGACCCATGCAAGGATGTGGTGTAGTTAGTGACCCACCATTATGTAGTTACTGAACAGTGCAAAAACTCCATATATGATCAGTGAGGATGTAATTTGCATAATTATTTTTAAATAATTTTCAGTATGTAAAACTTTGCCTCTGTTACTGCCCTTAGACCTACATCTCCATAAATCTATAACAAATATAGCTGCCTCAGTTTCTTGTCCCTCCCCACTCTATTACCTTACATCTTCTTTCCTTTCTACCTGCTTATTGGTTGCTTTTTACTCCTGAGGAAGGTTAAAGTAATCTGCACACATACATAACAAGTAATTTTGTTTTTAAAATTAGTCTTCAATTTTTAAAAATTGTTTCCTCCTTTAGCTTCAGAAACTGAGATGAGAGGGGAAGGGGATGTAGTTCAGTAACTCTTGCACAGATGCATGGTTCACCTGCTAACTAAATTTGGATTGGTAAAATGCTCACTTAGACATGGTGAATGAAGGTGGATGATAAGGGAAAGGGAGGTGGGAACAGAGCTTTTAAAATGCATGTATTTAAAATAAACTTATTTGCATGAGTAGAGCAGATTTCAGAGTAGCAGCCATGTTCGTATGTATCCACAAAAAAAACCCAGGAGTACTTGTGGCACCTTAGACTAACACATTTATTAGAGCATAAGCTTTCGTGGGCTACAGCCCACTTCATTGGATGCATAGAATGGAACATATAATAAAAAGATAGATATAGGTAAACACACAGAGAAGGTTACCTTTCCTAAGCAGTAGGTGGCTCAGAAGAGAGAAGTCTCTCTAATTTCCCCAAGGTAAGTAAGAGGCATATTGGCAAACAAGTATAGAAAATTTGTTTTTTGCTTTTGATTGTGCACTATTTGTCCTTCGTTTACACGAAGGAGTTGATCTTTAGACCGCTGATCCTCTAATCGGCTCCATGCTCCTTTAGCCCTATAAAGAGACCCATTGAAGTCAATAAGGCCATGTGTGGATGTGAGACCAGTTACAAGATGGGGACCTTTATAAGCACTACAGTTGACAACATAGCCCACTTTAAAAAAGGGAAAAAAAAGGGGGCGGGGGGGAATAATACTCTGAACTCCCCAACACTCCAATACAGCAAAATTTAACCTTGAGATCAGATAGCATGGAGGACTTACTTCAAAAACCATTGAGAGAGGATAAGTTTGTCCTCTTGTATGATATTCTATGTCCATCTAATTTGGTGATGCCCAGTGTTGCAGAAGACCCAACTTACAGGCAACTGGTATGTGTTTTGCATATGTCAGTAAAATTAACTGCAAATAATAGAGCTCATCCATTATTTCAATTACTCTTCCCTAATAACATACATACCAGTTTTTAAATGAAAGTAGTACAGAAAATAAAATGTTCTGATCAACATAAATGTTGCTCTCAACAACACTGTTATGCTACAGAAGAACAGTAAATGCTGTTCCAACAACTGGCAAAATTCTCCCACTGTCTGTTTTGAAGGCACCAGTGATTCATTGTGTCACGTAAAGCTCAAGGGCTGGAATGTTTGGCGGGCAATTCTTTGATTCCTCAATAATACTGGAACTGTAAATCACATCACCAAATTATAGAACATATCAAAGTGCAAGTCATTGAATGTATTTGTTTGAATTATTTTGATGCTGGATAAAATCTAAATTTAAAGTGACCAGCAGCAGCATGGGTTTTCAGATTAGTTTACAGTGAACTGGTTTACTCAATGCAGCTTGCATGTCAGAATTCTGGACAATGTTATGTTGCCTGAAAATATTTCCTCATGTTTCCCTGACTAGCTCCAAGACGAGACAGGGTCTCTTCTTTTGCAAAGCTCTAAATGTTGCTCTAGGGCAAATACTAAAATTGAGAAGCTTGCCACTGGTCCTGTCTTTGGCTCATTACTGCAGATTTACTCATCAGAACATAAGAACGGCCATACCGGGTCAGACCAAAGGTCTATCCAGCCCAGTGTCCTGTCTACCGACAGTGGCCAATGCCACGTGCCCCAGAGGGAGTGAACCTATCAGGTAATGATCAAGTGATCTCTCTTTCCTGCCATCCATCTCCACCCTCTGACGAACAGAGGCTAAGGACACCATTCGTACCCATCCTGGCTAATAGCCATTAATGTACTTAATCTCCATGAATTTATCCAGTTCTCTTTTAAACCTTGTTATAGTCCTAGCCTTCACAACCTCCTCAGGCAAGGAGTTCCACAGGTTGATTGTGCGCTGGGTGAAGAAGAACTTCCTTTTATTTGTTTTAAACCTGCTGCCCACTAATTTCACTTGGTGGCCCCTAGTTCTTATATTATGGGAACAAGTAAATAACTTTTCCTTATTCACTTTCTCCACACCACTCATGATTTTATATACCCCTATCATATCCCCCCTTGGGCTCATCTTTTCCAAGCTGAAAAGTCCTAGCCTCTTTAATCTCTCTTCGTATGGGACCTGTTCCAAAGAAAATAGGGAAGAGGAGGCAGTATTAGTGGTATTCTAGGTTTAATAATACAATTACAAGATTTTGTACACCTTGTGATGACCTATATGGCTAGTGTCAAAATCTAGAATGGTTTTACAAAGCAATGTCTTATTAATTTTAAAGACTTTTGCAATTCTCCTGTATAGAAAACATTGGTTAATCTGTGCAGGGCATGGAAGGCTCACCAGGGAATTAGAACTAATAACATTCAGCAGCACAAGAAGGGCATAAATGTTTGTAGTGCGTTATGTAAAAGGAAAAATAAAATTCTCAGCATTTCATAACAATGATGAGAACGAAACTTATAACTGTATGACTTCCAGACAAATCTAAGCCATGCAGTCTCTGCAGAACATGAATAGAAGTGGGAAAATCATCCTCACTTTCTAGTCCTCTACAAAAACTCCCATTCTAGTTCAACTTTTGCACAGAAGATACTTCTTGGGTTTTCACATCCCTCTCTGCTAACAATTTTCAGAATCATGAAATTTCATCTTTTTTTTTTTTAAAGCACAAAATCTCTCACAAAAAAGAATTAGCAACATATATTGCATTATAGTTGGTGAAACTTCATTCATCTCTTTGCCCAGCCCTGAATTGTAGCATCCTGGAACCAATCTCACTCTAAAGTGCCTTGTAAGCAATTGTTATGGTTGTAGACCTTACCTTTAAAACTTTGCATTTCCCGGAGAGAGATGTCCTAGAATCAAAGGAAAAAGGACTTTTGCATATGAGGGAGAATATTCTTTTAATTACAACTGCCTTGCTGAAATAGTGGAATTTCACTGTATTTCAAATCTCAGATACTGAATCTTGCAGCAAATGTGGGATTCAGTGAGAATAGTTGGTATAAGAAGTAAATTAAAGTACAACAGCTATCAGTAACTGAACCTCTATAGATATTAAGAAGCTGAAAGATAATATGCTTCTATGCTTACATGATACAGAGTTTCAAAGAGATTTTTTTGAAGCTTTTTCTCTAGGGCTCTTTAATTTCTTCAGTGCTGCCAGATTCGAGGGCATTGAAAGACACTTTCATCTGGCAGAAACTTTTGTTCCTGGCACCTACTTACCATGATGAAATGCCCAAGAGAGAGAAAATAATTGGTTGTCATTAGTCTGAGTCTGCTAGGTAAGGTGATTGAAGGTTAGGCAAGAAAGATGTAATAAAAAAACATGTAGGTCTGTTATTTGAGACTGTTGCCATGAGTAACTGGCTCAACCATGTTTTAAAATAATTGAAGCTAAACAGAAGCTGGTTTTATCATAAATATGAAAATACTGCACAGAAACAAATGAAAAGCAGTTTGAAACTTGGGTGCATGGAACTTCCAAGAATAGTTCCAAATCTTAGTCAAATATAATACAGCAAAAATGTCTGTAGAAAGTCCCAGAAACCTTGGAAATAGGTGGTTGTGTTTAAAATAAATGTTCCTCACAGCCATGCAACTCCATTTACTTGTTAGAGGGGTCATGGGCTTTCATCTTGGAAGGCAGTAATCCTAAATGAGGGAAATAAAATCCAGTTGTGACAGTCTCCCTGAATCTGTCAGTAATACATTTTATAATTCCCTTTTAGCTTGATCAAATGAGTCCTGTCTCTTTAAAGGCAGACAGTGGGTTGGCCCTAGGTCAACACTTTAAGCAAGGACAATTAACATAATAGGTGGTCACAAACTGGGGAGGGAGTGAAGGAAAACTTTGTTTAGAAATAAGGCGTGGAAAGTGTACAAGAAAACAAAGTTTAAACCACTCGTTGAATGCATTGATTCCAATGGGGAGAGTTGCTTTGTTACAAATATGACAGGCATTCACCTCTGCAGACACCTGAAACGTACTGCTCTGGCGGCTCGAGGACTGATATGATGGGTCAGACACATCAGAGTAATGAGAGACGTATCATAGCATTGGAAATCAGATGAGGGAGGGTGGGTGGGGGAAGATGACACTTATCTTCAGAATGAAGCTGTATCTGACAGGCAGCCAAACCTGAAGGGGGTCTGTGACAAAGGGCAAGCTGGAACACAGAGACAAGTAGATATTTTAACAACCTATATATTGGTTTGAGTTATAGCCCTGGTCTACAGTAGGACTTTAGGTCGAATTTAGCAGCGTTAAATCAATGTAAACCTGCACCCGACCACACGATGAAGCCCTTTATTTCGACTTAAAGGGCTCTTAAAATGGATTTCCTTACTCCACCCCTGACAAGTGGATTAGCGCTTAAATAGGCCTTCCCGGGTCAAATTTGGGGTACTGTGGACACAATTCGACGGTATTGGCCTCCGGGAGCTATCCCAGAGTGCTCCATTGTGACCGCTCTGGACAGCACTCTCAACTCAGATGCACTGGCCAGGTAGACAGGAAAAGAACCGCGAACTTTTGAATCTCATTTCCTGTTTGGCCAGCATGGCAAGCTGCAGGTGACCATGCAGAGCTCATCAGCAGAGGTGACCATGATGGAGTCCCAGAATCGCAAAAGAGCTCCAGCATGGACTGAACGGGAGGTACGGGATCTGATCGCTATATGGGGAGAGGAATCCATGCTATCAGAACTCCGTTCCAGTTTTTGAAATGCCAAAACCTTTGTCAAAATCTCCCAGGGCATGAAGGACAGAGGCCATAACAGGGACCCGAAGCAGTGCCACGTGAAACTTGAGCTAAGGCAAGCCTACCAGAAAACCAGAGAGGCGAACGGCCGCTCCGGGTCAGAGCCCCAAACATGCCGCTTCTATGATGAGCTGCATGCCATTTTAGGAGGTTCAGACACCACTACCCCAGCCGTGGTGTTTGACTCCTTCAATGGAGATGGAGACAACACGGAAGCAGGTTTTGGGGATGAAGAAGATGATGATGGGTGATGATAGCTCACAGCAAGCAAGCGGAGAAACCGGTTTTCCCGACAGCCAGGAACTGTTTCTGACCCTGGACCTGGAGCCAATACCCCCCGAACCCACCCAAGGCTGCCTCCTGGACCCGGCAGGTGGAGAAGGGACCTCCAGTGAGTGTACCTTTTAAAATACTATACATGGTTTAAAAGCAAGCATGTGAAAGGATTAATTTGCCCTGGCATTCACAGCTCTCCTGGATGTACTCCCAAAGCCTGTGCAAAAGGTTTCTGGGGAGGGCGGCCTTATTGCGTCCTCCATGGTAGGACACTTTACCACTCCAGGCCAGTAACACATACTCGGGAATCATTGTACAACAAAGCATTGCAGTGTATGTTTGCTGGCGTTCAAACAAGATCCGTTCTTTATCTCTCTGTGTTCTCCTCAGGAGAGTGAGATATCATTCATGGTCACCTGGTTGAAATAGAGTGCTTTTCTTCAGGGGACACTCAGAGGTGTCCATTCCTGCTGGGCTGTTTGTCTGTGGCTGAACAGAAATGTTCCCCGCTGTTAGCCACAGGGAGGGGGGAGGGTTGAGGGGGTAGCCACAAGGTGGGGGAGGCAAAATGCGACCTTGTAACGAAAGCACATGTGCTATGTATGTAATGTTAACAGCAAGGTTTACCCTGAAAGAGTGTAGCCACTGTTTTATAAAATGTGTCTTTTTAAATACCGCTGTCCCCTTTTTTTCTCCACCAGCTGCATGTGTTTCAATGATCACAGGATCTTCTCCTTCCCAGAGGCTAGTGAAGATTAGAAAGAAAAGAAATGCACTCGTGATGAAATGTTCTCTGAGCTCATGCTGTCCTCCCACACTGACAGAGCACAGACGAATGCATGGAGGCAAATAATGTCAGAGTGCAGGAAAGCACAAAATGACCGGGAGGAGAGGTGGTGGGCTGAAGAGAGGGCTGAAGCTCAAATGTGGCAGCAGCGTGATGAGAGGAGGCAGGATTCAATGCTGAGGCTGCTGGAGGATCAAACCAGTATGCTCCAGTATATGGTTGAGCTGCAGCAAAGGCAGCTGGAGCACAGACTGCCACTAAAGCCCCTGTGTAACCAACCGCCCTCCTCCCCAAGTTCCATAGCCTCCACAACCAGACGCCCAAGAACGCGGTGGGGGGGCCTCCGGCCAACCAGCCACTCCACCACAGAGGATGGCCCAAAAAACAGAAGGCTGGCATTCAATAAATTTTAAAGTTGTAAACTTTTAAAGTGCTGCGTGGCATTTTCCTTCCCTCCTCCACCACCCCTCCTGGGCTACCTTGGTAGTCATCCCCCTATTTGTGTGATGAATGAATAAAGAATGCATGAATGTGAAGCAACAATGACTTTATTGCCTCTGCAAGCGGTGATCGAAGGGAGGAGGGGAGGGTGGTTAGCTTACAGGGAAGTAGAGTGAACCAAGGGGTGGGAGGTTTCATCGAAGGAGAAACAAACAAAACTTTCACACCGTAGCCTGGCCAGTCATGAAACTGGTTTTCAAAGCTTCTCTGATGCGTACCGCGCCCTCCTGTGCTCTTCTAACCGCCCTGGTGTCTGGCTGCGCGTTACCATCAGCCAGGCGATTTGCCTCAACCTCCCACCCCGCCATAAATGTCTCCCCCTTACTCTCACAGATATTGTGGAGCGCACAGCAAGCAGTAATAACAGTGGGAATATTGGTTTCGCTGAGGTCTAAGTGAGTCAGTAAACTGCACCAGCACGCCTTTAAACATCCAAATGCACATTCTACCACCATTCTGCACTTGCTCAGCCTGTAGTTGAACAGCTCCTGACTACTGTCCAGGCTGCTTGTGTACGGCTTCATGAGCCATGGCATTAAGGGGTAGGCTGGGTCCCCGAGGATAACTATAGGCATTTCAACGTCCCCAACACTTATTTTCTGGTCTGGGAATAAAGTCCTTCCTGCAGCTTTTGAAACAGACCAGAGTTCCTGAAGATGAGAGCGTCATGTACCTTTCCCGGCCATCCCACGTTGATGTTGGTGAAACGTCCCTTGTGATCCACCAGAGCTTGCAGCACTATTGAAAAGTACCCCTTGCGGTTTATGTACTTGGTGGCTTGGTGCTCCGGTGCCAAGATAGGGATATGGGTTCCGTCTATGGCCCCACCACAGTTAGGGAATCCCATTGCAGCAAAGCCATCCACTATGACCTGCACATTTCCCAGGGTCACTACCCTTGATATCAGCAGATCTTTGATTGCGTGGGCTACTTGCATCACAGCAGCCCCCACAGTAGATTTGCCCACTCCAAATTGATTCCCAACTGACCGGCAGCTGTCTGGCGTTGCAAGCTTCCACAGGGCTATTGCCACTCGCTTCTCAACTGTGAGGCTGCTCTCATCTTGGTATTCATGCGCTTCAGGGCAGGGGAAAGCAAGTCACAAAGTTCCATGAAAGTGCCCTTACGCATGTGAAAGTTTCGCAGCCACTGGGAATCATCCCAGACCCGCAACACTATGCGGTCCCACCAGTCTGTGCTTGTTTCCTGAGCCCAGAATTGGCGTTCCACAGCATGAACCTGCCCCATTAGCACCATGATGCATGCATTGGCAGTGCCCATGTTTTCAGAGAAATCTGTGTCCATGTCCTGATCACTCACATGACCATGCTGACATTGCCTCCTCGCCCGGTATCGCTCTGCCAGGTTCTGGTGCTGCATATACTGCTGGATAATGTGTGTGTGGTGTTTAATGTGCTCTAATTGCCAAAGTGAGCTGAGCGGCCTCCATGCTTGCCTTGGTATGGCGTCCGCACAGAAAAAAGGCGCGGGACGATTGTCTGCCGTTGCTCTGACGGAGGGAGGGGTGACTGATGACATGGCTTACAGTGTTGGCTTACAGAGAATTAAAATCAACAAAGGGGGTGGCTTTACGTCAATGAGTATTTCAGGCAGGACTTCATGGAGGGTTCCAATAAGAAATGGTGCACCTAAGTAATTGTTCTTATTGGAACAAGCAGGTTGGTCTGGCCTCTGATTGATACATGGCTAGATTTACCTCGCTGCACCTTCTCTGTGAGTGACTGCAGTGTGACCTAGAGGAATGAGTCCCCTAGATGGGGGAGGGACGGAAGCAAATGAGTACAAAACAAATCTGGTCTACTTCTTGTTTTGATCCACTCCATCTATCTTTTACATCTTTGGCTGGCAGCAGACGGTGCAGAAGGAGTGCATGCCATCCACATCTCATGGCTGCTCGGCAGAAGATGGTGCAGTAGGACTGCTAGCCATCCTCATCTCTTGCCTGCCTGGCAGAAGATGGTACAGTAGGTCTGGTAGCAATCCGTATCGCCTGCCTGCTCACCATAAGACGGTTCAATAGGATTGACTGCAGGACTAAAGAGAATGACCTGGTCAAGTCACTCCAAATTTAGTCCCTGCGCCCATGTCTGCCTAGGCGCTCCTGGCCAACGTGGCCAGGAGCACCTCGGACATGACGAGGACGACTACCAGTCATACTGTACCATCTGCTGCCACAAGGCAATGGGTTGCTGCTGCTGTGTAGCAATGCAATACCACATCTGCCAGCACACAGGAGACATACGGTAACGGTTACCTGAGCGGGCTCCATGCTTGCCGTGGTATGGCGTCTGCACGGGTAACTCAGGAAAAAAGGCGTGAAACGATTGTCTGCCCTTGCTTTCACGGAGGGTGGGAGGGAAGGGGGGCCTGACGATATGTACCCAGAACCACCCGCGACAATGTTTTAGCTCCATCAGGCATTGGGATCTCAACCCAGAATTCCAATGGGCAGCGGAGACTGCGGGAACTGTGGGATAGCTACCCACAGTGCAACACTCTGGAAGTTGACTCTAGCCTCGGTACTGTGGAAGCACTCCGCCGAGTTAATGCACTTAATGCACTTAGAGCATTTTCTGTGGGGACACACACTCGAATATATAAAACTGATTTCTAAAAAAACGACTTCTATAAATTCGACCTAATTTTGTAGTGTGGACATACCCATAGTATACATTACCTAGCTACTACTCCTTTTGTTTAAATCTGACAATTTGCCTATATTCTTAATGTGTTCTATCTCAATACAACTCCTCTGCTTTTAGGCTTTGTTTGAAGGCTTCAAGTAGATTGTGAAAATTTACCTTTTAACCTAAAAGAGATTGAGAAGGAAGGGTGTCTAGGGACCACTATGCTCAGATTTCTTAATCAAATGGACTAGACTAAGGGATCCTCTCACATACAGCTTGTAAGGGCTGTGGTTGCAGGGCCAAATTGTGCTAGGCTAGGGATGGTACTGGTTGCATGCACATCATCTACTTCCTTTTATGTCAGTGTCACAGATAGTAATCTAATCCTCTATCTGCCTTCCTCTGTGTCCCCCAATGTGGAATCTTGGAATTGGCCACGTTCGGGGAGTCCCTGGTAGTGGACCATCTATGGAACTTCGTGGCTGTGGCTAAGGAGGTGGAGGCCTTGCTGAAGGGCCAGAGCTGCTGCAGAGGCACAGAACCTTCATGTGGATGGCTATGGTCTCCTGCATATCTCTCAAGACCGTGCAGATCCCTGAGGATCCACTAGGTTTTCAGACCGGTCTGACAGGGGTCTCCTTTGGTAGGGGAAGCACCTCTTCCCTTTCTTCATAGGACAATATGGGTAGAGATCTTCACAAGGGAATCCCCCAGAGATTTTCTCCCCAGAGACCCTCCTTTGGACTTTCTTTCAGAGGTGGAAATGATCTGGGCCCCCATGATGCATGAGAAATACCTAGTGTGACACTGATGTGTTATATTTCACTTAGCAGTTATATCTGGTAGCTAGGTGGTAAATTAGCATACACATGTGAAAGACCCCTTATGAGATTCACTGTGGATAGTAACGTGTGTCCTCTTTACTGGCCTGGATTTATATTTTGTTCTGTTTGGATTGGGATGGCTACATCAGCAGCCGTTCACCTAGAACAATCCCTTCCAATTCAGGTTCTTCAGGCCTTTCTGATAGGTCATCCACGTTTTCACCTTCTCTTGCAATATGCTTTGGCATCAGCACTAACCTGTCCTACACATCTGTAAGGCTATCTTCTTGTTTGCCATGTCATTTTATAGCACCTGCTATGTGAGGCTCTTAAAACACTTTACAAACATTAACAGCTGCAACGTTCTGTGAGACGGCAATATTACCTCCATTTTACTAGTGGGGAAATGATGGCCCAGGTGAAGTGATTTGCCCAAGGCCACATAGCAAATCAGGGACAGAGCTCAGATTTCATGACTACCAATCATGTGATCATTCCTCGACACCATACTGCATTAATGCTCTTTTGGCCACATGGATCCAGTTGCAGGATTGGGGTTATCCTTGCCAAGTCACAAGTTTTAATGCTACCACGCCAGTTACCTTTGTTTTCATTATTATTATTATTTTATAATACACAGCTAGCCATAGATGTGGATTACACTTGGTGGACAAAGCCCCAAAGAGATTACAATATAAGGCCATGATCCTGCAGACGCTTACTCCCAAGCATAGAGACAATGGGAGTGAATGGGTTAAATCATGGTAGTAAGGGCTAGATTTACAAAAGGACTCGGGTACCTAACTGCCACCTGACTGGCTAGTCTACACCCAATTTCTGTAATGTTTTGACTATATTGGTTGAGAAATCAGTATAATTAAAGCAATACAGCCCCGAGTGTGCATGTTGTTATCACAAAGATGCCAGAATAAGCTACTGTGGCATAAACAACTTTGTACCAACATAACTGCATCCACAGAAGGGGGTTTTACAGCTTTAAGTATCTGTTTCTAAACTGATATAGTTAAAATAGTACAAAAATTACTTAGAAAATTTCCCAATCCTTGTCTGAGACTGTAAGAGGAAGATGAGATGTATACAGTAGTATGATTAAGTACACATTGCTTCCTGGTTTTAATAATTGTTTGTTTTTTCCCTTTTGCGCCTGCCCTATCGGCCCCCCTGCTGAGTTAGTGTGGCACTGCACATACTCCCTGCCTCTTAAGTTTTCCTTCTTAGAAAGCCAATAACTTCAGGCACTCTTGACACTTGATTCAAAAATATCATTCTTGGGCCTGGTTTCATTATAAAACCTGATACAAAAAAGTCCCAAACAAAGTCTCCAATTCTCCCTCTTCTTGGGCAGCACCTGCTTTCTGCTCTCTGCAGTTTTCCCAAGAAACTTACTCCAGTCTGCTGACTGACTCTCACCAGGACTTTCCTGATTTTCTTCTCCTCGCTAGGTTGTTCCCTGATCTTTTATAGATCCCAGGTGTGCCCCACCCTCTTCATGGGCCAAATTGGAGCACCTGCTCTGGCACGGGAGATCTGGACCTATGTCACTTACTATGTCCAGGAACCCTGTGACAGCTCCAATGTGTATTGTTTTGTTTTTCTAAAACTTTTTTAATCTATTTAAAAGTATTATATCTTTTGCATTGAATTGGGTGACTTGAGATAGAAAAGGATTCAGGTTGGAAAATGAACTAAATCTCCAGTCCTATAACTTGATCCCACATGGATACGGTATCTGCCCATATAGAGTTGTGTGCAGGATGAGACAGGAAAACATAAATTTTGGATAGCACATGTTGAGGCTTAACAGACTATATCCCCTAGTACTGCCCACGAACATGATCGCACATACCAGCACCACAGCCCTCTGGTTCATAAAATTTGTTTGGAAACCCATTTGCTCCAAAATGAAATCATTCTACTTTAAATGAATTGTTAGAAGTTTAAGCTTTTTTTAGCTACTTCTTGCAATTAATCAGTTGAGCCCAAGAGAATAATCTCTGATACCAGGCCCCTGCACCCCACCACATTCTCCAGGTCTTGCATGCAAGTGTCAATTTCTTGAAGAGATTGAGTCCATGTTTATTTCAAGCTACAGGAAGGCCTTATAACACTAATGCTATTTAGTTATGTTTTATGAATGCATTATATTGATTTTTTTGAATGGCTTGTAGATCCAGTTAATACAGCTCTTGAGATAATAAATGATGTGGAGTCAGTTATTGAGTGCCTTGAGGTAACAAAATCCCAATGAGCTACTTACAAGACTTAAAGGTCTATTATAAAAGGAAAAATGATTTTGTAAAATAAAACCCCAGATTGCTTCCTGAACAAAAGTTGAATGAAACAGACAATACATGGGCACTAAGAGTTCTAATTACCTGTTTTTGTATCATAGGGAACAATTCTGTCCTTTTAGAGACCTATATGTCCTGAATAGGCCTTAACCATCTTTCAAGTATCGGGGGTAGCCGTGTTAGTCTGTATCCATAAAAACAACAAGGAGTCCTGTGCCTCCTTAAAGACTAACAGATTTATTTGGGCATAAGCTTTCGTGGTTAAAAAACCACTTCAGATGCATGGAGTGAAAATTAGAGATGCAGGCATTATATAATGACACATGAAGAGAAGGGAGTTACCTCACAAGTGAAGAACTAATGTTGATCTTAACCATCTCTGTTATCTATAAAGTAATTCACTCAGTTTAAGTAAATTTTTACAGAGGTTCTAAACATAAGAACAGTCATATTGGGTCAGACCAGTGGTCCATCTAGCCCAGTATCTTGTCTTCCAAAGGTGGCCAATGCCAGGTGCCTCAGAAGGAATGAACAGAACAAGGCAATCAAGTGATCCATCATCTGTCCTCTAGTTCCAGCATCTGGCAGTCAAGGCTTTTGTAAAAAGCTGACTTACACATGGAAAACTAAGCAACAAAGAAAACTTAAATAACAGGTATACAAGAATAAAGGCTGTAGTGCTGGTATGTATCATGGTCCAGAGCATAGAACAATGGCCTGGCAGTGAGGTGACATGGGTTCCATATGTGGCTTTGCCACTGACCTGCTGTGGATTTGGGCAAGTTACGTTTTCTCTCTGTTCCTATCCTTCCCTCCTTTTGTCAGTTTAGATAATACACTCTTTGGAGCAGTGACTGTCTTATTCTATACAGGTCCCAGGATGATTGAGCCTAAATCTTAGTTACAGCCACTAAGAACTAAGATCATATAAATCTGCACCAAAGTTATCAGTGTGAACAACCCTGATTTTGGGATACATTTTGATCAAGATCTGGATCTAGACTTTGGGCCAGATCAGCAATTTAATTCGTAGTGCAAAAGACTCTTTCCTAGTGTCCCCCCTCAAATGAACTAACTTGTGTGAGACACTAAATCAACTTCCAAAATCAATTTCCAGCATTCTGAAAGAAAATCGGACCCAAATCTATGTATTAAATATAACCAAGTAAGGTAAGGCATTCAGGAGGAATATACAACAATTTATCTTCAAACATAAAGAACTCATTGCACAGCTGAACCAATAATGATCCATGGTCTTGCATAGAACGAAGTTGCTACTGTGTGGGGACAAGCAGTGGATATGGGATATGGCCTCGGCCTAGCTTTCACATCCTTTCTTGTCTTCTCTCATCTTCAGTGGATGCTTTAAAAAGGATAATTCTTCAAGGAGTTTTTAATGAATAATCAGCCTGCTAAGTAAAGTTTTTTAACTGGGTAAAATGGACCTGAAAAAATTTAGCATAAAAATCTGTTTCATGTCAGCTGATTCACTCATACCTAATGCTGTTTGGGACCATGGCATTTTGCAAAGTTTTTGGATCATGATTGTAGTTAATGAGTGCTAAGCACCAAGGACCCAATCTTATGTGGTCCCTGCAACTTCTTTTAGTGTTCATTAGAGTTAGAAGTTCAACACTTCACAGGACTCTGCTTCTGTGGGAGGCCTCTTGGAATGAAATCTTGGCCCTGTTGAAGTCAGTGGTGAAACTCCTCTTGACTTCAGTGAGGTCACAATTTTACTCTGACACTGAAGACAAAAGTTCTGAAAACAAGCAGGCACCCATTTACTACCTGCCATTAGTTTTAACAACTCTCCCCCCAGAATATGTATTTCAAAAAACTACTATGAAGTATCAAAAAGCCTTTCAGCTTGAACCACATTCATGAAGTAAGTCTGGAATCTTATGATTTAATAAAACAATGTTGGGATTAAATATTTCAGTGAAAATCCAAACTATGGGCCAAGCCCTATAATCCTTCCTCATTCATAAGTCTATTTCCATTCAGTGGAATATTGACCAAAGCATAAGAAGGCTGTCTGATTTGACCCTCCCTGTAAATATGTTCCTTTCTATGAATAAATTACTTTCTCTGATCTTGTAGATTTAAGAAATGCACTGACAATAACCGGGTATTTTTATTTACTTGTGCACCGTGTGTTCAACAGCAGGAGCATTTCCACATGTAAATAAAGCTGGAAGAGCAGTCATGAGTCATGCAGTCAATGTGATCAGAATGTGATTGAGTTAACTAACTGTGCTGTACTGGTGCATAAAAGTTAGGTGCTGTGGATATGATTAATCTCCAACAGGGATACAGCAAATAAAACTGAAATTATTTTTTCTTTCATTCAAATAAACTGTACCAGTTTATACATGTTTAGGTTGTCTGAAATAATGGAAGATCTTCACTTCATTTTAAAATCCTGAATGTAGAGTTTAATCAAGGCAGTCTCTTATTCACAAATATTGAGAAGTTCCTTGCAAAAGATTTTTAGGGAAAAAATCCTTTCCAACTAGAGACCATTTCCATGAAGAGATCTATTAATTTTGTGTAATTAATACTAGGCATCAGTGAGTTCCAATAATAGAAATAACCATAAACTCATTCATCTGTGCTGTATCTTGACCAGTTCAGTTTTTATATTAGGATGTTGCTATATGATATTGAAAATAAACTTATATTTTCATGACTTAGATATTACAACAAATGTTTTATCTCTCACTGGTCAACCTCTTGCGGCCAAAAAAAGAATTGCTATTTGCATAAATCACTTATGGATGGTGCAAGAGTGTCCATCTGTTTCTCTCACTTGTTGTGGATGGGAATCTCAATGTCATGGACTGCATTTTCCAGCTTAAAGGGTCAAGGGCAGGAAGTGATCATGAGAGATCCTGGCAGTACATGGAATTGGTTAATGCACCTCTCTCCTTGGCAAGAAGGGTGGTGCTTAGGATGGTGGTCCAGGGGATACTGGTTTCGCTCTCCCTGCATGAGAATAAGTGGTGTTCCGTTCCCCTTGCTCCCCTTTCAACTTGTCCCTTTCATGTTATAATGCAGGAGACAAAAAATAGGATGGCTTCGATAAAACAAATAGGACCATGTGGGTGGGAAGGAGAGAGTGACTTTGGGGGGGAAATGGCAAGTGGATTTTAAAGGGATGTGAATTTTTGCAAGAAAGTAAAAAGAGAGAAAGTGAAGATGGAGAGTCTTTAGGACTGAAAAGTGCCATTTAAGATTTTTTGAAATCAGTCTTGCATCCCAGAGGGATCCCAATATATTTGATAACTTTGATCACCTGAACCCAGAATTGATCTTAATTTTTTGATCACAATACTCTACCTCAGTGTCGATGCATTTTAAAATGTTTAATTATTATAAAAGCAATTACAGAATTATAGCATCTAAAAATGTGCTGGCCACTTCACTAAAAATATAGAAAGACAGTACCTGCCTAAACAGCTTAGAGTCTAAATTAAAGTCTTGCTATCTAAATTGGATATAACAAAGAGAAGATATCATTAATTTATCACCCACAAGAATGGTAAATTATACTGCATAAAATGAACCCTGTTTCTCCATTCAGCATTTATAGTTTGTTGCCATCTCAAATAAGATAAAGTAACTATGCAGTAAATCTCTTAAATTTGTGTGTTCTGCTGCATTTCAAAGCTCTGGAATAATCATATTATTCATGTGTAATTTATTTGCACTCACTTTGCAAAGGAGATGAATTTGTGTAACTATAAACAAATTTTATATTTTGCTTTTTTTAACCTGCAATTTGTTTGGGACAATCTAGAGTTGTATGTTGATGGAACAACCAAACCAGTGTGCTATATACCTGGGAAAAAGAAAAGGAGTACTTGTGGCACCTTAGAGACTAACCAATTTATTTGAGCATGAGCTTTCGTGAGCTACAGCTCACTGATGAAGTGAGCTGTAGCTCACGAAAGCTCATGCTCAAATAAATTGGTTAGTCTCTAAGGTGCCACAAGTACTCCTTTTCTTTTTGCGAATACAGACTAACACGGCTGTTCCTCTGATACCTGGGAAAGTGATCCACCAAGTGTGCTAGGACAGAGACACTGACAGATGGAGCATGTTTACAATCAGTCTCTTTAGTGTTGCAATTTCCTAAATCCCCAAAGTGTTTGATGGAAAGCAGAACAGTGTACGAGAAGCACAGTGATGTTTATTTCCCCCCAATGCTCTGAAATAGCTTGTAATTAAGGCTTGAATGTCTGAAATTACATTTAACTAGCATCCGTCTGCAACTAAGATCTTAAGAAATAGATTAATAAGAAACTGGAAAAATAAAGATTAAAAAGAAATCCAGATTCACTTGAATTAAACTAGGTTTCAGAGTAGCAGCCGTCTTAGTCTGTATTCACAAAAAAAAAAAGGAGTATTTGTGGCACCTTAGAGACTAAGAAATTTATTTGAGCATAAGCTTTCGTGAGCTACAGCTCACTTCACCGGATGCATTCAGCTGTAGCTCATGAAAGCTTATGCTCAGATAAATTTGTTAGTCTCTAAGGTGCCACAAGTACTTCTTTTCTTTTTTTGAATTAAACTATTTAACAATCACTAACATAATGCAATACTGACTAATTGGGACTTAGTTAGATTTGAACATCTCACAGCTTACTTATTACTCTTCCTGTTCCAATGCAGCCATCTTGCAGCTTTCCAATCTGACATTCTGGGGTGCAATCCAGACCAGTGTGGGTTTGTGTCAACACCTTCCTTGAAACCTGTGGTGCCTTACAATGCTTTGCTGCAGTAGCTCCCAACCAGGGCCTCTCACAAACAATAGGTAGCTCACACTGAGAGTCTGTGTATAGCTACAGCCTGCTCCAGTCACACCCTGGTTTCCACAAGTCTTGATTACCACTTCCAGGGTGACCCCAACACATTCCCAGTCCCAGTCCCACTCCCCCTCCCCCTCCGATGTGTGTTCTGCACTGTTCAGCCTTCTCCTGGACAGTTCAAGTATTTTAGGTACATTGCCCCTTTATGAAGACGAGTATACAACCGTTGGCTACTTTAAATGGAGTTACCAACACAATTTAGTTAAACACAACACTGGTTTAGTTTTGATTTAAAGAATAAAACAAGTTAATTTAACTACAAAGAGTACAAGTATAAGGCATTAAAATAAAAAATGGTGACGAGAGATAAAATGCTTTCTAGTGCTAAAACTTAACAAATGGAACTTAGTTCAAGATAAAATTTTCACCACATGCTCACAGCAACAGGACTGACCCAATTTCAGGTCAGGATCTTTCCCAAAGTCAAATGGCTGCTTCTTTTGCCTTAAGTGAAAGAGAGGGAGCGAGAGATACCTTGGGGTTTTTTGCCCCTTACTTTTGTAGTCCAGTCCCCCTTTAAATGCATTTTCCAGAGGGTTTTTTTCATATTCATAGATATTAAGGTCAGAAGGGACCATTATGATCATCTAGTCTGACCTCCTGCACAATGCAGGCCACAGAATCTCACCCACCCATTCCTGCAATAAACCTCTCACCTATATCTGAGATACTGAAGTCCTCAAATCATGGTTTAAAGACTTCAAGGTGCAGAGAATCCTCCAGCAAGTGACCCGTGCCCCATGATACAGAGGAAAGAGTAAAACCTCCAGGGCCTCTTCCAATCTGCCCTGGAGGAAAATTCCTTCCTGACCCCAAATATGGTGATCAGCTGAACCCTGAGCATATTGGCAAGATTCACCAGCCAGATACTCAGGAAAGAATTCTCTGTAGTAACTCAGATCCCACCCCATCTAACATCCCATCACAGGCCATTGGGCCTATTTACCATGAATAATTAAAGATCAATTAATTGCCAAAATCATGTTATCCCATCGCTTATCGAGTTTAATCTTGAAGCCAGATAGGTCTTTTGCCCCCACTGCTTCCTTTGGAAGGCTTCACTCCTCTGATGGTTAGAAACCTTCATCTAATTTCAAGTCTAAACTTCCTGATGGCCAGTTTATATCCATTTGTTCTTGTGTCCACATTGGTACTGAGCTTAAATAATTCCTGTCCCTCTCCAGTATTTATCCCTCTGATATATTTAGAGAGAGCAATCATATCTCCCCTTAGCCTTCTTTTGGTCAGGCTAAACAAGCCAAGCTCCTCGAGTCTCCTTTCATAAGACAGGTTTTCCATTCCTTGGATCATCCTAGTAGCCCTCCTCTGTACCTGTTCCAGTTTGAATTCATCCTTCTTAAACATGGGAGACCAGAACTGCACACAGGTTTCCAGATGAGGTCTCACCAGTGCCTTGTATAGCGGTACTAACACCTTCTGATCTCTACTGGAAATACCTGACCTGATGCATCCCAAGACCACATTAGTTTTTTTCACGGCCATATCCCATTGGCGGCTCATAGTCATCATGTGGTCAACCAATACTCCAAAGTCCTTCTCCTCCTCCCTTACTTCTAATTGATGCGTCCCCAGCTTATAACTAAAATTCTTGTTATTTATCCCTAAATGCATGACCTTATACTTCTCACTATTAAATTTCATCCAATTACTATTACTCCAGTTTAAAAGGTCATCCAGATCTTCCAGTATGATATCCCAGTCTCTCTCTAAATTGGCGATACTTCGCAGCTTTGTATCTGCAAACTTTATTATCACACTCCCACTTTTTGTGCCGAGGTCAGTAATAAAAAGATTAACTAAGATTGGTCTCAAAACTGATCCCTGAGGAACTCCACTAGTAACCTCCATCCAGCCTGACAGTTCACCTTTCTGACCCACTGTAGTCTCCCTGTTAACCAATTCCTTATCCACCTTTCAATTTACATATCGATCCCCATCTTTTCTGATGTAACTAATAATTCCCCAAGTGGCACTGTATCAAATGCCTTACTGAAATCTAGGTAAATTAGATCCACTGTGTTTCCTTTGTCTAAAAAATCTGTTACTTTCTCAAAGAAGGAGATCAGGTTGGTTTGACACAATCTACCTTTTGTAAAACTGTGTTGTATTTTGTCCCATTTACCATTGACCTCAATGTCCTTAACTACTTCAAAAATTTTTCCAAGACCTTGCATACTACAGATGTCAAACTAATAGGCCTGTAGTTACCCGGATCACGTTTTTTCCCTTTCTTAAAAATAGGAACTTGCATACTACAGATGTCAAACTAATAGGCCTGTAGTTACCCAGCTCACGTTTTTTCCCTTTCTTAAAAATAGGAACTATGTTAGCAATTCTCCAATTATACGATACAACCCCTGAGTTTACAAATGCATTAAAAATTCTTGCTAATGGGCTTGCAATTTCATGTGCCAATTCCTTTAATATTCTTGGATGAAGATTATCTGGGCCCCCCGATTCAGTCCCATTAAGCTGTTCGAGTTTTGCTTCTACCTGAGATATGGTAATATCTACCGCCATATCCTCATTCCCATTTGTCATGCTACCATTATCCCCAAGATCCTCTTTAGCCTTATTAAAGACTGAGGCAAAGTATTTGTTTAGATATTGGGCCATGCCTAGATTATCCTTGACCTCCACTCCATCCTCAGTGTTTAGCGGTCCCACTTCTTCTTTCTTTGTTTTCTTCTTATTTATATGGCTAGAGAACCTTTTGCTATTCGTTTTAATTCCCTTTGCAAGGTCCAACTCTACTTGATTTTTAGCCTGTCTCACTTTATTCCTACATGTTCTGACCTTAATAAGGTAGCTTTCCTTGCTGAGCCCTCCCATCTTCCACTCCCTGTATGCATTCTGCTTTTTCTTAATCACCTCTCTGAGATGCTTGCTCATCCAGCTTTGGCTACATCTCCTGCCTATGAATTTTTTCCCCTTTCTTGGGATGCAGGCTTCCGATAGCTTCTGCAGCTTTGATTTAAAGTAATCCCAGGCCTCCTCTGCCTTTAGATCCATAAATTCTTCAGTCCAATCCACTTTGCTAACTAATTTCCTTAATTTTTGAAAGTCAGCCCTTTTGAAATCAAAAACCCAAGTCGCAGATTTATTTTTATTTATCCTTCCGTTCAGTTTGAACTGAATTAGCTCATGATCACTTGAACCAAGATTATCTCCTACAACCATTTCTTCTATGAGGTCCTCCTTTCTTACCAAAACCAAATCTAAAATGGCATCCTCTCTAGTCGGTTCAGCAACTACTTGATGAAGGAATCCATCAGCAATCACATCTAGGAAAATCTGAGCCCTATTATTACTACTAGCACTCATCCTCCAGTCTATATCTGGGAAGTTAGTCTCCCTTGATCATGCAGTTTCCATTAATATTTACTTCATTAAAGAGGACTCTATCCATATCCAAATTTGATCCTGGCGGTCTATAGCAAACCCCAAGCACTATCACAGGGGAGGCTTTAGTAGTTTTCTTCCCCAAAGTGATTTTTGCCCAGACGGACTCTGTCTTATCCATTCCATCACTTCTTATTTCTTTACATTCTACCTCATCATTGATATAGAATGCTACTCCACCACCTTTACCTTTTTATTACTGTCTTTCCTAAACAGCACATACCCTTCAATACCTACTACTACTATTCCACCATGTTTCTGTTATCCCTATATCTGGTTTCACTTCATGCACCAGTACCTCTAGTTCCTCCATTTTGTTACCTAGGCGTCTCGCATTGCTGTACAAACATCTTAATTTTTGCTGTTTGGCCTTGCTCACATTCTGTACCCGACTAGGCACGGTCATTCTACAGCCCGTATGACCTATTAGACTGGTATCCACACTGCCCTTCCTCCTTATGTCCACTCTCCTACCCACGGCTGTATCCTTTCTTACTTTGTTTTCTTCCCTCTCAATGCTAAAATCAGGCGTGGAGATTACCAGGACATGTCCCAACCATCTCCCCCAAATTCCTAGTTTAAAGCTCTCTTAATCAGTTGTGCCAGCCTCCATCCTAGAAGTCTATTTCCTTCCCTACTCAGATGAAGTCCATCCCGAGAGAACTTTCCTCTGTCCATGAATGCCTTCCAGTGGCCACACATCCCAAAGCCCTCCTTATAGCACCACTGCCTGAGCCATCTGTTGATAGTCATAATCTTGTCACACCTTTGTTGCCCTTCTCCAGGAACAGGAAGAATCCCACCAAGATCACCTGAGCCTCAATTTCCTTAAGTTTCTTCCCTAGCCTAGCATAGTCTCCCTTGTTACGTTCCAGCGAGACTCTACAGATATCATTTGTTCCCACATGAAGGATAATTAAGGGATTCTTTCCCGCTCCCTTTAGGATTCTTTTCAACCTCAGGTCTACATCCCATCTGTTAGCACCTGGAAGACAGCACACCCTTCTATTCTCTGGATCAGCTCTGGTTACAGGCCTGTCTATTCTTCTCAGTAAAGAGTCCCCGATCACATAGACCTGCCTTTTCCTGGTGACTGTGCTATTCTCCAGTCTATCCCCTGTTCCCTCTGGCTGCAAGTTCTTTCTATTCCTATTCTCCCTTGTAATCCTCTTCAACCCATCCTGTATCTTCCTGGGACTCATATTTGGTGTAGTCTCCATTGACTCTTCTTCTTTTCCTATAGGACTAGCCGCTCTTCTCTTCTTCCTTGCCCTTCCACCTTCAGTGACCACCTGCTGAGCCCCTCCTTCATTTTCCAACTCTGCAAACCTATTCTTGAGCTCTATTTCTCCTTCACTAGCCCGTCTTTTCCTCTGCCTGGTTCTTTTAGTCACATGCTTCCACTGTCCACTTTCCTCACCCAGCAGTCTCCCCTCAGAATTCCTCAGTCCTGCTTCCATCTGGAAGTCTGAGCTTTTCCCTTCAGCTACCTCATGTCTTTGCTCCGTAATCTGCTCGAACCCCCTTCTAAACTCAGCCAGACTTTCCACCTGCATATCCAATCCTTGGATCTTTTCCTCCATCAGCTCTATCAGACGGCATTTCATGCAGACAAAACTCTTACCAGATACCCCTTCCAGGATCATGTACATACCGCAGCTTCCACATCCAGTCATCCTCATTGTGTCTTCCACTTCATGGGTCACTCCCACTGCTGCCTCTGTATCTGTCATAGCCTTCCCACCTAAATCCTGTTAATCTGGGAAACACGAGCAACACCAGAACACTACCACCCACAGCAAAAACAAACCCCCAAAAAGCACCACAAGACAAACTCTCACTGAAACTCCCCTGTTTGCAGCTCTGTTTGCTAGCTCTTGTGCCACTACAGCTGTAGTTCTTTCCTACTGTGTGGCTGGAGTTATGGGGTCTTATGGTGAAAGAGGTTTCATGCTGTTTGATAAGATGCAGATTTGTTTTTCTGTCCCCGTATCCCCATCCTTGCTAAAAAAATGATCACTTGCTATGTGATTGCCTAAAAGTTATAAACATAAGATAGAATTAGGTCGGAAGTGCATTTACCAGACATGTCTGGGGAAACCAGTTTCTCAAAGACAAAAAGGTTTTAAACTTAATGTATAATGTTTCTACACACATTTCATCATATTATTGACCAGTCAGTTATTAGTTTTGAAGTGACACCTCACATGGTATATCTTGTGCAAAGATTATTACAATCGTGTGCATGATGTGAATAGGGGGATGCATTCCATCACATAATCTTTCCAATTGCTTTTCTGCTAGCTCACACTTGCAGTCATAAGCAAAGCTGGTATATGCTTATAATTACCTCTGCCCTATCACCTGCTTCTATTGGAACGTTGCAAGCATGCAGTCAAATATTACCAGGAAAGCCCATCCATACAATAAACTACAATGTGTTGGTTGAATATTTTATTTTAACTTTAATTATAACATCAGTTTTTTCTTTCTTTCTCATATATAGGATCAACTCCTGAAAGTCTCTCAGTCCTTACCCAGGGCAAATTCTTATTGACTTCAGTGATAGTTTGGGCTGAGTAAGGATCTGGCTCATGAAAAGTCACAACAGATGAGAGATTCTTCTTGCAATGTGCTAGGGACAATATACTTATAGAGATGAGAGACAAGATGGATGAGGTAGTATCTTTTATTGGAGTAACCTCTGTTGGAAAGAGAACAGAAGTTGGTCCAGCAAGATATTACCTTGTGTCTCATACTCTGGGGTCAACTGGACTACAAGAACACTGCACGCTTATAAAAGCACCATTCTTAACCTGTGTTGAAACTTGGATAGCAGATGGCTCATTGGCAAAAGAATAAAGTGCTTTACATCTCTAGGCACTGGTTTCAACTCTCACCATGTCAGTAGCAACTGAAATGATTGGTAACAAAATAGCAGTCAGATGACAATGTGTTTCACATAGGCACTCTCAGCATATATTTTTGAGTGCCCATTAAACAACAGCACAGCTGGAACAAATTAGCACCAATGTTAACAGTCTCACCAGAGAAGTCAATATTTGAATTGCCATAGAGACTGAATGATCCTTTCACATCTGGAAGTGTTCTCTGAAAGTCTGTACCAGGGTGGGGAGATATGAGAAAACTTGCAGCTGTGTAAACTGCACACTGGGGGGAAAAAAGTTAGTTTTGGCTGATGTTAGATTATACAATGGTATCAACTCATAGTGCATCCTGTTGTAATTTGGAAATACTGCTCTGGGTCAGATTATACATTGCTTTTTAGGAGAATAAATGTGATACCTGAATATTTTCCTTTCATAAACCTAGACGTTTCCTAGAAGTGTGCTATTGTAGAAGTATTTTTCAAGAGCAAAAACATAAACTGTTTTTACACATCTTTGTCCCGCTGCCTATCATTCCTCAATTTCAGTTAATCTGGTAAAAAAAAATCACAAAATCAATAAGCAGTACAGCATTTTATTCTACTGATCATAAAGCCCCTGAAGCTGTGAGCAACAAATGTCAATCAGGACAAGGGTGGATGATACCTTATCAATTTATTCTTAATGTATCTCTTCAGGGGCAAAGACAAGCAGCAAAGAAAGAAAAATGATTGTGGCCCAGAAAAAGAACATTGAAGAGATGTAGAACATGCCTTTATGTAAAGCTCTGGTCCATTCTTTTTTAAAGCAACTTCATTTTACCTCCATTATTTAGTTGAATATTACTATACATTCAAAAGTTTTATTCTAATTCTGGGATATTTCAGAAACATAAAAATAAAAGCCACACCTGTTGCAGAAGTACTAATTTTACATTTTTATAAAAAATGAAGCCCTGTGTTTGTGAAATACAGAAGTCCTAAATATAGAATTAGATTTTATGTTCTGGAATTCAGGTCTGAAAATTCTCCAATGAGTCATGGTTGGGGATGGCTTTAAGGGATGGCCGCTGCTTCCTTTAGAGCAATTTCATTGTAGAAACTCTTTCCATACAAAGAGCTTTTATTTTTTTAAAATGGTAAGAAAAACTGGAGATTATTTTAAAGACCTCAGGTATTAATGGAAAAAATATTTTTAGGAAAAGAGACCTTTCCCTAAAATCACCCCTGTCACTTTGATGAATACTTCTTGCAAAGGTCTATCACAGACTAAAGTGGTCTCTCCTTTGTTTTGCCACCAATGTTTCGAGATGTTAACACATTTTAATATTTTAGGGAACAGTGTATATAAAAGAAAGGGGAGTTCAAACTCTAAATTTAGAATCTTTTATAGATTTTAAGTTTGTTTTCCATGTAATGATTTATTGGTTTGATCTGACTTAGATTTTAAAAATATTAGTTCTTGTTTTTCATTTACCATTAATATCTTATTTAAAAAAAAAAGCAGGCTCTTGAAAAAGATAGAAGAATGTCCTGGCATTACATCAATCTACTGTCATTAGTGCTAACCCAATTTTCACTTTGTTTCCTCCTGATGATCATCAGCAGTCAACGCATAGCAGCAGAAGATAACAGTGGTGAGAAGTGCAAAAATTCCTATATTACAATGTTGGGGATCACCTGGTATCCACCAAAGGGCACCCAGATGGCTGAGAAGTTGCCCAGAGATTGTACCTCTGGATAAAGGGATGTCACCTGTGTGTAAGGTGGAGGAAGATTGGTAGATTTGTGTAGGGCGCAGTCCTGAATGATCTCCTCCATAACAAAACATGGCTGAAGGAGCACACAATATAGTAGTCAAGGCCTGCGTTAAATAGCTGTCCATATATGCAAAGTGACTCTGCATTTCTCTCAACTCTGTAGCTGACTGATGTCTGCAGCATTTCACAAATGTCACCAAATATTCCAGTTATGGCAGGATGAATAGTGTGGGGTGTGTTGTTTACTGTATTTAACTCTCCTCATGCTGCTGAATGTCATGCCTACAGATTTTTGATTAAAATTGTATAGGCAGTTGATCTTGCTTTACAAAGGAGCAAGAGATTAAATTATACTGAAATTTCTCCTCTACCATATTCCCCAAGAATGGGCTTTCTAAGTAGCAGATACAGCCATCTGAGTTCAAAAATTATGAATCACAACCCCCACAAAATCATGAGATTTAAAAAAAATGTTTTTGGATCAATCATGGTTTTTGTTTTGGCTTCATGAATGTTGTACTGAGGAAACTGTTTTATTCTGTCACCTAATATGTCAGTGTTCACGTGCTTATAAATCAAAGTTTATAACTTAGCTTTACTTGATATAGCTTCTGTCAAAATTTCAATAAATCCATGAAGCACAGAAATTGTCACAGTTTTTGATATACTACCTTTGATCCAGCACTGATTCACATTTCTACAAGAATTTCAGGTGCTATTATTTACTGAATCTCAAGTATAAAATAGCTCTCCCAAACATTTTTTCGTTCTGATCTGGAGTCTTCAAGTCACTCTCACTTGCTTAAATTAATCAGTGGTCTTTGTGATACGACCTTTTGAAATAGTGAGAACAAACTTGATTAGAGATAAGTGAATAATTCACAGTGAATAATGTGATGAATTTATCCTTTCTGCACGTGCAATGTTCTCACAGAGACTGATTTCCGTGACATACATTACTTAAATTTACTGAACAAATATTACTTCAAATATATTTTATTCTGTGGCTTGATTACTAATACATAATATGTGAAATCCAAGTAGTGTTGGTTTTGATTTATCTGCAATGTCATATATTGTAGTACTGTTTCAGTTTCATCACTGAGTAAGTACTCCTGGTGCAAACTTAATACTCTTGTGTGTAATTTTAACACTTGTGCTAGTAAATCTCAGTTTCTAAAATGTCCGTGGAAAGTGAACATACATGAGCAGGACTAAATCAAATCCATTAAACATTTAAATATGCATTTACAGCAAATAGTTTGAATTATTTACCTACTTCTGTTTGTTAATGGTCATGTTTGGTAGATCTGCTATAGCGATGATCGCATTAACCATGTCTTTATGGCATGATTATTTTAAGGAAGGCCTCTGCTCCAAATGTGTTGGGATAGACACCTTTTTATCATTCTCTTCCTTCTACCCACACCCTTTTATTATCCTCTCAGATACAACAACCTGATTTTGAAAGCTGGGAGGTGAAGGGGGAAATGTAGTGGGGAAGGCTTTGGTGGTGGAAAGTTTTGCAGAGAAGGGGAGAGAAAATCATTCCACACTTCCTTTGTTGGACAATCATCTCTTTCTTCTTCTTGGATGAAACCTAAAAGCTCATTGTTGAATGTATAGCACTTAAGACTTGTGGTAACTTTAAGACGGGGATTATTTGGTGTGTAGAGTTCAGAAAGTCTGGAAAATTTGTGGTAGATGCCGCTTGAGCCACTTTGGCAAATTTAAGGGTGTTGGAAGTAGTTTTGTAATTAAGAACCCACTTGTCATGCTAACTCAGGTCACTCTTGTTGTTACTTTAATTTCTTCTTGTTGGACCAGTTAGCTATCATAGTTAGTTTAATTTAAATAAGTGACTTCCCCCAGTACTGTTAATGGTAATCTGTATATAACAATGCCAAGCCCTGGCATACCTGGGCTCAGCGCCTACTGAAGGCGATAGGAATATGACCAAATTCAGCTACTTCGGTCAGGGATGAATTTGGCCATACAAAGGTAGGAATAGGTAGGTGAATGGGATGAACTTGACACAGTGAAGTAGCTGCAGTGAGTGGTGTTTCCATAGGACATCACTTGGAAAGGCGATGGTAGCAATGGTAGGGTTCACATTGGAAAATGCTTTTTTAGGCCTGTGGCATAGTTTTGCAGTAGTGGGAGGAGTGTGAATTGAAGGAAAAGAGAAGACCTGCATATATGCAAAACAGAAGTTGGAGAGAACATGAGGGAGAAGGGAAAGCTTGAGAGCAGAGGAAGGACCTTTGGATGCAGTGACTCTTTTGGGCCTGGCAGCTGAGAAACATGTCAAAGAGACCTAGGGGAAAAATGTGGCATGAGTACAGAAAGGTCTGTCTTCCTCAAAACTTTGAAACAGCATTTTAAAGGAAACCAGCTCTAGGAGAGTTATCCTGCCATTGGGGTTAGAAGATTGAGAAGACTTTTTTTTCCTACAGTATGATTCAGATCTTGAATATGGAGATGATATTCTTCATGCAGGAGAAACAAGAAGTTCTAAATATTTCAGAATGACTTATTCAAGAAGAGTCATTGTAAACTGGATTGGATTGTTTTAGTACCACAAATCATTTGGGTGATATTGTTATATAATGCATACTCGTGAAAGTTTTTGTTTGTTTGTTTCAACTTTGAAAATATCCTTATTGGAGATCCCATTTGGAAATATTTTTCATGCCCTTTTAAGAGTATTTGAGACCTTATTAAAAATTAAAGGCTATTTTCATGTGAGGTAACTTTCCACACATGCACACAAACTGGATTGATACCTAAAACTCTTAGGATTACAAGTGGCAAAGAGTCCTGTGGCACCTTATAGACTAACAGACGTATTGGAGCATAAGCTTTCGTGGGTGAATAACCACTTCAGATGCATACAGTGGAAATTTCCAGAAGCAAGTATAAATATGCAAGCAAGAATCAGGCTAGGGATAATGAGGTTAGTTCAATCACGGAGGATGAAGCTCTCTTCTAGCAGTTGAGGTGTGAACACCAAGGGAGGAGAAACTGCTTTTGTAGTTGGCTAGCCGTTTACAGTCTCTGTTTAATCCTGAGCTGATGGTGTCAAATTTGCAAATGAACTGAAGCTCAGCAGTTTCTCTTTAAAGTCTGGTCCTGAAGTTTTTTTGCTGCAGGATGGCTACCTTTAAATCTGCTATTGTGTGTCCAGGGAGGTTGAAGTGTTCTCCTACAGGTTTTTATATATTGCCATTCCTAATATCTGATTTGCGTCCATTTATCCTTTTACGTAGGGACTGTCCAGTTTGGCCGATGTACATGGCAGAGGGGCATTGCTGTCACATGATGGCATAGATTACATTGGCGGACGTGAGGTGAATGAATTGGTGATGGTGTGGCTGATCTGGTTAGGTCCTGTGAGGGTGTCACTGGTGTAGATATGTGGGCAGAGTTGGCATCAAAGTTTGTTGCATGGATTGGTTCCTGAGTTAGTTACTATGGTGTGATGTGCAGTTGCTGGTGAGAATATGTTTCAGGTTGGCAGGTTGTCTGTGGGTGAGGAGTGGCCTGCCTCCCAAGGCCTGTAAAAGTGAAGGATCATTGTCCAGAATGGGTTGTAGATCACTGATGATACATGGGAGAGGTTTTAGCTGAGGACTGTATGTGATGGCCAGTGGAGTTCTGTTGGTTTCTTTCTTGGGCTTGTCCTGCAGCAGGAGGCTTCTGGGTATAAGTCTGGCTCTGTTGATCTGTTTCCTTATTTCCTTGTGTGGGTATCATAATTTTGAGAATGCTTGATGACAATCTTGTAGATGTTGGTCTCTGTCTGAGGGGTTGGAGCAAATGGGCCCAGGCTCCGCCCCCCACCTTTGCCCCCTGATTAATCACTGAGACTGGGAGACAACAGAGACTGTGCAAGGAAGGATAACTTCTCCTCACCTCCCTCCTGGCTTATGATGAAAATGGTTCACTAGACTGTGACCCTTTTCGCTAGAGAGAGAAGAGTTACGTGGAGGGTCACAGTGAGCCTCTGAGGCTAGCGAAATCCGCTAGGAAAAACGGGACCCACAGAGGCAAGGTCAGAGCTTTGTCACAATACTTATATAAATAAATAGGTACAGATAAAAATATCTTTGCCACTTAAATTCGCTTGTGACTTCTAAGTTAGTGTATTTAATAAATCTTTTGGGAAGGAAATAGGTGTCAGACTGTTTGTATACCATCAAACAGACTGAGATGTCCAAATATGGTTTCCTCCTTTTCAGCTGGACATCATATTAAAAGGAATACTGAGCTGTTTTCTGCCCATGGCGGGATTGTAGGAGCATAATGGAGGAAAATTTTTTAAAGGTTCAACTAGAGCTGGGTTCTTAAGTGAAGAAATACTGATAGTTATAACCTGAACACACACTTTTATAAAACTACATGATTCAGTGCATAGCTCATGAGCATACTGTAATGGATGGAAGCCAACTTCGAAGATGATGATGATGATGATGATGATGATTTGAAGGTTAGCAGCATTAAATCAGCTAAATAAGAACAGAAATATGGGGCTTGCACTGCAACCTGTATTCACGTTGCATAACACTGAATGATGCAAATAGTCTCGCTGAAATCATTCTTTCAAGAACTACATTAAGCACACCAATACTGTGGTGTCTGAGCACCTCAATTGTTAACAGACTTAGCATTGTCTGTGATGAAGGAAAGTAGCATTATCACCATTTTATACAAGAAAATTCTTCTTTTATAGGACTAGAAGTGTTTTTAGTGTGGGGGATGGTTGAGAATTGGGCCCTGAATTAGTAAGTAAATGAGATGGTGTGATCTTAATATGGAAGAGGTGATCATAATAACGAGATGTTCAATGTCTGAATGTGTTCAGTGTGAATGAGAACTGGAATTATCAAAGCTCCAAGTCTGTGCAAGCGTGTGCAATTGGTTCAAGTACACTGCTTCTCCTGGCACGCCTGCCCCACCCTTAAAAAAAACAACAACAACAAAACAAAAAAAACAGTCTACTAAGTACATATTTGCTTCAAAATCCAGGAGTTGGGCAAGCTGAGGCTGAGCATCTGTGCTCATTGACTGTGTGCTAAACTGGGATTTCCAAAAGGGCTTTTCTGTTCTTCAGGATGAAGTGTTCTGCTTCACACCATTATTTTGCAGAGAGACTGTTCTGTTCTACAAGGTTAACAAAAATAAAATCTACAATAAATCTATCTAGTTGAACCTAAAGAAATGCCCTAGCAAATTATTCAATGGTAAATTGTATCACATTCATGCTGAACATTGTATTAGAGTTTCAGCTGTTTGTTAAAAGAACAGAACAGGAGATATATCTGTGTGTGTGCGCACAACAAGCAAATTAAACCAATTCAGTCCATTTTGCTGTCAGTCTTTATAATCAGATTAGATGTGAACTTTGCAACTATGCGTACCATTTGTCAGTTCTGGAAGAGGAGCCCATTTCCATAATTCTTTTTTCAACTTTATTTTTTATTTTGTGGAAGGTCACAGATTGAACTTGCTTTATCACTGATATGGGGATTCAAGTGACACGACATAGCTAAGTAGAATGTATTAAGTATCAGCACAAATCTCAGAGTATTCAATTATTATAAGTGTGGTAAAGGAAGGCCTAATACAATATCATGAAAACTACACCATCATATATTTTGTATTTGTAAGATATGTTGTAGAAACAATACTTGTGAATGCTTTAAAACATTTTCGGACACCACCTTGTATCTAGCCACCTTTAAAACTCAAGTGCCTTGATTATCATAAATCCCAACTATTCATGGCCCAAAGGAACCAAAAAAAAAAAAAGCTCCATGTCTCGGCTGTGGGATATTTTGGTCAAACCAGCAGAGGATGAGGCTCTTTGGCCACCAGTTGCCCATCCCTGGTTTACAGTATAAAAGAAAAAACAAGTGTGTGGGGAAATGGGTAGGAGATGATGAGGTGACAAAGGATAGTTGTGCATGCAATGCTTAGTCACTCAGGAATAGTGATCACAACTCACATCTGCCTAGCTATTATCAAATGGCAGTTTTCTGTATCATATAGTACAGGGGAGTTTTGAGGATGAATTTGAAGGACTTTGTACCATGGTGGCTCCAGGGATTTTTGCTGAGAGTTTTTCCTGCATGGAGGGTGGCATGGAAGGTAAATTATTTGAAGACAAATGCTAGTTCGCAGCTGACTTCATAAGTTATCAAGAACCAAAAAAGGCACAAACCGAATGATTTTCCCCTTTAGTAGATCACCTTCAAGTTCTGACTGATAGCACCTACGATTTTGTGCAGAATCCAGTCACCCCCCACTTATGTACCAAGGAACATCACTGTTGCCAGAATGAGAAGTGGACACTTTTTTGCATATTTTGTTGTCATGATCTTGCTTAGCAGCCTACCAGCAAAGAGTTGTCTATGATTCAGTTATGAGAGAGAGCTTCTATAGGGAAAAAAAACCCACATAGAATTCAGTCAAAATCTGCATGTACATAGGATGTTTTTTCATGTTTCATTTTCTGTAGCAGCTTTCATTCTACTATCCGTTTCTATAAATGACCTTCAAATGTCAACTTAAAGCAGATGCAAAATATTTGTGTATCATAGGTAATGTCTGACTGTAACTGAATCAGGACAGAACTGTCCCACTCTTCCCACAAACTTAATCAAAGCATTGGCATGCTTCTTTTTCCTCCCCCACAATTAGCAGTCAACAGGTCGACTCTGGATCAAAACTCACACCTCACTCCACCTTTTTGGCCTTTGCAGAGATTCCCACCCTCCACTGCCTCAGTCATGTCCAATATTTGCTCAAGCAGAATTGTTTGTCTGCTGCACCCCCCTCCCCGCCCCCCATTTAAATATAATGTATTAAAGATATTTAAAAAGCTCCTGGTTCTTTCACCTTCACTTAATTTATTCAAAAGCTACCACTTTTTAGCTTCACCTTGTAATTAAGTGCCGATATAAATAGTTCTAGCAGATGAGGTTCAGTAAAATAAGAAATGCTGATACTAGACTCTTACTGCAGCAAACTTCAGCTTTTGTCTAGAATGTTTCTTGTAGTCATATTTGTCAGTAACATGAAAAATATTTCATTAATTTCATTGCCCAGTGCAACTTTATGTCCAGCAAAGTAAATATACAATCGTTCTCCATTCTTTTAGTGCTCAAAGATGGAGCTGTTGCATGTTACTAAATTGTAGTTTGCAGAATGCTAATGTAAACACTGTCATAACGAAATATGGAGTTTGTTTTGGCTTAATCTTCTGCAAATTACACTAGCAGAAGAGCTGCAGTTCATCACTGTAAACTACATTTTTATGTCATCACGAATTTTCCAATAAACTTCTCCTATACAAACCAGTTTTACCAACCTTGAAAAGATCTGGCTAGAACTATCGCTCAAAATCAAAACTAAAAGGAAAATGCATGACTCACTATACTTGGACTATGTAGTAGTTAACGTTCTCTTGAAACCAATGAATCGTGTTTTGGTGACTGTATTTTAGAATCTGAAGTACTGATCCATCTACTACACAATTCCAGTTGAAATAAATGAGCTCCATTCATGGAGCATTTGCTGGAGATTGGGACACAAAGCACCTATATATACAAGTCAGAAGTATCAGTTTAAATTCAGACTATTTATTTTGTCTGTCAAATGAGAGGCTCAAATTCTGTAACACTGTTTCAGAAAAATATGGTGCCTATTAAATATTAAATTGTAAATGTTTTTGGGAACATATCTGATGTAACCCCATTACCAAAGGGAGAATGGACAAACATGCTTAATGATAGTCCAAAATTAAAGCTGTATGAATGGATTACAGTCACAACTCTTAGAAACTACAGGTGGTAAGAAGATATGGGCAGTCAGATAGCGTTGGTCTTCAAAGTAGTGTTTATATATTGACTTCATGACATGTGCAGAAGGAGCACTAACTAGTAAGAAATCACTTGACTTCATTTTTTCCCCACTTCTTGCATTTCCCTTTGCTTAGTAAGCACAGCTTGGTTTTAATTCTGCAGTGCTATTTTTATGGATTTCTGCTGCACCGGTCACTTCATTTTCATTAAAATATTTGGCTTTTGACGTTCTATTAAACTTTTTTCCCCCCCTCTTGTAGAATTGTCAATTTCTGATTTTTAGCTGGACCTGGAGATCTCATAAAAGTTTGTCTCAAGACAGTTCCCAGTTGAGCCCTGTTTCTGCATCAGGATCCACCAATACAGATCCTTGTTCCCACCCTGGCCACCCAGAGTTCTATTTGAGTCAATGTGTGAGGAAATCCTGGTCCCACTGATGTCATTGAGAGTTTTGTCATTTCACTTAACGGGGGCAAGGGTTTCATTCAATGAGTTTGTCTGGGTAAGGACTATATAAAAACTGAGTAAGGCCTTAGGATTTGGCCCCTGCCTTTTTGCTGAAGGAACAAGGCATGTAGGGATAGATGGTCTGCTGACTAATGGCAGCAGAAATGGAAGATTATAATGGAGCTTTCTGATTCTCTGCCCAGAACTGGTTTCAATTAGAACAACCCAGAGGCAGTTCCAACCTGTGTCATCTGACAATGGACCCTAAGGGACCATCACCCATCTGGGGACGGCCAGATTCCCCTCCATGCAATTGAAAGCCTGCCCCACACATGATGGGTTGCAGGGAGGGTGATGTAGGAGCCTGACTGTGGTAGACGGAGCTTAGCAGGCAGAAAATCTGTAGCCATTGGTATGTATTATAGACTTTTGTTTAAGATCAATACTCAGATCTTGCTTAATCCAGCTCCTGTATTCCCTTTGCCAAATTTGTAAACTTTTTTTTTTCTGGCATGGTTGGTTGCGTATTCACTACAAAGCAGGCAATAAATAACAGGTATATAATAAGTGTGTTTTTTTTCTTTTTCTTTTCCTGCAAGGCTATTTAGTAGGATTTTTTTTAACTTGAGTCTACTGGAGTCACCTACTGATTAACAGTTAATGTACAGTGTGTGTATATATAGTACCTACTGTTCTACTTAAATGGAAAAAGTTTTACTTAGCCAATACTTATAATTGCTTATACAGCAATGACACCCTGGGAACCCACTAAGCATCACTGCTGCATTGTGCTAGGCACTGTGCAGACATATATTAAAAACAGTTTCTGCTCCAAAGAGCTCAGTCTAGGTTATACTTATGGAGAGAATAAAATATTGAGGTATTTGCATTCCATTAATCCAAAATATTTTGCAGTGTCTGTATGAATGAGAGGTACTGTATGTTTTGTATTGAATGATACACTTCCTGGGAGAATGATTTCAACAATTTATACTATTTATGTTTGCACCTTTAATTTGAACCAAAGTCTCTTATGATGTGAGTCCAGTTGAGCACAACTTAAACTATAATTCTGAAAAGACAGCAAATACCTATTAGTAGATCACATTGGGAAACTGCAGTAGTGGAGAATGGTGTGACACTTTTTTTTTTTCTGGAGATGTTAGATGAGTTAAGATTATAGTTCGCATCCTGTTTGTTGTGGGGGAGGGAGGGAAATTACCCTCTAAATTGGGAGGAGGAATTACCTACCATCAGTCTTACTTTAAAAATGTACTGTAAAAATTCACCTCTAGTGTGAGAACCTTTTTTAGAGTATAGATTTATAGAATGCTCAGAATACATTAATTATAATGTGCCTGAATACATTAAATTCCAAGACTCTCTTCAGTTTTTGTTTAAATATGTTGGCCTGTTTTTTTTAGAATACAGGCACAAATTGTATGGATCTCACAATGTAGTCCAATCTTTTTCTTCCTCAGATTAATTTTTATATTTATTAGTTCTCTCATGACCAAATAGCCTGATTGGAATCTCAAGTTTGCTCTTTTGTTTGAGCTACATCTGTTGCAGCTTTATAAATCTGCCAGAGGGGGTATAAGTGAATGCCAAATCACACTAAAATTGAATGTATTGACTGGTTTCAGAGTAGCAGCCGTGTTAGTCTGTATCCGCAAAAAGAAAAGGCGTACTGGTGGCACCTTAGAGACTAACAAATTTATCTGAGCATAAGCTTTCGTGAGCTACAGCTCATTTCATCGGATGCATTCAGTGGAAAATACAGTGGGCTCTTTAATCTCTAAAACCGCAGGGTCAATTTGTCTTTATACTTCCTTGAGAGAGTGACTATATTGTGTTCCATACAGATTACTTAATGTGAATCTTTAAGATGGAACCTTTTTTGAAAAATATCTGTGTGCTCTGTATGGACAAAGATTTGATTCTGCTCTTTGGAAAAGTAAAGTTTTGTGGTTGTCTCTTCGGTCACAATTTCTCCTTTCTCAATTGTGCTGTGTGTAATTCACCATAGTAAATACTTTAGGATTTAGCCCACATAGTAGTGGTTACATTGTTGTTACATTAATATACTGACCAAAATCTAGGTATAGCCAAATACTGAGTTTTCAAGCAATCATATTCTTCTCAAATTCAAGCCAAACCTCTGCTTGTTTGCTTTTTTCTGCTCATAGTAGTAAAATAAAGTCATTAAACAAAGTTTTTGTGAAATATAGCTCTGACCCAAATCCCTTCTTTTAGACGTGGAAGGGAAGAACTTTCTGAATCAAAAGAGGTCATTTTAATCAGAATTTTGCCACTGGTCCTATCACTAAAATGGGACAAGCATAGAACATTGCAAAAACCATTGAAATGGGATAAAAATCTAGACCTGGCAGCTCAGGCTCATGCCTAGTTTTATGTTTTACCTACTGCGGTTCTGATTAGAACCTTAGTCCATGAATAGTCCTGTTGAGGGAGATGGGATTACTTGCCAAGTAAGATACAACACTCAGCAAATGAGGGTGGCAGAATTTAGTGCTCTGTATTTTGGAAACTAACAATTGCAATTATTTTTTTTTTAGTAACTTATCAATGTAGATGCTTATTTCTCCAAAGCACATTGTGAAACCTGACATTGTAATTTAGGTCTTTCTGCAAAAGCAACAGAGGCTATTTTTAGCTTGCTCCAAAGAAATAAAATGTGGGAGGCTTCCTCATAGTAATCACTTGAAGTAGTGGGGGGGGGGGGGAAGACTTACTATTGTACAACAAACAAAAAAGATGTTGTATAAGGAGTGATTGACAACTTTGCTATTGTAATATACTGTAACTAACATTATGATTTGTACAGGTGGTTTGTATTTGAATATGTCTTCTAATACAATGATGGTGAGTATGAGGTCTGGTAGGTACACAAGTTATATTCATTTCAGAATGCTTGTGAAACCCTAGCATTTTTGTATAAACAAATGTAGTTGGTGTTTCCCTGTACAATGCAAGAAAGAATTGATGTTATTTCCTATTACAGTATATTTGTTGCATTAAAACCTGCATCATTAGGCATGCAAGGGTACGACTCTAAGGTGCACCTGACTTTGCCTGTGGGGGTGCACTTCTCTTCCTTAGATTCTGTAGGGTGGAGCTTCAAAGGATTTGACCTGGTGAGGGAGCAGCAGGAAATTGTTCTGATGCACCCTCCACCATTCAGCTCACAGATTTCCATGAGGAAATCAAGAATGCATCCGATGAAGTGAGCTGTAGCTCACAAAAGCTTATGCTCAAATAAATTCGTTAGTCTCTAAGGTGCCACAAGTACTCTTTTTCCTCAAGAGAGAGTTAGTCATCCTTGAAACACCATTAACTGCTGCAGATTCCCTTCCATGGCTGCTGCAAGGGGGCTGGTCACACATTCCCTTCTGAAATAACTTGAGGGAGGGTAGGATGGCAAAAGTCCGAAGAAGAGGCAACGATTCTGCTGTAAGGTTCCTGTCTCTGAAGAACTGGGAACACTCTTCCCTAAAGATTTCCATGGAGTTAGAAGTTGGCACTCCTTTCCAAATGTATAGGTATCCAAACCTCTCCCACTACAAACAGCTTCTTGAAATCTGACTAGGGAGCCTCAGAGTTTGCAACCACTTTCTAGTGTTTTGATGCAGTACCAGTGCAACATTAACATGTGTCTGGTGTGCACATTCACCTTGGAAAATGTAGTATCTTACAGATACACAAAAACACAGCAACAGCAAAACACTTTTTTGTCAATGCTGATGTGAAATGAAAATATATTTTCCTTCTATTCTTGTGGGTGGGACATGGGAGGCAGAACAATCTTTGTATGTTCTAGAAAGCCACTCGGATCTTGATGGTCCACTTTCTCCTACTCCATGCTGAAAACTAAAGTTAATTCAGAAATGGAGGTGGGTGAGAATCTGGATTAATTCTGGTCTGGAGTTGAGGGTTCAAATCTTGGGCCAAATATGAGCTAAAATTCTGAGTTAGATTCTAGTGTGCCAACATTTTGTGAGCTGTTCTTATGATATTTCAGTCCAAAAAAGGCCAAATCTTGTGAGAACAGGTGCTGTTGTAACTTCTGTAGCCACACGTGGACCAGAACAAAAAATTTCATTTTCAGTTCTGGATATGACTTGGAGTCAAATTAAAGGGGAAAGTCTGCACTCGGGGGCTGGAATCATTTTCTTCTTCCCCTCCCCTAAATTTTAAAGAGTTCAGATGAAAGATGGTTCCAGTTTTAGCCCATCATTAGAGCTAAATTTTCATGTTTGCTGCAGCATAGATTCCAGATGATGACTTATTACTATAACAATCAGTCCCGAAGTGCTGTATGCATCTGTTTCAATATTCTTGTCTGGAAATGCAGCTTGTAGTATTTTAAATGTTGTACATACTTCTTATCTAGGATACTCATTGCCATCTGTTACAGTGGCATTTTGCCAACTCAGCAAGACAGAATTCTAGTTTTAGTATAACATAGATGCCAGTCAAACATGTATTAAGAAGAAATATCTGGAGAATTCAGAAAGTGACAAGTTCTCTGTAAGAAGTTCCACATGATGAAAAAATTACAAAAGCAGGCTCAGTCACATCTGTTGACACCTACAGACATTATACTATTAGCAAAATCCTATATCTTGTTTGTTCCTTGCTGCTTCAGTTCTGGGAAATCTGCCCAAAGAGAAGAAAATGTAGGTGTAGTTAATTAACCAGGGATAAGCACAAGTAGAGAAGATCAAAACACACCTGACACATATTTGAAATTAACGTTTTTATAGCAAGTAAGTAACCTGGTTTGAATACAGTAAGCTCAGGGATTAAAACAAAATTCACTAATATACTTAAGTTTTACCATCAGACTAGAATAAAAAATAAATTTAAAATAAAAAAAATAGTCTAAAACCACCATGAACACACAGCCTGTGGATCTCCATTTAAGAGCTTATGAGGAGATACCACCCAACCTTGAGAGAGCTCTGAAAGGGAAACCAATATGGGAAATTTCAGAGTAGCAGCCGTGTTAGTCTGTATTTGCAAAAAGAAAAGGAGTACTTGTGACACCTTAGAGACTAACCAATTTAGTCATGAGCTGTAGCTCTAGAAAGCTTATGCTCAAATAAATTTGTTAGTTTCTAAGGTGCCACAAGTACTCCTTTTCTTTTTGTCAATATGGGAAAGTTTTTCATCACTATGGGTCACTTTTATATGGTGTGCCTTTTACAGGCATAAGCAGTGCTGTGTTGACAATCCCATGTGCTCATGTCAGGATATAGATATTGTAAGGCTGAGAAAGGAAGATGAATTCTCAGCTATCTCTACCAATGAATATATAGTGGAGTGGGGGAGAACTTATTTTCAAGAATCACAGAAATGCTGACCCCATTCATGAGTGTAGAGCATTTTATACACTCTGCCAAAATGAACAGTGAAATACATGTTGTGCTTTCAAGTCTTTGTGAAATCATTATGCTTTCATTCAAACCTACACGATGAAAGAAATGTGTCTGGGGGAAAACATCAAAGAAAGAATTTGATGGGTGTTGAGTCTTTTGACTTTTCAAGTGACTAAAAATTTAAAAAGTGCCTTCTAAGAGAGTTCTCTTTATGCTTGCAAGCATTGACTAATCAAGCCATACAATACTTACCCTAAATACATTTGAAAAAAAATATTTTACAGGAAGGCAAACTGAGTCAGAGAGAGGTTAAATGACTTTACCAACGTAAACAAGAGTGTATAAAAGATGGGATTAGAACACACCTTTCTTGCCTCCCTGGCCTGTGCTGTTTCCACTGTTCCTCCTCTGTTAGAAAACAGAATTCTACAATACTATGGCCTATGAATAAAAAAATGCCCTAAACATTTCACTAACTTTTCATACATGTATTAAATCTTTACAGTTGTGCTGTTAATTACTTTTGTGTATCACTTCCTATCTACGTTAGAATGCACAATATTTGATTGTGCAAATGTACTGCATGAGCAAATGCAGTTGCAACTTTTTAGTGATTGTTTAGCTCATTTAGATCACACTTGCCATCGACTTACAAAAATCACTAATATGGGAATGCTAAATGGTTGTACATTTCTTCCAGTTTATCCCATAGTGATGGAATAACTTTTTCACAACAAACATAATTGTGGTAGCAGACGAGAAACTTCATACTTACCATTCTTACATCCAAGAGGTTACTGAGTACTTACTAAAAAAGAAAAGGAGGACTTGTGGCACCTTAGAGACTAACCAATTTATTTGAGCATAAGCTTTCGTGAGCTACAGCTCACTTCATCAGATGCATTCAGTGAGCTGTAGCTCACAAAAGCTTATGCTCAAATAAATTGGTTAGTCTCTAAGGTGCCACAAGTACTCCTTTTCTTTTTGCAAATACAAACTAACATGGCTGCTACTCTGAAACCTGAGTACTTACTATGACTCAGAGAACCTATGGTGCAAACCAGGTGATGGCATAAGGTCTACATAGGGGTTTACAGAGATTCATGGGGTTCAGCATCTACATAACAGTTTGCCAGAGAGTGGCAAGTAACTCTCTTCTGAGAGTCAGTAGTGTAATGATCATAAAAATGATTGTAAAATGGATGGAAGGATACTTAAGGAATTAGATATCTATACTGAAAACTAGGTTCTTAAGGTATGTGAGTTGAGACAGGTTGCGCAAGGTGATAAACAGGTTCTATTCAGGTAGCGGGAAGTAGACACTTATCTCTCTGACTGGCCATTGTGTATCTCACAGTGGAGGTCTATTTGCATTACTGAGATTGATGTTAATGAAGATAAAGTGAATTTGCATATGAGAAGATCTGCAGCAAAAAACAGACAAAAACAGCAAAGGTTTCGTTTTCGTTTATAAACAAGAAAATGCATTTTGGGGATCTAACTGTGGGAATCTGAGGTACACCCAGGATCTTTCACCAAGCAAGATGAACTGTCAACGTGTTCATATGAAAGACAGTCACATCCAACCTAGCTGGAAAATGTCCCAAAGGCTTTGGGTGAGCTAAACTTTATTAAACAAGACAGTATCTTATTAATTAAGTCTAGGCTGTAGATGGCATACTATGATTTTGTTACCTGTAACCATTTTTGCCAATACTTTTACTTGCTATTACTTGAATCTCTATACTTTGTTAAATAAACTTGTATGTGTTTTCACTATAAACATATCTAAGTGCTGTGTGTTTAAGCAAAAAAATCTTAAGGGAAAGTGATAAGCTGGTGTGTATTGTTCCTTTGGGACCAGTGGATCTGTGAATTTTCTGACCGGAGCTGGTAACTTCTAGGGGATGTTTGGAAGGCTTGGGGGTGTGCCTGTCATGAGCCTGTGTAGCCCTGGAGCGGAGCACTTGCCTTCTATGATGAGATAACTGGCTATGTGCATGAGGGGAAAGCAGTGGACATGTTATTCCTTGACTTTAGCAAAGCTTTTGATACCGTCTCCCACAGTATTCTTGACAGCAAGTTAAAGAAGTATGGGCTGGATGCATGGACTATAAGGTGGATAGAAAGCTGGCTAGATTGTCAGGCTCAATGGGTAGTGATCAATGGCCCCATGTCTAGTTGGCAGCCGGTATTAAGAGGAGTGCTCCAAGGGTTGGTCCTGGAGCTGGTTTTGTTCAATATCTTCATTAATGATCTGGAGGATGGTGTGGATTGCACCCTCAACAAGTTGCAGATGACACTAAACTGGGAGGAGAGGTAGATACGCTGGAGGGTAGGGATAGGATGCAGAGGGACCTAGACAAATTAGAGCATTAGTGAAGCTCCACCAAATCTGATGAGGTTCAACAAGGACAAGTGCAGAGTCCTGCACTTAGGACTGAAGAATCCCATGCACTGCTACAGACTAGGGACCGAATAGCTAGGCAGTAGTTCTGCAGAAAAGGACCTAGTGGTTACGGTGGACAAGAAAATGGATATGAGTCAAGAGTGTGCCCTTGTTGCCAAGAAGGTTAACTACATTTTGGGCTTTATAAGTAAGGGCATTGCCAGCAGATTGAGGGAAGTGATCATTTCCCTTTATTTGACATTGGTGAGGCCTCATCTGGAGTACTGTGTCCAGTTTTTGGCCCCACACTACAGGAAGGATGTGGGAAAGCTGGAAAATGTCCAGTGGAGGGCAACAAAACTGATTAGGGGGCTGGAACACATGACTTACAAGGAGAGGCTAAGGGAACTGGGATTGTTTAGTCTGCAGAAGAGAAGAATGAGGGGGGATTTGATAGCTGCTTTCAACTATCTGAAAGGGGGTTCCAAAGAGGATGCCTCTAGACTGTTCTCAGTGGTAGCAGATGACAGCACAAGGAGTAATGGTCTCAAGTTGCAGTGAGGGTGCTTTAGGTTGAATATTAGGAAAAACTTTTTCACTAGGAGGTGGTGAAGCACTGGAATGTATTACCTAGGGAGGTGGTGGAATCTTCTTTGTTTGAGGTTTTTAAGGTCAGGCTTGACGAAGTCCTGGCTAGGATGATTTAGTTGGGAATTGATCCTGCTTTGAGCAGGGGGTTGGACTAGATGACCTCCTGAGATCCCTTCCAACCCTGATATTCTATGATTTCTGTGGCCAGTGGAGTTGGAGAGCTGACACCTGGCAGGTACAAACAAAACTTCCTCACACTAGGGGCAAGTGGTAGCATGGTGTGTCTCAACCTTGTGTACCCCTAGGAAGAATCATACTTACCACATATAATTTTATATTTTAAGGCCAGAAGGAGATATTAGGATCTACTCTTACCTCCTGTATAACACGGTCCATGAACTAGAGCTGATCAGAAAATTTTCAGCAAAACGTAACGCATGAATATGTTATTTCATCAAAACTGAGCAGTGAGACTAGCGGTAGTCTGGTGGTTGGGACCCTGGGAAGACCAAGGTCCCCACTGTGCAACAGATTCAGATTTGGAGCAGAACTTTTCATCTCAAATCACTCAGAAGTGGAAGGAGCAGGGACTTGAACCTTGGTCTCTATATTTCAGTCCAGTGCCCTTAACACTAGGACATAGAATCTGGCACAGATGCACACTGGTTTCAATACAATTCCCAAAGCAAAATGCTCAGGCTTCAATTTGAAAAGACACTTTGACATTTTTTCTGCAAAAATGTTCAAAAAGTTTTTTGTCCCCGCCCCCCACATACACACTGATATCTTATAAGTTGTTGCAAAAAGGGAATTTTCATCATCCTCCAATCAGTTCAACGCAGAACCTCACCCAGCAATTTCTGCATCAAGCATATAACTTTTGTTTGAGCTATCGCATATCTTTTTAAAAGATATATTGATGGGCTTAAAGTTCATGGAAATGTAGCGTGTGCAACATCTTACAGAATCAAGTCCTACATCAATAGCTTATTCCTTCACTATACAAGATATAACTTTTTGCAGAAGATATCTTTCAAAAATGGAAGAAAAAATTACTACTGTTACCAACTCTTGTATAATTTTACAGCCATATGTAGTTTTCAGCCTACTAAGAAAATAGTATATATTCACAAAGACTTGTTTTATTTCCGCCAAGTTCAGGTAAAATGATCAGCAAGGAACTGATATTTTACAATCTAATTTAGTTATACTTTGTTTCTCTTAATATAACATATTTAGCATAAAGAAAAGGAGTACTTGTGGCACCTTAGAGACTAACCAATTTATTTGAGCATGAGCTTTCGTGAGCTACAGCTCACTGTAGCTCACGAAAGCTCATGCTCAAATAAATTGGTTAGTCTCTAAGGTGCCACAAGTACTCCTTTTCTTTTTGCGAATACAGACTAACACGGCTGTTACTCTGAAACCATATTTAGCATAACATATTGTGTTCATCCATGCAACCTATTGATTCATGTAATCTCTTTGAGGATGGCATAATTCATTATGACATGAAGAAATAGGCCATGAAGTTGAATCGTTTATTTGCACAGCATCAAATGTTCTGAAGCCAATTTTACTTTTATGTCTTTAAAAATTCGTTTCATGTGAGACAAGGAAATCAGGAAAATACCGTTTTGAAGGTGGAGTAGATAGCAGCCTATTAGGAGTTAAGGGCATCCAAACAGAGAGCAGAATATTTCCCACTGCTACCAAAAGAATGTAGTTTTATATTTCCATTAACCCTTTAAGTGATGCAGCCTTTAACATAGTGGCAGGCAGTATAAAACCATTATTGTAGATACAGTATAAAACACTAGTTAAGTAGTTTTAACTAAACCTTCATCTGTATCAAATTTCTCATGAATTCCTTGTAGAAAAATTCTTTAGTAAAATAAAGATGGTTTTATGATATTTATGAAATTTATGTGAATTAATTTAAACCAAGATGTTAAAATGTATTAAGTAAAAGAGCACATCACAATAAATCTTATCACAGAGTTAGTATGTAGAGATGAATATATTCTAAATTCTACAGAGGCAGTGATTTTGGAACCAAAATGTAACTATGGAGCCTTAATACAGATCTTTATGAATTTGTCAGTAAAGCCTTACACAAATAAAAAGTCATGGAAACTTCAGTTAACAGTTTGACCAATAGTAAGCATAAAAGTTAGAAATATAAAATGTCAGTTCTCAAATTTTTCACTCACACACGTCTCCTATTAAACCAAGTATACTGGAAAAGATTTAAAGCTATTTCAAGTTTCTCTAGATCAGGGATTGGCAACCTTTGGCACGTGGCCTGCCAGGGTAAGCCCCCTGGTGGGCTGGGTAGGTTTGTTTACCTGCCGCGTCCACAGGTTCGGCCCATCGCAGTTCCCACTGGCCAGCGCTGCTTCCTGCAGCCCCCGTTTGGCCTGGAGCGGTGTACTGCGGCCAGTGGGAGTTGCAATCGGCCAAACCTGTGGACGCAGCAGGTAAACAAACCAGCTTGGCCTGCCAGTGGGCCTACCCTGGTGGGCTGCGTACCAAAGGTTGCCGATCCCTGCTCTAGATACTCACCAGCACATGTGTAATGATAGTAATTTGTAATGTTAATCTTAGTTTAATATAAATTCTTCTCTTGCTCTAACCAAAAGTTAAAACAATGAAATCCTTTAGTTTACAATTCCCAGTTAAAGTACATTCCTCTTGTCATGTGAAACTGATAGTTTTTCAGACATCACAGTGGAAGCTGCAGGACAAGCAGCTCTCTTGAAAATCTGTCCCTAAATCATCATTCTCTATTATAGTATAAACCACACCTTAAAAAAGAGGGAAGTTCTGCTTTCAAAAATAAAACGAGTTTATGATTTATGGGATAACTCTTTCAAACATTAAAATTCTCTTGTGAAGCAGAGTGAATAATTTTGGTTTTCTGTATACCAGATTAAGGCCTAGCATCTTTTGTATGCATAACATTAACCGTTGTTAACAAAGGGTGGGATTTTCAAAGGCATGTAGAAAACTGAGATTCTCAGGGCTACATCCACAAAGATAGTTGAGCATTGCAACACGTAACCGGTGGGTGCCCTCCAACCCAGAAGTAGGTGTTCAGGTTCCCCATACAATGAATGGGGAGAGTCAGGCTTCCAAGAAAGATTTTCAGAAATCAACAAATTGAGCAGGGAGTTTCCTAAACTCCCCGGGAGTGGAATGCAGAGGAAAGTGATGGGGCTTAGGGCCCACTCCTCAAAGGTGTTTAGGCACCTAACTCCAATTGGTATGGGCCTCCAGGTGCCAGACTGACAAGGGAGGGGCCTATTGCTGTTGTGGATTGTTTGGGCACCAATCAGCTTATTAGCTAATGGGTAATATCAGCTCTTATACAGTTTTGAGTATGCTCACCAGCAAAAATGTAGTCACCAATGACTGGTTCGGTGACAGTTGAACAGTGGTTTTGAGAATGTCTGTGGTGGTTAAATCGTGTACTTTGGCACTTAAAGTGTCAATCAGGTACCTAACTACCTTTGCAAATTTATCCCTCAACTCTCAGACTCCTTTGAGAATCTCAGCCAAAAATATTTTATAGGGATGATCACCACATAGGTAATGTGCAACCATTTCAGAGAATACATCTTTTTACTCTTACTCTTTATTTATAACTAGGTTAAGATAAATCATAATTCATTATAATAGCTTATTTGATATGAAATGCACCCAAGGACATCAGCTGAAAAAAATCACTCATTAATGCTTCTACATTCTGTCTGATGGAATGTTTGTATAACTTCACTGACAGACTGCTGGTAAGGGAACAACTCACTGCTGGCTATCCATTTAGTCCCAGTAAAACTTGCCTGCTTGTTTAATCATTACCATTCCCACATATGTTATACAGACTGCATGTAGCGATGTACGCATTTTGTACTTTCACATGAACTAAAATACCTGTGTCTCTCTGTCTTATCTCTTTGAAAATAGCAACATGATATCCCATATGTACATCTAAAGTATATTCTGTTAAATGATTTTAGTGAAATAGAAAATACAAGTCTCAAAAGAAATGGATTGGTGGTGTCATAATGGATAACAAGTGCATTCTGCTTCAAAAACTGCAGAATTTCTTAACTGGTTTGTAAGATTGGTTTCATTCATAAGCAACATTACTTGCGAAGAACTGATTAATTTCTGGGAGTGTGGTAGGTATATGAGGTATTTAGGAAACATTAACAAAACTGGTTTCAGAGGAACAGCCGTGTTAGTCTGTATTCGCAAAAAGAAAAGGAGGACTTGTGGCACCTTAGAGACTAACCAATTTATTTGAGCATGAGCTTTCGTGAGCCACAGCTCACTTCATCAAAACTGGTAAATGGTCTGACAAATGTGGTAGCAGTCTTTCACAGCTATTCACCTCTTGCAATAAGGTATTTAGTATCAGAAAGAATGGTAAAAAATAGCATGACAAAGGGAATCATTAGCAACATAATGTGAAGGAGTACTTGTGGCACTTTAGAGACTAACAAATTTATTTGAGCATAAGCTTTCGTGAGCTACAGCTAAGTACTCCTTTTATTTTTGTGGATACAGACTAACATGGCTGCTACTCTGAAACATAATGTGAGGGACTCTGAAAAAAAAAAAATTCTGGTCTTTCGACCAGAAGGGAGGAGGAATGATAAGCAGATGTTTGGATAGTACAATTACTCCCTAATCCAGCCAATCCAAAACTCAGGGAATTTTTCTCTTAGCTAATCAGAAGTTTGTCAAGGACAGAAGTTTGGAACAGGCAGGAGAGCCATGCTCTGTGTGGAAGAACAAGTAGGAGAGGCTGAGGCAGTTGTCTGCCGCACTAGAGCACTGACAAAGACAGAATGCCTCTATTTGCACTATCGATTTACAACCCAGTTAGCCATGTAATAAGTCCTGCATCTGGATAAGCACTCAGGAAGAGACTTCTGCTCAGAAATAATCAAACTGCTTCATGATTTCCATAACTTACATTAATTCTTATTAACAAATCAAGATAAGTGTTTTTGTGAAAGATTTTAGCTCAACCAATAAGTTATGGGCTTGATTAAATATTATGGTCTGTGTCATGCAATGATCTCTTTCAGCTTTAATTTAATATAATTATTAGGACAACTATTCATAGATTTTAAGGCCATAAAGGATCATTTTGATCATCTACTCTGACCTCGTATATAACACAGACCATAGAACTTCCTCGAAAAAGTCCTAGATCATATATTTTTAGAAAAACATCCAATCTTGATTAAAAACTGCTAGTGATAGAGAATCCAACACAATCACTGGTAAATTTCTTCAGTGATTAGTTACCTTCATTGTTAAAGTATATATTATTTCCAGTCTGAATTTGTCTAGCTTCAACTTCCAGTCATTGAATCATGTTCTCTTTCTTAGCTAAATTGAAGAGACCACTATCAAATATTTGTTCCCCTGTAGGTAATTATGGACTGTAATCAAGTCACCCCTTAACCTTCTCTTTGTTAAGATAAATAGATTGAGCTCCTTGAGTTTCACAATAAGATTTGTTTTCTTATCCTTTAATTGTTCTTATGGCTCTTCTCTCAACCCTCTGATTTATTTCCATCTTTCTTGAATTGTGGGTAAAGAAGCAGACACTGTATTCCAGCAGCGGTGCCAAATACAAAGGTATAATAACTTCTCTACTCCTATTCTCAACTTCCCTGTTTATGCATCCCAGGATTGTATTAGCTCCTTTGGCCACTCTCTCTCTCTCACTGGAAGCTTATGGTCAGCTGATTATCATCATGACCCCAAATCTTTTTCAGAGTCTCTGCTTCCCAGGCTAGAATCCCCCATTCTGTCAGTATGGCATACATTCATCATTCTTAATGTATATGTCTACATTTAACCATATTAAAACATATAGTGTTTGCTCGTCCTAAGCTTACAAGCAATCCAAATTGCTCTGTATCAGTGACCTGACCTCTTCATTATTTACCCCAATTTGTGTCACCTGCAAACTTTCAATGATTCTACATTTTCTTTTAAGTCACTAATAAAAATGTTTAAATAGCGTAGGGCCAAAACTGGTCGCTGCAGAATCCCACTACAAACACTCGCTTGATGATTCCCCATTCAGAATTACATTTTGAAAGCTATTGGTTAGCCAGCTTTTAATCTATTCAATGTGTGCCATATTAATTTGATATCATTCTAGTTTTTAATCAAAATGTTGTGCAGTACCAAGTAAAATGCTTTCCAGAAGTCTAAGTATATTACATCAACACTATATCAACTAAACTTGTATTCTCATCAGGAAAAGATATCCAGTTAGTTTGACAGGATCCATTTTCTATAAACTTATATTGATTGGCATTAATTATATTATCCTACTTTAATTCTTTATTAATTGAGTCCTATATAAACTGCTTTTATTTTGCCCAGGATCAATATCTGACTGACAGGTCTATATCTACCAGGGTAAAGATGGCTGCTCAGTTCCAATACCAAACTGAATATTGTTGAGGGCTTTACAAGGAGGCTTGTCTTGACTGAAAAGGCATAGAAACCAGAAGTATATGATCAAACCACAAAAGCAGCTTTACTCTGGAATGCACAACTTCTGAACATGATGAAAATATGATAAGGAAGGGAAGACACCAAGAAAAGGGTGATCAGGAGGACTTGAAAGATGTGGATAAGGAGCAGCTGAAGTCCCCAGAGTTATCATCAAGCTATTGGACCCAGAGAACATGGGTGAAAAGGGGCTGAAAAACCTGGAGAGTAGGAAAAGAGAAACTGAAGACTCAGAGGGAATTGTCAGAGGGACCTGGGTGAGAGTGTCAATGAGATCAGCTGAACAGGAACCCAGTTGGTATCAACAAGGAGAAGCTGGGTTGTCAAACAGGAACCTGGAGCATGTTGAGACAAGAGCAGATGTGAGATTTAGGGGCATGACCAAGCGCAAAGAGCTGGGCGTGATGCTGTTGATGTGAACCCTTAACCTTAATAAGCTTATGCAATTTTGCCTCATTTGTGCTCTATATTACTTCACATAGATATTAAAGTCTCCGCCTTCTTTACCAAGACACTGCAAAAAACCACAAACCAAAAAAGGCAAGTGTCAAGGTTCCTCCCCACTCTGAACTCTAGGGTACAGATGTGGGGACCTGCATGAAAAACCTCCTAAGCTTATCTTTACCAGCTTAGGTCAAAACTTCCCCAAGGTACAAAATATTACACCCGTTATCCTTGGAATGGCCGCTACCACCACCAAACTAATACTGGTTACTGGGGAAGAGCTGTTTGGACGCGTCCTTCCCCCCAAAATACTTCCCAAAACCTTGCACCCCACTTCCTGGACAAGGTTTGGTAAAAAGCCTCACCAATTTGCCTAGGTGACTACAGACCCAGACCCTTGGATCTTAAGGGCAATGAACAATCCTCCCAACACTTGCACCCCCCCTTTCCTGGGAAATGTTGGATAAAAAGCCTCACCAATTTGCATAGGTGACCACAGACCCAAACCCTTGGATCTGAGAACAATGAAAAAGCATTCAGTTTTTTACAAGAAGACTTTTAATAAAAAATAGAAGTAAATAGAAATAAAGAAATCCCCCCTGTAAAATCAGGATGGTAGATATCTTACAGGGTAATTAGATTCCAAAACATAGAGAACCCCTCTAGGCAAAACCTTAAGTTACAAAAAAGATACACAGACAGAAATAGTTATTCTATTCAGCACAATGCTTTTCTCAGCCATTTAAAGAAATCATAATCTAACACATACCTAGCTAGATTACTTACTAAAAGTTCTAAGACTCCATTCCTGTTCTGTCCCTGGCAAGAAGCAGCATACAGACAGACACAGACCCTTTGTTTCTCTCCCTCCTCCCAGCTTTTGAAAGTATCTTGTCTCCTCATTGGTCATTTTGGTCAGGTGCCAGCGAGGTTACCTTTAGCTTCTTAACCCTTTACAGGTGAGAGGAGCTTTCCCCTGGCCAGGAGGGATTTCAAAGGGGTTTACCCTTCCCTTTATATTTATGACAGCAAGCAACCACTGTAATAAATAATAATAATAATAAAATCCCCCAACAGTTTTATTGCAAACTTGTAGCCTTTCTGAACTTCTTGTGTGTCTTGTCAGGAAGTTGTAGTTAGCATTGATTCAGAGATTAAGCTAAACTAATTGCCTCAATCCTTGACACCATTGTTTTAATCATTGCTTTTCAGCTTTTTGCTGTTGCAGGTGGTTTAGTACCGCACCATATGATGCAAAATTAAAGTAATGTCTGAGACTGGTTTTGTGGCCATATTCCAAATGTTTAAAACACTATTTGTAGAATAGAAAATACTAAGAAATCAGATGCTTGATATTTTACGCTTGGTGGCTTTTACTGGATCTGGCCTTTTGTGCCCAAAATGTTTTGTAACAAAATCTGGCTCTTAAATATCTAAATTACCTCCACAAAATATTGCAGGTTCACAAAGGGATGCCAGGGTTTGAAAAAAAACATAGTCCATTCAATTAGCTACGAGTTTATAAGACCTCTTCGATCTTATCTTGCATATACAGTAGTAGTTTCTACAATTGTGGATACAAAAGGTAGCTTTTAAAATATCTGTCTACTTTAATATGCCTGTAAAAATGGAGGTTGTGTTGTGGTCTGTTTCCAAATATAAACCCTAGATTGTTGCTTCATACATTCTGTCATATGAGGTTAATGAATAAAAATGACATGATGCTAAAGTTCTCAGATTAGATACAATAGCTGTTTTTCACTTAAATTTAATCTGAATGCATTGGAGTGGACAGAAACACAGTGCAAAAGCAGCTTTCTTCTTACACTGTTAAAATTCTTAAATGCATGTCTGTCTTCAAGGCAGTTTTCATTTGAGAAAAGTGTAAGATAACACATAACATACTGGGTTTTTATGGAAATTTTCCCTCTAATACTTAGCATTGTTTTTCAGTATGATAAATCTGTCTAGCTTCCCCCAAATGGCTGATTGTTCATAAGCATCCTCTTTTAAAATATCTCTAAGCCTTTTGTTTTTAAAGTACTGTGAAATCTCTGCCTGAAAAACACTATATAAGAACCAATTATTAACATTGTTTAATTTGTTGAATTTTGTCTTAGCTAAGTGGAGTGAAATACAGCCAGCTGAGTTCTCAGGATTATTTCTTATATAAGGGAACACTTAACTCTTTTTTCAGCCTCATCAGATCAGAGTACTAGACTTAAGTTAAAAAAAATGTCACCAAAAGTTCTAATTTAATTCTGGTGGTCCCAGTTTTCAGTGAATTAAGTATTTCCAAACAAATAATTGGAAATAAACACACCCAAAAAAGCTTCTCTTTGTCAGAGGCCAGAAGATGCTAAGATGATTTACATTCTTATTTTCTGAGATCACATTGCTTGATTCTTATCACACTTAACTTTACCCTGTTTGATTACAATGAAGTTATTCCTGTTCTCACCAGTGTGAAAGCAAAATGCAGCCTATAATCCTGTTTAAACTAATTATTGTGTATTGTAGACAGTACAGTTGTCTGATCTAAATTAATGTAGCTATGTACTTTGGCTACAGTATATGACTTTCTCAACTTGTCCTGGAGCTGGCTAGAATAGAAAAGGGAAGAATGGCGCTGACTGAGGAAGTTTAAGAATATTTATATGTATTAGAATGTGGTAAAAACAGTGTGTGAGAGCTTTGGGGAGCATGGACAAGTCCTGTTTTTATTGTATTTAATTATGGATTGTAATCCACACAGTTTTTGTGCATGTGAGGTGTTGGAGACTGTTGCTTAGCAAGGATCATTCTCGAACTCCTGGGCTCACCCACTTTTTTCTGTGAAACCCCTAGGAGGGCAGATCATCATTGAAGTTAATGGGAGCTCTGCTATTTACTTCAATGGAAGCACAAATGGTTCCATATTTTGCAGAGGGGACTTAAGTGGGTACTCTGTGGCCTCTTTCCTCAATAGACTTTGCCCCCCTATTTTCTATGCATTTGACTCCCCTCCATATCATCGAGAAGCATGGAGAGAAATCATATAGAAAAAAGATACAGAATTGTATCTACTAAAGTAACCATGAATAACTTGAGATGGAAGAAACCTTGTAAAAGATAATTTAGATCATCTCCCTGCATCACAGTATGATAGATAATTCTAAATTAGTAATAGATGGATATCAGATCCATAAATCCAGCACTGAGCATCTCTAGTAAACATGATTCCACAGTCTCCCTTGGTAGCTTGTTCTACTGTCTGCTTTACAAATATTTAGTCTAAATTTTCCCTGCTGGATTTTATTCTCCGACTTCTTCACAAGCAGGACAACATTGTCAGTATACAGTTGTTTGGTGAACTCTTGACCAACTTTCATTCTGATGCATAGAGTGACAAGTTCTAATAACCAGTCGACAGCTCAGCAGTATTGTGCAAAGGCAAGATCACATCCCTGCCCCACACCTGAGGTTGTGTATAAACAGTGAAAGCCATGCACCAACATGTGCTCTTGCACCGGTAGGGTGTGAAGATCTCCACCAGATTTAGCAGAACATCTGGAATGCCAACTCTTTTGAGTGCAGTCCCAGGTGCTGACTTGTCAACCAAATAATAAAAAGCTGCTTTGAGTTGATATATGCCAAGTGAATCAGACAATTAAATTTTGGTGCAGCTCATCCGATGCTGTTCTTACCCTCCAGCTTCTAATCGTCAATCACCCAACAGTGAAATCTGAATGCTGTGCATAATGTCAGTGAAGGAGTAGGTGCATCCTACCATGCAGAACGTGAGCAAAGACTTTTACAGTTGCTCATGGTCTTTGACAAGTCCCTGATGAATTTCAGCCCCAAATTCCAAGGTACCATCCACACTGTGGGGTTGAACATTTCTTGGCAGAAGACCAAGGTCCAAAGTCTCAGAGCTGTGGCTCCAGAACCCCCGTTGTAAGTATGGTCGAGTACCATGGAGAATGCTGACAAATTTATCTACGTAGGCTGCAAGCAGAGATGGAACAAATTCAACAAACCAAAAGTTTTGGCTTATAGATCTCACCACCTCCTGTATGAAGTCCATGTCTCACTTATGGTGCAAAAACCGCTTTGTGCTGAGACAAAGTTCAGGATCCATCAAACATGTACTACCTGAATTGCTATATGGTCAGAAACCTGCATCCTCTTACAGGCAGACTTGGAGTGGCTGGAAGCATTCCTAATGCACCAAATCCTGACCATAAAATTGTTCGGGTTTCTGAAAAATCTCAAAATCTTTGAGATCTGGCCTTACTTTAATCACTCATTATATTAAGAGTGGCACAGCATGCTTTTCGGCTATGTCACAAAGATGGGCAAAAAGAACCCACCACATTGTGCTCTGAATCTCTATTAATGAATGAAGCGATGCACCTGACTCTACCGGTGCCACCTGCTGGAATGCCCCAGAGTTTTCTGGATTTGCAGGATTAAGCTAAATCTGAACTTCACTACAAGTGCCTAGTATGTCTTCCATCAACCTGACTTCAGTGGTTACTGTGGCTGTATGTATTTGGTGATGTCTGCTCATTATTTCTTCTGCTTTTATGAGTTCATGGCTATGTATACATAATGTTCCATAAATTGCTATTTCTTATAACATAATTGTACATACAGCATATTCACTGTTGTAATGAATTTAAGGTTGAGAGGACTTCTGATTCTTTCCCAATTTACTTCTAATGAAAGGACTGGAGTTCTTTTCATGGTATCTGATGAAAACTGATTTATCCAATTCAAATTAGTATTTTTATAGACCTGAATAGCAGAGTAATGGAGACTATATAGTAAGCAGCACGGCTGAAAATCAGTTGTCAGGAGAGAGTAAATGAGATTTGACATCAGATGCTAATTAATGTTGCCAATGTCACATTTTCAGGAGTAATACAAATAACATGAGCAGATAGTAATGTTAACTTTTACAGCAATGGCAAATTTGAAAGCTTTCTCTGTGATGCACATGTTTTTTTAAGAAAAAGATTTAATTCTTTTCCAAACAGCAAAATAAAATGAGTGACTAATGGGTCTGCAGAGAACACATGAAATAATATAGCAAACAACAAATGAACCAGGAAAATGTAAAGGTATGGAGGATGTTGACTCATTCCATTTTAGGAGAAGAATCTGGATGTTTTTGTGGAATTATTTTGTGCAAATCCTAAAAATGAGTTAAATTGTGAATAATCACAATCTTTTCATCTCTGAATTTTTCCATGACCAGTGTGTCTCATATCCTTCTGAAATTAATATTTATTTTACATATTAATATTATTTTCACTGTATAAAACACAAAAGGACCTCACTACTAGGCTCTGAGCATTCTTGGCAATTTAATTAAAAATACAATGGAACAAAAATTAAAAATGACAGAAGAATGCCAAGTGTTTCTCAGTGCAAACTATTATGTAGAACTCAAACCTCTTCACCTTTGCTCCTATAAAATTCTATTTTCCCTCAAATAAAAATTTACACCCCCATTTTCCAAACACTAGCCCTCCCCAAAATGTATGGAGGATAGGTCCATCAATGGCTATTAGTCAGGATGGGCAGGGATGGTGTCCCTAGCCTCTGTTTGCCAAAAGCTGGGAATGGGTGACAGGGAATGGATCACTTGATGATTACCTGTTCTGTTCATTCCCTCTGGGGCACCTGGCATTGACCACTGTCGGAAGACCGAATACTGGGCTAGATGGACCTTTGGTCTGATTCAGTATGGCTGCTCTCAGGTTAGCTTATGTTATGTTATGTTGACTATATAGATAGATTTTGTGGTGTCATCAACCAGATTTGTGCTATTTTGTGCCAGGAGGTGGGGAGTGAAGGGCTCCTCACATGGAATGTCTTATGAGGTTATTTAGATCGAGAGCTCCAGTTGGAGTGCCTACGCTAATCTAAACTGCAACACTATGGCATAGGGAGAAAGGGGCTGTTTTAGATAGTCGGGTCCCAAGTCATTTAGACCTTTGTAAGTTTAAAAACACCTTATTACTCCACCTAATATCAGTGACCAGGATGCTGCAGGTGGTGCCTGCTGGTTGGTGCAGGCATCAAGAGTAAAAGCCCAGGATCAGAACCAGAGTCAGAAGCTAGATGTCAGAGCCAATGGTCAAAGATGGAGTCAGATGTGAAGAATCAGAGCCAAGGGTCAGTATGGAATTACCTGAACTGAGGTAAGGGGGGTATAAGATAGGAGCAAGACTGGGAATAAGCAGGTTCAGGTGCTGGTGCTGTCTCCGCCACGGACAACTGCTTTAAACTGCTGTAGCTGGACTTAAGAGCTGATCTGCTGACTCTTCCAACCAATCTGGCAGTGTAACCAATTAAGCATACTAGTAGGGGCTAGCTATACTCGTAAATTTTCCTGGAGACTGGCTCTGATGCAGATCCTGCTTTCAGATTGGCATTGCTGCAAGCCCTCATTGCTGGTACCTAGAAACCAACAGGCAGCCAGCAAAGATGCCAAAGCACTGGAATCATATAAAACAAATATCTGCTTATGAGTCATCAGCAAAAGCTGAACCTAAGACTCTCAAAACCAAAGCAGATCCCTCTATCACTTGAGCCAAAGAAATAACTTCTTCAGCTTGCAGCAGTGGTAGGCTGTTGTCCTCTAGTGAACCGTCACTAGAGGAGGAACACAGCACACACTTTGCCAGTATGTTGCTTGTTTTCACATGGGGAAAAACAACATAACAAGAAGGATGCATTTTGCACCATCTTCATGGTCCAGGTTGATTTTCATGTCCACATAGAGTACATTGCTGTAATGTCTGAATCCAAGAAAAAGTTCCCTCCTTTGCATCTTCTATGTAGAAAAAGAAATTGTCCTGATCATTTGATCCTAAAAAATTGTAACAAACTGGTGAACAACAGATTCATTTCTTACGGGGGCAATATACTGCAGTTTCTTCACCCTGTCTTCACACAATGACTCAATGGTCAAGTTGTGAATACAGTGCAGGAGTTTTAACTAGTAATCTATAATCTTGTGCTCTTATTACTAGAGTTAACTCATGAAATGAAGTTAAAAATGAGGGGAAAAATAGGAACTTCACACATGAAGATCATAGATTCCATAGAAGAGACCTCAGGTCATCTAGTCCAACCCCCCGCTCAAAGCAGGACCAACCCCAACTAAATCATCCCAGCCAGGGCTTTGTCAAGTCAGGCCTTAAAAACCTCTAAGGATGGAGATTCCACCACCTCCCTAGGTAACCCATTCCAGTGCTTTACCATCCTCCTAGTGAAATAGCATTTCCTAATATCCAACCTAAACCTCTCCCACTGCAACTTGAGACCATTGCTCCTCGTTCTGTCATCTGCTACCACTGAGAACAGTCTAGATCCATCCTCTTTGGAACCCCCTTTCAGGTAGTTGAAAGCAGCTATCAAATCCCCCCTCATTCTTTTCTTCTGCAGACTAAACAAGCCCAGTTCCCTCAGCCTCTCCTCATCAGTCATGTGCCCCAGCCCCTTGATGGCTGTAAGAAATCGGGGGCAAATGGGGTTAGTTGGCACTTACATTATCTGGCTGGGAATTACAATGGGATTTGGGTCCTTTTCAAAATCCCAGCCTTTATGCACATAAATATTTTTTATATATTGGTTTGATTTATTCTTTTCCCATCCTTCATACATTACTTGCCTTCTTCGATTGTAAACTCTTGGGGGCTAAGACTGTCTTCATATCTGTCCATTTGGCACCTAGCACGAAAGGACCTCAGTCCTAATTGAGGTCTTAGGATGCAATCAAAACACAAATATTCAATAAAATATCAGCAACATCTTTAATTACAAAAAGCCTCCCCCACCCCAGACACATTATTAGACTGAAGTTATAACCCATTTGTTAATGTGGAGTAATTCTATATAAAATCACACCCATCATCCCAAGCTTGGAACGAAGGTACAAAGATGCATGAAAACCCTCCAGCCTAGTTTCCTTTCTAGCCTTTGGACTGGAGTACCAACTATATGCCCCACTGGAATGTGAAGGCCAGTTCCTGGAGCTATCAATGTCCATCATATTTGTTTTTTAACAGTATCCTTCCCTGGAATATTTTGTCTAGTATTAGTGTCAACACTTTAAGAATCAAATTGAAAAATTAAAGAGGACGGAGAAAAGAGTTTACAAGAACGATTCAAGGTCTGGAAAACATGACTTACTATGAGAAATGTGAGGTCTTTAAAGGAGCTCAAGCTATTTAGTTTATTGAAGAAAATATTAAAGGTTTAATCACGGTCTATAAGGACCTATACAGGGAGAAGATTGCTGACAGTAGATTTCTTTAATATAGCTGCAGATACAGGCATAACAAGATCCAATGATTGGAAGTTGCAGTTAGCAACATTTATAATGGAAATAAAAGAATTTTTTAATTAGTTAACTGTTGGAACATCTTATTAAGGTATGATGTGGTTTTTCTATTACTTGAGATTTTTAAATTGAGATTGGCTGTCTTTCTAAATATATGCTCTAGTTGAGTAGTTCTTAAACATTTTCAATATTGTGACCCCACTTTACAACAGAAAGATTCAAGGACCTTCTCTGTTTCTAATCCATAAGAAAAGTAAGGGTAGATGTGACCCCCTAAAACTTGTTCAAAATTCTCTTTAGGGTCCTGAACCCTCAGTCTGAGAAACTATGCTCTAGTTCAGTCACAGATATTGGACTCCATTCAGGAATTATTGGATTAAAATTCTGTGGCCTCTGTTCATAGGTCAGTTTAGGTTGCCATTGTGATTTATTCCTGCCTTAAAATCTATGAATTTGTGCAGTGTGTGTGTGTGTATGGCGGGGGTTCTTTTGATGCAAAAACAGGAGTTCTATGATTTGAGATTATATTTGTTTGAAATTTGTACTCATCCAGCAGACACTTCAGGCTCCATATCTTGCTGTATGTACTAATTCTGGAAAATGCATACTGTGCTGTATACCTGGTAAAATGAAAGCACTCTTTAAAGCTGTTCATTCTAGTTTGGTGCATTCGGAAAGTCAATTTTTGTCCCTCTGGATTATATGAGAATACAGAGAGCTAATTCTCTTGTGGCAAAATATGTAAGACTATATTTTATGTAACTGTTAGGCACAATACTGTCTTTGACTACCTGAGATATTAAATGACAATAATACAAATGGTTTAGGTACAACCTTAGCTAAGCGGAGTAAGATTTTACCCTGCTCCTGGTGTTACCCTTGGTACTGACTGAAAGTAGTGTTTGGTGCTTCCCCACTACCACCATGCCCTTCCTGAGTCCTGGTCTACACTAGAACTTTAAGTCGAATTTAGCAGCGTTAAATCGATGTAAACCTGCACCCGTCCACACAATGAAGCCCTTTATTTCGACTTAAACGGCTCTTAAAATCGATTTCCTTACTCCACCCCTGACAAGTGGATTAGCGCTTAAATCGACCTTGCCGGCTTGAATTTGGGGTACTGTGGACACAATTCGATGGTATTGGCCTCCGGGAGCTATCCCAGAGTGCTCCATTGTGACCACTCTGGACAGCACTCTCAACTCAGATGCACTGGCCAGGTAGATGGGAAAAGAACCGCGAACTTTTGAATCTCATTTCCTGTTTGGCCAGCGTGGCAAGCTGCAGGTGACCATGCAGAGCTCGTCAGCACAGGTGACCATGATGGAGTCCCAGAATCGCAAAAGAGCTCCAGCATGGACCGAACGGGAGGTACAGGATCTGATCGCTGTTTGGGGAGAGGAATCCGTGCTATCAGAACTCCGTTCCAGTTTTCGAAATGCCAAAACCTTTGTCAAAATCCACCAGGGCATGAAGGACAGAGGCCATAACAGGGACCCGAAGCAGTGCCGCATGAAACTGAAGGATCTGAGGCAAGCCTACCAGAAAACCAGAGAGGCGAACAGCCGCTCCGGGTCAGAGCCCCAAACATGCCGCTTCTATGATGAGCTGCATGCCATTTTAGGGGGTTCAGCCACCACTACCCCAGCCGTGTTGTTTGACTCCTTCAATGGAGATGGAGGCAATACGGAAGCAGGTTTTGGGGACAAAGAAAATGATGATGATGATGAGGTTGTAGATAGCTCACAGTAAGCAAGCGGAGAAACCGGTTTTCCTGACAGCCAGGAACTGTTCCTCACCCTGGACCTGGAGCCAGTACCCCCCGAACCCACCCAAGGCTGCCTCCTGGACCCAGCAGGCGGAGAAGGGACCTCCGGTGAGTGTACCTTTTAAAATACTATACATGGTTTAAAAGCAAGCATGTGAAAGGATTACTTTGCCCTGGCATTCGCGGTTCTCCTAGATGTACTCCTAAAGCCTTTGCAAAAGGTTTCTGGGGAGGGAAGCCTTATTGCGTCCTTCATGGTAGGACACTTTACCACTCCAGGCCAGTAACACATACTCGGGAATCATTGTACAACAAAGCATTGCAGTGTATGTTTGCTGGCGTTCAAACAACATCCGTTCTTTATCTCTCTGTGTTATCCTCAGGAGAGTGAGATATAATTCATGGTCACCTGGTTGAAATAGAGTGTTTTTCTTCAGGGGACAATCAGAGGAGCCCATTTCTGCTGGGCTGTTTGCCTGTGGCTAAACAGAAATGTTCCCCGCTGTTAGCCACAGGGAGGGGGGAAGGTTGAGGGGGTAGCCACACGGTGGGGGGAGGCAAAATGTGACCTTGTAACGAAAGCACATGTGCTATGTATGTAATGTTAACAGCAAGGATTACCCTGAAAGAGTGTAGCCACTGTTTTATAAAATGTGTCTTTTTAAATACGGCTGTTCCTTTTTTTTACTCCACCAGCTGCATGTGTTTCAATGATCACAGGATCTTCTCCTTCCCAGAGGCTAGTGAAGCTTAGAAAGAAAAAAAAACGCACTCGCGATGAAATGTTCTCCGAGCTCATGCTGTCCTCCCACACTGACAGAGCACAGACGAATGCGTGGAGGCAAATAATATCAGAGTGCAGGAAAGAACAAAATGACCGGGAGGAGAGGTGGCGGGCTGAAGAGAGTAAGTGGCGGGCTGAAGAGAGGGCTGAAGCTCAAATGTGGCGGCAGCGTGATGAGAGGAGGCAGGATTCAATGCTGAGGCTGCTGGAGAACCAAACCAGTATGCTCCAGTGTATGGTTGACCTGCAGCAAAGGCAGCTGGAGCACAGACTGCCACTACAGCCCCTGTGTAACCAACCGCCCTCCTCCCCAAGTTCCATAGCCTCCACACCCAGACGCCCAAGAACGCGGTGGGGGGGCCTCCGGCCAACCAGCCACTCCACCACAGAAGACTGCCCAAAAAAAAGAAGGCTGTCATTCAATAAATTTTAAAGTTGTAAACTTTTAAAGTGCTGTGCTTAAAGTGCTGTGTGGCATTTTCCTTCCCTCCTCCACCACCCCTCCTGGGCTACCTTGGTAGTCATCCCCCCTATTTGTGTGATGAATGAATAAAGAATGCATGAATGTGAAGCAACAATGACTTTATTGCCTCTGCAAGCGATGATTGAAGGGAGGAGGGGAGGGTGGTTAGCTTACAGGGAAGTAGAGTGAACCAAGGGGCGGGGGGTTTCATCAAGGAGAAACAAACAGAACTTTCACACCGTAGCCTGGCCAGTCATGAAACTGGTTTTCAAAGCTTCTCTGATGCGTACCGCGCCCTCCTGTGCTCTTCTAACCACCCTGGTGTCTGGCTGCACGTAACCAGCAGCCAGGCGATTTGCCTCAACCTCCCACCCCGCCATAAACGTCTCCCCCTTACTCTCACAGATATTGTGGAGCACACAGCAAGCAGTAATAACAGTGGGAATATTGGTTTCGCTGAGGTCTAAGCGAGTCAGTAAACTGCGCCAGCGCGCCTTTAAATGTCCAAATGCACATTCTACCACCATTCTGCACTTGCTCAGCCTGTAGTTGGACAGCTCCTGACTACTGTCCAGGCTGCCTGTGTATGGCTTCATGAGCCAGGGCATTAAGGGGTAGGCTGGGTCCCCAAGGATACATATAGGCATTTCAACATCCCCAATAGTTATTTTCTGGTCTGGGAATAAAGTCCCTTCCTGCAGCTTTTGAAACAGACCAGAGTTCCTGAAGATGCGAGTGTCATGCACCTTTCCCGGCCATCCCACGTTGATGTTGGTGAAACGTCCCTTGTGATCCACCAGAGCTTGCAGCACTATTGAAAAGTACCCCTTGCGGTTTATGTACTCGGTGGCTTGGTGCTTCGGTGCCAAGATAGGGATATGGGTTCCGTCTATGGCCCCACCACAGTTAGGGAATCCCATTGCAGCAAAGCCATCCACTATGACCTGCACATTTCCCAGGGTCACTACTCTTGATATCAGCAGATCTTTGATTGCGTGGGCTACTTGCATCACAGCAGCCCCAACAGTAGATTTGCCCACTCCAAATTGATTCCCAACTGACTGGTAGCTGTCTGGCATTGCAAGCTTCCACAGGGCTATCGCCACTTGCTTCTCAACTGTGAGGGCTGCTCTCATCTTGGTATTCATGCGCCTCAGGGCAGGGGAAAGCAAGTCACAAAGTTCCATGAAAGTGCCCTTACGCATGCGAAAGTTTCGCAGCCACTGGGAATCGTCCCAGACCCGCAACACTATGCGGTCCCACCAGTCTGTGCTTGTTTCCCGAGCCCAGAATTGGCGTTCCACAGCATGAACTTGCCCCATTAGCACCATGATGCATGTATTGGCAGGGCCCATGCTTTCAGAGAAATCTGTGTCCATGTCCTGATCACTCATGTGACCGCGCTGACGTCGCATCCTCACCCGGTATCACTTTGCCAGGTTCCGGTGCTGCATATACTGCTGGATAATGTGTGTGGTGTTTAATGTGCTCCTAATTGCCAAAGTGAGCTGAGCGGCCTCCATGCTTGCCTTGGTATGGTGTCCGCACAGAAAAAAGGTGCAGAACGATTGTCTGCCGTTGCTCTGACGGAGGGAGGGGTGACTGATGACACGGCTTACAGGGTTGGCTTCAGGGAGCTAAAATCAACAAAGGGGGTGTCTTTACATCAAGGAGTATTTCAGGCAGGACTTCACGGAGGGTTCCAATAAGAAATGGTGCACCTAAGTTATCGTTCTTATTGGAACAAGGAGGTTAGCCTGGCCTCTGATTGATACATGGCTAGATTTACCTCGCTGCACCTTCTCTGTGAGTGACTGCAGTGTGACCTAGAGGAATGAGTCCCCTAGACAGGGAAGGGGGGGAAGCAAATGAGTACAAAACAAATCTGGTCTATTTCTTGTTTTGATCCACTCCATCTATCTTTTACATCTTTGGCTGGCAGCAGACGGTGCAGAAGGACTCCAAGCCATCCACATCTCATGGCTGCTCGGCAGAAGATGGTACAGTACGACTGCTAGCCATCCTCATCTCTTGCCTGCCTGGCAGAAGATGGTACAGTACGACTGCTAGGAATCCGTATCGCCTGCCTGCTCACCATAAGACGGTTCAATAGGACTGACTGCAGGACTAAAGAGAATGACCTGGTCAAGTCACTCCAAATTTAGTCCCTGCGCCCATGTCTGCCCAGGCGCTCCCAGCCGACGTGGCCAGGAGCACCTCGGACATGACGAGGACAACTACCAGTCATACTGCACCGTCTGCTGCCAGAAGGCAATGGGTTGCTGCTACTGTATAGCAAAGCCGTACCGCGTCTGCCAGCACCCAGGAGACATAGGGTGAGGGGGCTCCATGCTTGCCGTGGTATGGCGTCTGCACAGGTAACTCAGGGAAAAAGGCGCAAAACGATTGTCTGCCCTTGCTTTCACGGAGGGAGGGAGGGAACGTGGGCCTGACGATATGTACCCAGAACCACCCGCGACACTGTTTTAGCCCCATCAGGCATTGGGATCTCAACCCAGAATTCCAATGGGCAGCGGAGACTGCGGGAACTGTGGGATAGCTACCCACAGTGCAACACTCCGGAAGTCGACTCTAGCCTCGGTACTGTGGAAGCACTCCGCCGAGTTAATGCACTTAATGCACTTAGAGCATTTTCTGTGGGGACACAGACACTCGAATATATAAAACCGATTTCTAAAAAACCGACTTCTATAGATTCGACCTTATTCCTTAGTGTAGACATACCCTGAGATACTGCCTTTCATGCACTCTACATGTTGTGCATGTGTCACTCTGCAGAACCCAGCACAGATCAAAGACAGCACAGTAGGAGAGACCTGGTAGTGAGAAAAAGCATAGGTCAAGTAAAATGATATAGAATTCTTAGTGTTTTCATGAAGTGTCCTTTCTGAAGGAATCAAAGGACAATAGAAGCCTGTCATTTTTACACTCTGCTTCTGCAACATGGGTTTTATATTACTACTTGGTTTTAGAAACTTCTTTTCACGGTGCCTGTATTTCAGTGAAGACTGCCCCGTATTGGTAGGTTAAGTATTTTTTTGTTTTTTGTTTTTTTTACATAATCAAAAATGAATTCCTATTAGGAGTATAGTGCTGTGGTAGGCACTGTTATATTATTTTGGTGGTTTAATAATTGCATTCTCTTTTGGAAGCCTTTATTCTAACCAAAATCACGAATAATTTCTTTTTAAAAAGTTCAGGTATCTATGAGAAACAGGTGGATGTATATGTACCAAAGTACTACTTCCACCACCAAATAATTCGTATGCACACTCTTTCAGCTAGTGGCAAAGTCTTAGCCCACAAACCAAGCAACCATGTTCCATTTCACTCATGATCCAAAGAAAGTGGGTCCTTGTTCTTTTGGATTCACTGAGCTTTAATAGATCTAATGGACTCAATTCCCACCACTGTTTTCTCTTTCAAGCCAAGCCTCTTGAGCTAAATATTTCACTTTTCAATCCATGATTTCTTCATCTCTCTTGAACCACTGCAGGATCCTAGGTGTATGGAGCAGATAGACTGAAGCCTCTGTTCTTTTCCTGTGCAACCTAAAGCATATAATGTATCACTCATAGAGGTGACATACATTTTCCTTCATGCTACTGTGGAATAATGTATTCACATTACCACAGGCCAGCATGACCTTTCTCAATATCATTTCAAGTGGAAACAATGCCTTAAAATAGGCTGATGTGGCAAATGAAGCAGAATTATCCATCATGTCACAGCAGCCGTTAAAGGAACACATCACAGCTGCACCATATGTCACTTTTATTTTTTCATGATAGTGTGCCAGCCATGCATTAAAATAAGACTATATACTGACAAGCTCATAGAGATGAGTACTGGTCTTGACACTGGTATTCATAGTCTTATTCTAAGGTCTGATATTCAGAGTTATTCCCATCTATATTCAGAAAAGGTATGTTTTTAGAATAGCACTAATGCTAAGGAAAAAAATAATAATATAGAGTGTTTTATTGACAATTAAGTTAACGTTAGGATTTGAGCAACATCATTGGCTATATCAAGGCTGAGCTTGAGATATTTATCCACAGATGGTGTAGTCTACTAAAAATTCTGACAACAAAAGCTAAAGGGAAATATATTGGAGCCCTTCCATGGATGACTCCTGCTTACCCATGTGCAACATGAAAGAAATCGAGCAGGTGGCTTAGTATTGCTGGTAACAGTATTAGTAACTGTACAATTGCTGGCAATGGTGTGTTGGTTTGACAAGCCAGCCAATGTCTCAAAAGCATCCCCACACAAATGCAACATACATATTTCAATGTATGCTAATTTCTAGTACAGCTGGTTCCCACAGATGACTCAATAGAGCACAGATAAATAAAATCCCAGACTGAGCCAAAAGGAATTAAAAAAAAATGAAGGCAGAGTAGCAGTCCTGTTCCTCTCCAGTCACTGATGCAGAAGGCACTCTTTACCGTAAATAAAATTCTCCAAATGTACAAAGGCATCCACATGGTCTGCAAGCTGAGGGAGAAACGGAACCTTGGAATCCTAGCGCTCTAAACTGCCAGGAGCAGTCGAGTTCCTAGAGGAACAAATGGACCAGCTACCTAGCATGTTGCTGGCACCCCCAGGTTCATTGTTGCTGGAGACTGCAATCCCTAATTAGCCAATGCCCCAAGATAACCTCTCATGTGACCTCTCCTGAATGAAAATCATAATATTCCTTTTGGTCCAGCCAGACTCAGGATGGACATGGCTTTCAGCCTGGGAGTGGATGCTGGGGTTATAACAAACATTCTGCTTACCTGATTTGACCACTAACTTATCCAGGTAAGGAGCATGGCTTTCCCTTCATCACACTAGAGAAGTGAACCAACCAAGCTGATTTGACAGTGAAAGCTCCTGAATTCATCTAACTTTCAGCATGCCTTACAAGAGCATAGTATCCAGCCACAAGTTAATGTGCTGACAAATGGGCAGAAAAATATGATTACGTGGTGATCAAAGCCATCAACACCTTAGTTTCATCCCACCCCACACATACCCCCCACACCAACCAAGAAATTCACTAATGCTAATTAAATCAATTAAGTATAAAAAGAGAAGACTAAAATGCCAGTGCATAAGGCCTGCTTCAATTTATCAGCATCACAAAGACTTCTTTCAGGAATATACCACCACTGTAAAATAAAACAAGAAAGCCTTCTACTCCATCATCATAGCCAATAGAACTGGTCCACATAAGGAACAAGCTAATAAACCCAGACTATGTTTCTAAACACTGGGCTAGAGCACCGATTTACTGTCAAGAGTTCTCATTCTACTTTGCAGAAGGAATCAACTGAATTAGAGTTGAAATTAAGGCAAAACCCACTCTTCTATATCAACTGATATTCACCATTTTGCTATCCCATTCCTGACACGGAAGCATAAGAAGCCCTGAAAAACATTTGAACCAGGCATCTGAAAATAGATCCCTTTTGGCTGCTAAACAGCACTGCAGAATAACTATGCCCATTGTTAACAAAAATCTTCAGTGCTTCCTTCACAGAAATGAACCTGATGACCTCAGTCAGCAGGGAAGAGGAAGGCCCTAAGGATTCCAGATTACTACTAGCTGCCATTTTCATTCTGTTGGATATCTGGAAAGGAAACCTGTGTGTCCAAAGCCCTTTATGAAAACCTTTGGCAAACTAAATATTTTGGATAAAGTAGCCATTTCATAATCTGCCTGTCTGTATGAGCAGCTACTTGAGAACTGGGCTATATGTTTAGAGAGACGAAAATAACAATAAAACGATGGAGCCACAGACTATTGGAAGAGTGGGGGAAGAAACAGTGATGTACTTTGTTTGTATACAATGTGTGGGAGGCATGTGGAGTAGAGAGTAGATCCAGTGTGCTTATTTGCACGAACGCCCAATTAAGATTATTTGATCAGACTATTGGAAATGTCTATTTCACACTGAGCATGCTCTATTTAACACATGTATTACATAATTACTCCCATAGTTTACTGTATTCACCAGTTTCACTCAGACTTGTCTACACTAGAAAGTTGTACACCTCTATCCCAATATAACACGGTCCTCAGAGCCAAAAAATCTTACCACATTATAGGTGAAACCGTGTTATATCGAACTTGCTTTGGCCTTGATCATTTCCATTATTAATAGTCACTTCCATCCCTCTGACTGACCGCTCAGAACTTCCGACCCATCCAACTCCCCCCACTCCTTGTCCCCTGACTTTTGCTACTTCAGACTCTCATACCTGATAAAGGCTTAAAAAAAAGTCTTAGGACTAAAAAGGTGTTTTTTAAAAGTCCAGTTTACTCATTCAAATGTTAATTTCACAGCTCACTAGTTATTCCCAAATATATACTTCTTGGCTGAACTACATTTGTACACAAGTTTTTTTTTTTTTTTTGAATTTCAAAGAGCTGCCTTGACCCAATTTTCCAGATGCTTTTTTGGTTTGATAATGAATTTACAACACACGTGGCTCGTGGAGGATTGATCAGCAGGTAGTGGAGTAGTTGCATGATCCTTCAAGTTAAAGCAGCTTATAAGGATATGGTCAAGGTGTGTTTAATTATATATATATTCTTACAGCAAAGAATTATATATAGATAGATGTAAGCAGAGTTAGGATGAGCTCCACCCTGACATCTGGTGGTGAGGTGTGGCAAGTTGTGGAAAAGAACTTCAGGGGCCGATCTCATTTGCATAGGCACACCCACCCCGCCCAGAATGAGGCCATAGCTGCCCAAATGGTCAATTTGGCTGCTGTGGGATCCCCAGTGTCTCTGTTATTGGGGAAGGAAGAAGAAATTGTTAGTACCCTGATTAAGGGAATCAAGGACAGTGGAACTGTACTTGGCCTTTGTTATGATGGAGGGACTCGCCATCAACTAAGTAGCACTCGCTAGGCAAGGGACATGGGTTCCAAAACTCTGTGAATTGAGAGAGGCTGGAGACAGGTATTAGTACCTGGTGGTGTTGGCCCCCTTTGTGAGAGCCTAAAAATCAATTGTACCTCTGTGTCTCTCTCCTGTGGAATATCAGAGCTAATTTTGGGTCTATTAGGAGTCCAGCTACAGGTGTTGAGCTGAATTCACTTTGGCCTTAGGGTGCACCAGCACTGAGGCTCCCACACTACAAGCTGAAATCACTAAAGAGCTAAAATTACTAAGAGCTGAAATCGTGTTCAGTAGGGGGAGCCTGAAGACCTAGAGCGGAGCAGTTCATGGGACAGCGGGAGCTGCTTGTGGGAGACAGAGTGGAGTAGAGCAGCTTGTTGTGGAGCAGAGCGGAGTGAAGCCCTATGGAGCTGCAGGGCAGCTAGCTTCAGATCACGTAAGGTGCCCCTTACCTCTCCCCCCCCCCACGCACACACGCACACGCACATTTTCACCCAGACTGGGGAGCAACACTCTGCAGATGAACTTTTGAACTCTGGGGCTGGACTTTTGGGTGGTTGGACTTTTGGGACTTTGGGTGATTTTTGGATTGCTGGACTTGAGAGATGTTTGGGTGGTGGGACTCCAGAACCGAGGGAAAGGACATGGCCCAATTTGCTGGGGTGGGTCTTTGCTCATGGTTTGGTTGATGAACTCTAGTTGTGGTGTTTTGCCAATTTAATGCTGATGTTGTTTACCTCATGTTATTAAAGATTCTCTGCTACACCGAGACTCTGTGCTTGCGAGAGGGGAAAGTATTGCCTCTTTGAGGTGCCCAGGGGTGTGTGTAAGATTTTCCCAGGTCACTGGGTGGGGGCTCAAGCCAGTTTTGCATTTGCTTTGATGAGAGGGAACCCCTGTGTACTGAACCCGGCCCTTGCTGCTATCAACTCGGCCTGGCAGAAGGGTTACATATTTTTTTTTCTTTGCTGTAAGAAACTCCTTACTGGAAGCTTGGAAATGAACCTCTTTCCTTTCTAGTGTTTTCATTTTAAGTTCCATGGAGAATTTCTTCTGTTTTTCATAGGATTGCTGATGACTTACTAGGGTTGAAGTGTTATTTCTCTCTTGGAGGGGAAATCCTTTGAAGCCCTAATCCAACAAAACACTTAAGCACATTGCTTAGCTTTAACCACTTGGGTAGTCACCCACACACTTTTGTTTTGCTGAGTGAGGAACTGAATAATTTGTTCTGAAAAATAAACTGTATATAAAGAACTACATGCTGTTTTCAAACAGAGGTAAGAAAATAATTAGGCCAAATTTTGGACAAACCAGCCCTGACAACATCTTAAGACCCGCAGAATTTTGGCTTAAAACGTTTGATTGTTCAGTATAACAAACTTTTTACATTTGGACAAAAGCGAGAGGCACGCCTCATGAGTTAGGGACTGTACCACAGTACAGTAGTTTAATATAAAGTCAGTCACTTTATGCCAGACATATTATAAAAAATACTCTTTTTAACTTTATCAGAAATTCAAACTGTTCCAAGTGTGGGAGGATGGGTGATACTGTGAACATTATTTGCATGAAAATATCTGAAAGCAATTAACCTCTTCAGTGGTTTTCCATGTGCCATAGATGAGGAATTAAATAAGTACAGCCAGAGGAACATCCTTGGCAATATCTACCCTACAGCCTAGGAGTGGGATTCCTCTGCTTGCATACACATACTCATGCTAGCTATCATCGAGCTGGTGTGAGTATAAATAGCCATGTAGCCGTGGTAGGTTGGGTAATGGCAGTGGAAGCATGGCTGAGCCATACTGAGTATGTACCCACCAGTTTTGGGGGGGAGAGGAGGAGTTTGTACTTGACACAGGTAAGTTGTGCTGCTGTTGATGTGGCTACACTGTTGTTTATACTCATGCTAGTTCAATGAGAGTATAGATGTAGTCCGTACGGAAGTTCCAGTCTTCCACTAACACATTGGTAGTTAGAGAATGATGCAGTAGAGATTGCATTGGGACAGAGTCACAAATAATTTAAGGAAAATGTATGGAGGCTTCAGGGGGAACTTCTGCCTGGTGGTAAATTAGGGTCCAGGTTATCCATGGGGGTGTAAAGGTGGGGCTGGAGAGAGGACAGAAAGGAGAGAAGGAAGGGTCCTGATGGACCATTCCTTCTGCAAGGATACCTGAAGTCCTTGTGCTCTTTTTTACTGTCTCCTAGAGGTGCAACCCACCCTATATGGGATGGGGAAGAGATGGAGCCATGTCACTGACTCACTTCTGCACAAGCCAGCAAAATGGTCAGAGCACACATCATTGTGGGGATGATGCAGTGTGTGTTCTCCCTTGCATACCAGGAGCTCTAAAGGGATTGGGTTCCCCCTGGGGTAGAACAGCTCCAAATAACCCCATTATTCATGGCTTTCTACAATTTGCACAACTGATCTTCTAGTCTCTCCTTGGCAAGCCATGGACAACCTACAAACACATCAAGAGGACCCCTTAGAAGACAAATGAGTGCAGACATGCATGCCCCACATAAAAGATTTTTGGTTTCTTTGATGCTTGGATTACTAGGCAACAATGGGTTTGGGAGTGGCATTTCAAAATATTTCACAAATGTTTGCAAACATTAATACTGAACTCACTCAAACCTGAGGGGTAAGAGGTAATTTTGCAAAACTATTGTAATGAAGGCTTCCTTCTGGGATTCACTCTTTATGTGAAGGAATTCTGCCATTACTTAGTTCAAAAGCATTAGTATAAGCTTGTTTTAAGATTTCTTAATCTTATCAATTAGTGATAATTTTCAAATCATTGCAAAAAATAATTCAATGTATATTTATAGGAAAGCTATTTGGTAACAACAAGAATAAAATGGTATCTCACATCCTTCACACTTTTCTCAAGTAGAGGCCCAAAGTCCAACAGGCCCAAGTAATTCTCAAACACACACACACACAGACACGCCCCGCCCCAAGTGATGAGTACAGATATCTTGATCTAGTACAAAGTGAGTTTATAATGTACTGGATTCAAAGTCAGTGCAACTTGGTATGTGGTGCAACCTACTAATCTATATCTCTCATTAGAGATGATCGGAAGACTTATGTTAAAAATGAAATTTCACCAAAAACAGATTGTGGTAGAGAACTGTGACTAGTTCTATTATATCATCCATCCATCTAGATAATCCATTAGAAGAACTTTCAAGTCTGCTCCTGATCTTTAGTTTTGAGTTGAGCTTCTTATGAGTTTAACTCTGAATTACTGCATATTCAGCAATACAAAGGTTTTAAAAATGCAATACTTCACATAGTGTAGTGTGCATCTCTGGATAATCACCCATTTGTTGATCTGAATATATACTCTGTGGACATTGAGCTAATTATGTGGGCCTGACTGGAAGTAGTTCTCATGTTTTCTAAAAGTGTTTGAAAAATGTTGCATTACGGTGTCATGTAAAGACCATGCAAAGTTGTTACAAAATCTGATTCGTTAAACCGCTGATTGATATTACCCTCCTCTGGATTTTTGTTGCAAGTAATTGACAGCCCATTACAACTTAGTTAGGGCTTCTGGAAAAAATATTGTGGGTAAGGAGTAGGAATGGGCTAGCTGGAAATAATTTCATATAAGAAACATTTTCCAGTAGGGGGAGAGTATTTTGGCTGCATGGAAATAGATAGATAGAAATAATAGAAGTAGCAACTTCTATTAGTTAATGTCTCCATTTTAACCGCTGGGTTACAGTTGTTTATAGCTGATTGAATTATTCATTGTGAACAATGTTTTGGAATAAAATGGCTCGAACATTTAGGCTTGTACAAGAGAAATTCTCCTTTATTCAGTTACCACATATAGGTCGATAGAGCAAGATATTTAAGCATATGTCTGAGTTTAAATGTGTGAGTAATCCTATTTTCAGTGGAACTATTCCTGTTTAAAGTTAGGTGCATGTTTAAGTACCTTGCTGAATCAAAAGCAAAGTATATCCTTACACTTTGATTAGTAAGTAGTTTAAATGTAAATAGGTAATTGAATAGTTGGGCCAAACATTCCTAGATCTTTTAAGATTCTGGAATGGAACCATAATCACCACCTTCATACTTATGTTTCATTTTGCCATCTGCCTTGAAATATAAAGAGGGGTACTAAGCCTTCCAGTGACTTTCACAGCAGGGTAGAGCATTTTTTAGCACAGTTGTTCTAATTGGCTCTCAAACTCTTATTTCCACTATTACGCTGTAGAGAGACATGGAACAATCTGTCAGTGTTTAGGGGGGTTGGTTTCAACTGTTCACACTTTTTGTAACTGAGAACTGAAAGGGCATACAACTTTAATAATTGGTTACTTTTAATATACATTTCTACTATAATGCTCCCAGAACACACTTGTGTGCTAAGGATGAGTTCAAGTTGAAAAGTCCAGAACTGTTTATTTTCATCTGAACAGCACTCATAAAAATGTGGAGTTCTTTCCTGCATCTAATGATGTCAAATGATTGCCTGGGTATACGGAAAGAAGGACAGCAGACTTGTTATGGGTTTTAATCAGGCCACAACCATATTATATAGGTGTCTGGGACTACCTGGCAGATAAAGTGTACAGTGCAGGCAAATTCATGCCTATTCAAATCAATTTTCTGGGGCTTCCACCAGCCCCCTTTTGTTTCCATCCAGGTCCCCCAACCGACCCATGGCTTGGACCTTACCATCCATCAGCCTCGTAAGAGGGCTAAGGAGGGCTATGAGAACAGGGGGTGGGTGGGGTTGGCTTCCTGCCGTACCAATCATAGGAGTCCCCGAACTCCCTCCCCCATTCTGTTCCTTTATCCGGTACCTTCTTTTAAGTCCTTTACCAGGCCATTTATCTGGTCACTGGCTGCCCTCCCTATGGCGTACCTGCACTGAACAGCCGCCCAACCTTACAAAATAAGTTGCAACATATGGCCTACCACCTTTTCTATTCACCAGAAAAGGTCCTCCCTCACACCCTCTGTGGGGAAGGCGAAAAAAACACATACCACTGAAGCCAATTCTGGCGGTGCAGGAAAAATTCCTTCCCAGCCCCCGTTTAAAAGGGACGACTAGCATAATGCCCACAGCAGGTCCTAACCCAGCCTGCCATTCACCTCCACTAGGGGAGGGAGGGTGGGTGCTGACTTCCTCGCTGCATGAAACAAAGAGACTTGCCCCACCCAGGTTTTGCACCTTTATGCATGTTCCTGGGGGAGGCAGGGAGTCATTGCTGCAAAGCTGACCACCGAACACCTTTTGTACAGCAGTTTCTGATCTCCTTCTCCCCCCCCCGCCCCCCGCCCACCACAAAGCAGAGCTGCCCTTCCTTGGGTAAGCCCAGACAAACTCTGCACCCCTTCAGTTGTGGTGCAGTCACTTCCAATCTAATCCTTAAAACTAGAATTGGTCAAATTATTCATTCATTGCATTTTCCTTGAATTTATTTTTGGATTTATTTTAAATGATTTGTGAATATCATCAGTGAGTAATTCTTGGTGTGCTGAGAAATGCAAATTCTACAATCAACATATAATTTGTGCTGTCTTAGTTAATTATATTGAAGTCAAGTTGCAGTGGGGGAGGTTTAGGTTGGATATTAGGAAAAACTTTTTCACTAGGAGGGTGGTGAAACACTGGAATGCGTTACCTAGGGAGGTGGTGGAATCTCCTTCCTTAGAAGTTTTTAAGGTCAGGCTTGACAAAGCCCTGGCTGGGATGATTTAATTGGGGATTGGCCCTTCTTTGAGCAGGGGCTTGGACTAGATGATCTCCTGAGGTCCCTTCCAACCCTGATATTCTATGATTCTATGAAGTCTACATGATACTGTTTCCATTCCTTGATTGGTTGATATACTTAATAAAAAAAAAGTATTAATTGCAAATTGAGTGTACAGTCTGAAACTGTTTATTGATGGCCACTATTTGGTATTCAACAAATCTAGAAAATCTGGGTTTTCAAATTTTATACCATAGTCCAGCAAAGCATTTAAACACATGTAGGTATTTCTACTGAGTCAGTCAGGAAGGGTCTTACCCTATATGAAGTTGTGGAATTCAGTTGTTGTTTTTTTTAAATTTACAATTCTGGTGACTCTGATGAAATAAAGGAAAGTTTGGAGGATCTCCACCATTGCCCTATTTTTACTTCATCTTTTTATCTCCCTGTGTGTTTTACTCCAACTCTATTTTTCTTACAGGAATCTCCCCCCAAAAAAGCTTACCTGCCAGAATTCAGGTTTTTTTAAAAAGATCAGTGCTACAGTTTTTCAGAAGATTACAAAATCTGGTGCCTTTTTGCATCAGTAGCTCCATACCTTATAGCAGAAAGTATGGTTTCTTCCTCTTGGGCATACAGGGGCACATACCAGGGCTTTAAAAAAAGTGCAGTGATGTATAAATGTGCACTGGGATTTTTAAAAAGTGCACTGACCTTTTAGAAGTGTGCATACTAGTAACATGTGACCGGTGGAATTGTAAACACATGCTTAAAGTTACCAATGCTGCTGCCTAATCAACAATGACATTTTGAATTGTTTTTGTGCTAAGTTGCCTGAATGCATCTCAGCCATGTGATAACTTTCATTTGCAGAGACGTCCATTCTGGCAGAAGAGCAATAGTAATCAAAAGCTGGAAGAGAGGTGAAACAGAACTGGGGGAATGCCACAGGTTGTTTTTCTTCATGAGAATTCAATCCCATAGCAACTTGATTCCACCAAGATTATTCTGCAACATCTCCTGCAATGTAATTTGCCAACAGATTTCCAGATTTTTTTTTATTTAAAGAAATGGGCTTGTAAATCCTACTTCTGGTTCTGTTGCTGATAGGCTAATATTTCTATCTCCCTCTATGCACTTGTCCACCACTTACTTCCATTGTAAGATTACATAAAATCATGGAATCTTACAGCCGGAAGGGACCTCCAGTTTGTTCAGATCATTTTGTTTTATTTCTTTCCTCCATTTCTTTATGTAGAGTTCTCTAAGTTAGATACCATCACTTGCAGTTTCCTGTTAGATTTACAGTTTTTCAGTGTTTCCTATAGTCTGTGTACCCAAAACTGAAGCCAAGGTGCTTTTGTTCTCTGGTGTATACATGTATAAAGAAAAATGTTCTGTTTATAAATTCAGCACATTTAAGGAATAAAATAATGATGGCAATACATAACAATTTATGGTGAAGAAACATAATAGAAATCCGAAACTGAAGACATTTCATCTCACTCTGGGCTTGACTGTGGAGTTACCACAAGTTCTGAGTAAGGTGTAATGTACAGTTGTGCTGCCTCAAGAGCAGGCTAAGGAACAAATTCTGATTCAGTCCCAATTTGGTCACCAGCCCTCCCTTGCTTCATCAGGCTGGGGTGGGAGGACATTCTGTGTCAGCCCTTTACTTCATAGAACTAGAAGGGATCTCAAGAGGTCATCCAGTCCAGTCCCCTGTGCTCAAGGCAGGGCTAAGTATTATCTCCCTCCTCCTTGTAACAACCTTTTATGTACTTGACAACTGTTGTCATGTCCCCTCTGTCTTCTCCAGACTAAACAAACCCATTTTTTTTTCAGTCTTCCCTCATAGGTCATGTTTTCTAGAACTTTAATAATTTTGGTTGCTCTTCTCTGGACTTTCTCCAATTTGACCCCATCTTTTCTGAAATGTGGCACCCAGAACTGGACCCCATACTCCAGTTGAGGCCTAATCATCACGGAGTTTAGCGGAAGAATTACTTCTTGTGTCTTGCTTACAATACTCCTGCTAATATATCCCAGAATGATGTTTGCTTTTTTTGCAACAATGTTACACTGTCGACTCATATTTAGCTTGTGATCCACTATGACCCCAGATCCCTTCCGCAGTACTCCTTCCTAGGTAGTCATTTCCCATTTTATATGTGTGCAACTGATTGATCATTCCTTCCTAAGTGGAGTACTTTACATTTGTCCTTTATTGAATTTTATCCTATTTACTTCAGACCATTTCTCCATTTTGAATTTTAATCCTGTCCTCCAAAGTACTTGCAACCTCTCCCACCTTGGTATCATATACTTGACACACTCTCCCCCCCCGCCCACCCTGCTCTGCAGGTTTATCTCACCTGGTTGGTATATCTGGGGGTAGAGTAAAGGCTTCACCCACTCCCCTGTCCATTTGCTTGGGGGAAGAGGAGCAGTAGCAGCTCTACAGAGGAAGCTCTTTCCTCTGCACAGTGACCTGCCATACTTACACAGGTGTATTGGGCAAATGACTACCTTGCTCCATGAAAGCAGTGAAAGTATAGATTGTCACTGTATGCTCAGATACCACGATGTACATAGATTGTACATTTAGATATATTACCCTGACCTTAAATTAGTCTATGGTTCATAGATGAACTTTGTTACAGTAGACCATGTTTATTAATTTTTTGAAGCAAACTTCCCTTTAGATTCTTCAGTACAATTAAATCCCCACTGTCCAGACTTATTTCTCTGGTGAGAACTTATCTTTGGGGACCCAGGAGGTGTCCAGGCTTTTTGCTTGTGGGAGTCCTTTACTTTTTGCCCTTCTGCAGAGGATAGCATTGGTTGACTGACATGTTAAAGGCTACACAGAGCAAGAATGATCAGATAGAATCATTGTAATCCCTTATTCTCATTCTTGTTAATTCTTTCAATTACATGCAGTCACTTTGTACAAATTGTTACTTTGCCTTTATACTTCAGGTTTCTAGATGAATGATAACAGATCCAGTGAATATATGTGAGCATTTAGACTTTGTTTTACCCATTAGCTTTCTTTCCCTCTCTGTTTACTCCTCTTCTGTATTTCCTCCTATCTCTGTGGATTTCAGAATCAATTGCTTGACAAATTAGACAGATAGCTACAGTACGTGTGTACTGGATATTAATTTAAACAAACAAAACTAGTGTGTTATCAAATCAGTAAATTATATTAGTACAGATCTTGTAAATTGCATCTTCCTTTTAGTTGGCAGCATGTGTATGAATGCGGAATCAATTCTAGACATAAGAATAAACCCTTTTTACAATATATGGCATAAAGAAGGAATGTTTTCCTTTCTGTGTGCCATATTGTCACATTTGACAATTGTTGCACAGCTTTCATTAATAATATAACAAATCAAGGAATGACCCATCCATTTTTTGGTGAAAAATTAAAAAAACACAAAATTGTTGTAAAGGTAGTCCGTTTCTACAGTGATTATTTCAACTGAAATGAAAATGCAGCTATATATAATAAAAAGGAATGTTAAAAGAAAACTACTTGTGTAAGTAACAGTCTTCATTACTATCACACAGGTAGCAGCCTCAGTCACTCAGATTCACCGGGGGTAAAATGTTGCCAACTCTTGCAGTTTTATCACCAACTTCATCTGGACTGGTGCTGGAGCCAGTCATGGGATGAGATAAGAAGCTTTAGTCCTCCCTGAAAAACTTGCCTCTGATTGGCTGCCTTCATCACTTCCCCACTTCTTAGGTAAGAACAGCCAATCAGAGCTGCTACAGGAAGAAGGTGGAGCACTTCTCCATCACCTCAGCCTTCAGGAGCAGAAAGGAGTTTTCAGGTATGGGAAGGAATAGAGGGAGCAGCCAATTCCATTTGCACAGGACCGGTGGAAAACGCAGAAAGAGCCTAGCACCTTAGGGCTCCCTCCTCTCCCTTCCCCTCCTGTGAACAAAGGGTCAGGTCCTCCACATCTCCACCCCCACTCCATCTGGGCAACACAAGGCCTGTGAAGGAACAGAGGAGTGTATAGAAACCACTTCAACTGTCCCCCGCCCCAGACATGGGAGGATGGGATGAAGAACACCTGGAGTTGCAGGAGGAGCAGAGGTGAGCCTGGAGGGCTACCAGGGGCATAACTAATTGCTGGGCTGAGGGGCAGGTAGTTATAGAGGGCTAAGTTGATGTGGGGGCTGGGATGCATAATTAACTGCTGGTTGGGGATGGGCAGATATGAGGCTGGGGACACAGAAATAGAGTTTGGGGTTTGAGAAGAAGCTGGAAGGTCTCCACTCAGGCAGGGAGTGAGAGCTTTTGTGGCGGGGGCTGGAATCTCCTTAGTACATTTGGGAGAATGTAACTGTCACATACAGAGTGGTAGTAGACAGAGGAAATTTCAAAAATCAAAAGGTAGACTTAAAAACACAATATAATCATTGAAAAACAGTCATGATGTTTGGGGGTCTCACTCATGCATTCTGAACTTTTGATGCTGACAATGCCGGTAAACTGAATTAGATCGGCCATGGCCTCCTGAAACTGACTGGCTAGGCCACTGAACCCAAAGGCTGAAATGCTCAAGCACAAATTATGAGCTGATCCTTCAACCCTTACTTGAGAGAACACTCCCCTTGACATTTATAGAGCACTCATAACCAAAAGAGCTACTTGTCTGAATAAGGATGTGAGTAAGGGATGTGGGAGCAGGCAATGTATTTGCAATTTTGATTGACTAAATTAAAAGTAGTGGTTTAAAAACTACAGTAATTGTGGGGACTTGCTATAGTTTATATATAAACACTCTCTCACACTGAAGTTCATTCTTAAGCAGAGGACCAATGCAAAGCCTATGGCTTAAATATTCTAAAATTGGGATTTAAGTGGTGAATAGTCCTTGCACTGCCTGCCTCAACGTGAGCCCCATTTGAACAAAGCTAGTTTTCTAGTTCTGAAGGTTGACCATTACTTCACTTATATTCAATGTACTCCCCTCTTAAAGAGTATCTTTCAAAGCAATAATGAGGCAAAAGTGGGACATCCAGGTATAATATCACAACTGGACATTAATGTTTAGAGCCAGCACTTCCAGGAATGATATAAAAGCATGTGGACCCACTTGCATTAAGGGTTCCAAGATTAATTTTGTTCTTGGTTTGATCTAGCAGGGGTACTCTTTTGAATCAGGACTGATTGTGATTCCCAGTCTTGGTAGGCTTCTCAAAGTATGGAGTGGATTTTTCAGATCTATCTTATGTGAATATTCCCAGTGATATTTACATTCAACAGTTATATCCACTTGTAACCTGAGTTAAGTTTTTTGTGTTTTATGGACTGGATATGCTGCTGAAATGATAGACTTAAAGTCACAGACGTGGGAAGCAGGTGGGTAAAGATTCAGAATAGCCCTTTATGTAGTGTAGCCATAAACAGTCCTCAAAATAAATCCCAAAATTTGTTATGAATCACAAGGATTCATAATTCTTATATTGATGATTGATTGTGGAATAATTTCTAGAGGTATATTTAGTTGCACGCCCTTCTGAAAAGTCCAGGGTTAAACTATGCACTGTCATTCATCAAATAAAAATTTTGTGTTTACTCCTGTGGTAAATCTTCAATTTATCTTTTTTTTTTTTTAAATGGTAATTTTCTTAGGGTCTTCTCCCATCTTTAATCTACAAAATTGTTCAATACTAGGCTGTCAAAGGAACTGAGCACATACACTATCAGCTTGTGGGAAAAAATGGCTAGAATTAGATTTACTATTTCATTTGTAATTCAGCCACATACTGAATGCACTATCAATAAATCTAAATTAATGTAAAGGCTTCTGTATTGGAAATTATGGAATATCTATAGCCATGCTGTCTTCCAGTTTTAGTAACTACCTAAATAAAGAGATAAAAATTAATTTTATACATTCAAGAGTTAATGCTGTAATGTCTTGAAGTCTCTTCATCCTCTTACTGTCACTTGTATAATTCTTAATACATAATATTAAATTTAAGATAAAATGACACTTCTTGTAGTGTGGCCCATAGGGCCATTTTCTCTTAGCCTTGCTTCACACATGACTCGTGAGCTCAGTTTGTTGGTATCGACAATTACATGAAGAGCAGCTGGAGTGGAGATTTAGACTTAGAAATACATTTGACTCCTATAAACCATGGTCCATTAATAAACTGTGAAACAGACAAATCTTGAATAATGCTAAACAACTTTTAAAACCTTTCAATCATCCATTACTTGAGATTAATCATTTTTAGTACAAAATGGCTTCTCTGCCTTATTAAAACTCAACTTTATCTAATTTCTTATTTATTATCCATGATTGTTAATTTTTTTTTTTTTGCACTGCTGGCTGTAATGATTTTCTTCTCTCCCAGTAATTCTTCCAGTCAAGATATCCTGAACTTTGATAGAATTAGCCTCCAGTTCTCAGTCCTTAATGGATCTGATATAGCAGAATTCTGTTCCTTTGAGTCCTTTGTTCTGGATTCTGATATTTCAGCTCTCAGTTCAACCACTAATCTTATTATTTGTTCCATGGATGACGTCCCCTCAAGTCTGCTTCTGTATCTGTCACTCTTTTGTAAGAAGACACTAAAGCCATCAATTTTTCATTCTAATATAAGATTTTACATCTAGTTTTAATTCCATATTCAAATATTGCCATGATAGGTTCTGATATTTTGAATACATTCCATCCTGTTTGTTTCTTCCTTGATTCAAAGACATTTGTTTGTGGTTCTACTCAGATATTACAGAGGAAAAGCAAAATGTATCTCTTTTACGCTTTTCAGGTGTTTTATACTATGCCTATCACTAGGATATCTGGACATATTCCAACACATTAGTGACCTCCTAGGATCTGTATCTGAGCTCTCTGACTAATGCCAAGGTATCGAATACCTATTTGAATTCTAGCAATCTGTCTTCACAGTCACTCATTCAATATAAACTCCATTGTTTAGTGTTTTCAGTGACCCCTCATGCCCTTCAATCTTTCAAATTTTATATAATTTACCTCACTTGCCTTCCACTTTAATCTTGGTCAGTTTATCTCGGGATTTGGCACTATTGCTCATGAAGTAGCATCTTTACCAATCAACAACACTTTGGTTTGAGGTTTCAATGTCTTCCTTTGCAATGGTTTGTCTTATCTCACTAATTGTTTTCTTTTCAGGTCATTTGTAAGGGGAACTATAACCGTAACAGCATCCCAGTGCAAGAGAACAAGGGGCTCACTGGTATCTGGTGGTGAGTTTCAGTTGGCCTGATCAATTCAGTGTACCCCAATGCATTAACATCATAAATTGTATCTAATATGTCATGTAAGGTATCATAGGAGGTCCAATAGCATGCTGATCATGTATGGTAAACACCCAAGGGACCATACAAATATGAAGGAAATATAAAGTTTGTTTACCACACAAATCTGGGGAGGTAAGCAGGTTTCTCCCAGACAAAGGAAAAGCAGATGCCTCCAGCCAGGTGTCCTCAGAGTAGACTGGCAATCACATGCCAAGTGACCATTCATTTGCATGGGAGAGGGCAGGAACAAATCAATTTATATTTTAGAAAACATCAGCAAGGGAAAAAAAACAAACTGGAACTTCCTTCACCACCAGATTCTGTCTCTCTTTCTTTACAACTTGAATGAACTTTACTTTGGAGAGGTGGCCTTCAAAAGAATCAATTTTAAAGGTTGACTGGACCATAAAAGAGACAAAGAACCCCAAGTTATCTTTCACCTACCAAGACAAAGGAACCAAGCATATGCCTTTGGGAACAAATCCTGACTAGGGGAGGGGGATCAGCCATCTTGCTGGAGGGAAATCTGGTAAGACTCTTACCTAGAACCAAGACAATAGTTTTGTTAAGTCTTAGTTTCTAGAAAGCATTTTTAACTTTATTTGCTTATAACCATTTCTAACTCTATCATGTGTGCTTGAACTCGCTTAAAATCCTATCTCCTTTTTTTTAATAACCTTGGTTTACTTTTAATCTAAACCAGGCTGATGCTGTTTGAGTTTGATTGTTAACTCCAGTTTATGGTGACAAGCTGTGCACTCTCTTTAGAGGATCAAACAAATCTTATTATTCCTCTGATGGGGAGAGGACTGGACATTGCAGAGCACATGGTTTAGAGAAAATTCAGGGCTGTGAGTATGTTGGAATCGCTTAGCTGGTAGTCAACAAGGCTGGGTCATAACAAGAAGGCTGTTGGCATAATAATCAGAAAGCTAAGACAGAGCTGCTCAACACGCAGACACTGAACGTTTGCTTTGTCTGCTGGTTGTCCATGTCCAGGCTGTGAGCCACAGTAGCAGAGCACTTAAGGCACCGGGGTTTCAGGGCTGGCAGTGACAAAACCACTTATTGGTCTGGATTGAAGACAAAAAATTATCCTATTAGGTCCGTATGGATATGCCTCAGGGATCTCATTTAGTTTGGAAATGTGAAAATGTTGAACATGCAACATTGTCCCTGTTCTGAATCAATGATTTTTGACAGTTAAAAATTACATTATCATGTATCAAAAATATAACAATAATAACTTTAGATACCATGTGAAATACTTTGTGATGGTGTGTACTTGATTGGGCAGGTAACAAAATGGTACAAGAATATCAATGATACAAAAAGTATAAAATGACACTTAGTGTTGTTCTACTCTGAAAAGTGATTGTGCAGCTGTAACAGTCTCTACTCCCCGTTGTAGAACTTCATATCAGGAGTCAGCATTGCACTGATCATTGCCTCTAGCCCCCTTTTTGGTGGCATCCTCTCCACTGTGCTGACTTGTCCTTTGTGCTCTGTGACTTAGCCCTCCGGCCAAAACACTTAAAATTCTGCCCCCTTCTGTGGTAACCAAAAAGGTCTGACTAGAAGTCCAGATAATAATTCTTCTACCCCTGTTGGGCGCCAATGAAGTGCTCTTATTAGCCCTACTGCAAGGTCTCTCCTCCAGGAGTCTAGCCTGCTCCTGCAGTTTGTCCATGATTCTTGTCTTAGCAGGTCTTCTCCCACTGCCTCCCTTCCCCAGGGACTCTTACAGCTTCCCATAGGGATCTCTTCAGTCCCTGTAGGCCCTAATTCAGGGTCTCCCAGCAGGAGACTGACCTGCTTCCTCTCTACAGGATAGTCCTGCCTCCTCTGCACTCTTGCTTCCTCAGGCGGCTTATAAGGCCAGGGTCACTAATAAATCCTTATGCAGCTCAACACCTTCTAACAGAAGGTACTCGGTCAGTCACCCTACGGGTGTGGAACATGACTGTAATTGGGGTTCTTTCCCTTTTCTAGCAGGTGATGGGAGTTTACCCTATCATGACAACCTTGGAATCTTTTAACATAGGGTAAAATCACGATGCTATGACTTTTTTTTAAAAAAAAAATTAACTTAGACTTTACTCCACCTACTTCCTACTGAAATCAATGGGAGCTCTGCCTGAGTACAGAAATTAAAAAAAAAAAAAAAAAAAGGACCAAACTATTTATTTGGTCCTTTTTTGGTATGGAATTATTCTTTTATTTCATCTTTGTAGCAAAAAGAACTTTGGATGCAAATCCCATGATAAAATTTTTGACATAACTGTGTAAAATGGAACCCTACAAAGTGTATTTGCTAAAATGAAATTTCAGCTGTACTCCTGGGGGTAAAACTGGCTTTCCTGTGCTAACTGTTTAGGGCCTCCTAGAGCATGCACACAATAGGTTTTGATATATTACAAAGAATAGTAAAATGCTGTGAAATAAATTAATCTCTGTGTTGGCAATACCATCGGCCTGAGCTACAGAAAACTCTTTACCCAGTGTTCATAAAGAGAGAGATTTATTTTAGAAGGCATGGTTCTCATTGTGCATGGATGCTGTGCAATTTTGCAGTGTACTTTACCTACTGTACTCTTGCACATAGAAAGTGAACTGAATTATAATATACATCTAGAATGTACCAAACCCCTACATAGCTAACAAAGCAGGAAAAGTCCCCCTAATCCCTCTGTAAATCTATGAATTAAATTGCACTGTATTTTTTATTAAGTTCTTCATCAGCAAATGCTCTATATAATGTACCCTCGTGTTAAAAGATGAATCCCTACATAATATCTCAGTAGAAAGCTGAATCAATAGTCTCTGTTAAATAAAATGAAGATAATTTGCACAGTTTGAAACATGTAATCTTTTCCCACACAGCAGTAAAATAATAGCAATATTTTAGGTTTACACAGAGTTGTTAAGTAGATGATGAGCGGCTGTTTGTTCTCATGACATGCTAATGCCACTTTGGGACACTTAAGAAAATCATGTACCTTGCTTTCTTATTTCCAAGTGTTAAGCATATTAATAAACACAAACATTATTTGTATAGAAAACGAACCCTTTTCAACAAGGCATCTAGTTAGCAGAGGATTTTTAGGATGGCCTTCCTCCTGGGGTGTGTGTGGAGAGAGAGAGAGAGAAATCAGGTAAAAATTATTTCTCGTGGCGTAAAACACAGTTTATTTTGATGAGTTAGAGTGACTCATGAGTTTGTGACTGGATATTATATTACATGAACATAATGTTCATTTTTCATGTTTGTTTCGTTTATTTGTTTAATAATGATCAACAGAGAAGGGCATTGCTTGGCACTTACATACTGGCACTCTGCTCTGTATTCTTTGCACACCCAAAACTCCTGTTTAAGTCAATTGGAGCTAATGGTGCCCAAGGAATGCAAGATCAGGCACTTAAAGAAGTTGAATATACCAATCCTAGAATCATTGTTGCTGAAGCACTTTGAAACCTATGGTTGAAAAGTGTCAGGTACAAAGTACTATTATTTTTATTGTTCATTATTGTGACAATTTAGGGGACTGTCTATGTACAGCTTATGAATTCCATCTGATACTGTGGACACTCTGTATCTATCAAACTACAAACTCCACTTTGATTGTAAGGTTGGTGTGTCTGCTGCCTTTGTCTCCATCTTGGACTGAGATTCCAAGGGATGGTGACACAGGGCTAATAACTGAGTGTCATTAAACCTTGATAGTCTTCTATTCAAGTGGAAGTCACCTTGGACAAAGTAGGTGGCTAACGAAAGCTGGTTCTGCCAGGTGGCCTAGTAATGGATCACGTGATGAGACTGATCAGGGGTCACATGACAAAAAGGACAAGATGTTTGTAAAAGGGCAAGAGTGGCTCTAGTGTGTATGTCTCTCTCTCTCTCTCTGGCTATTTTATCACTACACATGCTGAAGCAGGGAGAGTTTGCTGTAGGAGCCTGATGAGACAGGGGAGGACCCTGCCTACCTGAACACAGATTAGCTCACCCTTTCTTTGGGAGTCTGAGTGAGGTGCATGGTGTTCAGGCATTTGTTGTTTTCTAAATTATCTGTGAATCTCTTGTGCTGTCTGAGTAAAGTGTGTGTCTGACTTACAGGCTTTGAAGAAGGATTTGTGTTTATTTGCATCAACTATCCCACGTCCTTGAAGAGATAAAGTGTAAAGCAGAGTGCCTGCATGGTTGGAGCCCTGGGAAACAGTATATTTAAGATACTGGGTAGTCTGTGGGATCTGGTTCTAGTCTCAGGGCTTGGACCATGGTATCTCAACTTTCAGAAGTGGGTGCTAGAATGAGAATTTGTACCCCAAGAGTGTACCTAGAGAGCCAGAGGCAGTGCCTGGACTTTGCTCATGTTCAGGAAAGCTAAACACATAGGCCCAGTGTGTAGGACCCAATCAAGGCACTGTGGTGAATGTCTAGAAGACGGAGAGCTTGATCAGAGCTGTGACATTGACAATCAGTGTGAATCAGCTAGTACCATGTGACTTACAACTATGTAGCATGAATTAACAGCAAATACTCATAGCAACAACTTAGAGAGCAAAACAAAAGTTAAAATATGTTCTCACAAACTATTTGGGGGGGGAGGGGGATAACATGCCAATCAGTAAAATCTGTCAGCTAGTTTTGGATTACTGATGAAGAGAAAATGTAGCTTGCTCAAATTATTCACTGTGAATATCTGACTAGTTCTAGTGATGGGTTTTGGCTAAGATGGATTGGCTGTGCAGTAAAAAGAACAGGAGTACTTGTGGCACCTTAGAGACTAACAAATTTATTTGAGCATAAGCTTTCGTGGGCTAAAACCCACTTCACTGGATGCATGCAGTGGCTGTACAGTAGTTTCTCCAGGACTTTAGACTATAAAAGCTGTTCTCCTTGACTATTTTGGCCAGGTTTCTGATGAGTTTATGCACATTTGACTGTGTTCTCAGAGCCTTGTCAGCTGTGGGTCTAACTTTTGGCTGCTTAAAACAAGTGTTAGGATTATGATGCCCTTATTGGAGAGGCATTATCAGTGTAGTGCTTAGTGAGAGGAGGGTATCAACTGTGCTTAAATATGCTTCATTCATTTTCATTTGCCTTTTTAAATATAAATACATTATGCTAAAAGTACTCCTGGACTCCTGTTGATGTAGAAGTCTGTCTTTGGTGGGATTTCTATCTCAAATGAGGAATTGAAAAGGTGAGGGCTAGCCTGTGAATTTTGGATATGAAGAAGGCTTTCAGTGGGGGTACACCCCTACATTAAGAATCCATCTCTTGGCCTGCAGTGCTGTGCTTTGTAAATACAATTCATTCTCAAACACTTGATTTTTTGAGAAGATAGTTTAGAAGGCAGGGACTTTTCAATTCCACATGTATTTGGGCACATAAGTGACACCCTGAGTATCCTGGAATCTTGGTTTAGCTTTTCTTTGGATTAGAGACAGCACTTTCCAGGTCATGAATCATCTCCTAGAGCTTTTAGATCAGGTTCAGGTACCCATTTTTACCATGCTAGACCTTTTTGTGTCTTTTGATATGGCTGAGTGTAGACTTTTTCTTCAGCAATGAAGGAATGTCCCAGGTGTTTCTGGAACAGGCCTTTGTGGGTTCTGGTTACACAGAGATGGTATGCAGAATAGTGCCCTGTGTGCTTTGGGTTTGAAGGTAATTTAAGAAACAAAACAAAACATAGTCCAGCAAAAAAGTATTGACTTTATGTACTGAAACACAAAGAAAAACAGCCATCTGCCTCACCCCTCAAAAAACGATGGAGAGGGCGAGGGTAAATTACTCTCATAGTTAGTTACTCATCTCAAACATCAGAGTTAGTTTAGAGGAAGAGGAGCCTGGGAGCTGTTGGGAAAGGTGTTTTGGAGGAAGTGTGTTTTATGAATTGGGAACACAGGGATCTTGACATATTTTTTTCACACTTGACCAAGAAAAACAGGACACAGACTTCATTTCTCCCTACCCTATCCTAACTTAAGAGGCCCAACAGAGGGAAATCAACTTGAGAGAATTTTTTTTTCCTGCTGCCTATGAGGGTCAGAAGGAGGTCAGGTTGGGCATCATATTCTCCCTCTTACCCCAAGAATCTAAGGTAATAGAAACAGAAAGAGATGGGGTCTACAGGAGCGGAATTAGACTCAAAGACCTCCTTCATCTTCACGTCTCACCCTACTTGAATAAGCAGCACATGCAGAAGTAGCTGTGGGTTGCTGCTGCCATCAGCACCAGAAAAGGACTGGTATGTTTTCAGAACCAAGAGGTTCAAGTTCTGCACCTAACTGCAAGCTTAAGGATGTTATAATATATTTGAAATTAGGCAAAGCCATCCCTAATGATAACTGCTTTAGCAATCAATCAGTTTTCCATTAAGACTAAATTAAAAATACATTTTGTCACATTTTGAACACTTTATTTGCAAGCACTAAGCACTTTCATGCCTGTCACATTTCATGCTTTGGACTTAATGTTCTAGCAACTTGTACTTCCTCCAATAGTGATTTGCTTTATATTTCATTTCCTTTTGTTTATAGAATTTTGTGTCCCAGTACTTGAGATAAGCCTCTTGTCTCAGTGACTTAAGATTGATGTGACAGGGTCAGGCCAGATGGCTATAGGAGAGTGATCAAAGGTAGATATATTAGCCCCAGATTAAGCAGATCCTTTTTTCCTGAGTAAGATAATGGGCTGTTCCAGAACAATCAGGAAGTTGCTGGAACCAATTAAGGCAGGCTAATTAGGACACCTGGAGCCAATTAAGAAGCTACCAGAATCAATTAGGACAGGCAGGCTAATCAGGGCACCTGGTTTTAAAAAGGACCTCACTTCAGTTAGTGAGGTGCGTGTGAGGAGCTGGGAGCAAGAGGCATGCAAGAAGCTGAGAGTGAGAAGTCGTACTACTGGAGGGCTGAGAAGTACAAGCATTATCAGACATCAGGAGGAAGGTCCAGTGGTGAGGACAAAGAAGGTGTTGGGAGGAGGTCATGGGGAAGTAGCCCAGGGAGTTGTAGCTGTCATGCAGCTGTTACAGGAGACACTATAGACAGCTGCAATCCACAGGGCCCTGGGCTAGAACCCAGAGTAGAGGGCAGGCACGGGTTCCCCCCATTCCCCCAACTCCCTATTTGATATAAGAGGAGTTGATCTGGACTGTGGGTCCCACCAGAGGGGAAGGTCTCTGGCCTGTCCCCTGACCCATTAAGTGGGCCAGCAGAGACTGCAGGGATTGTTCTCCTCCTTTTCCCCATGCTGGCCAGTGATGAGGTTAGCCGAGTGAACGGCAGGTTTGTGCCACTAACAAAAGGAGCCAAACTGAGGACTGCCATAAACCTCTGAGGAAAGCCAATCTGCCAGAAAGCGCAGAACCCACCAAGGCAGAGGAGGAACTTTGTCACATTAGATTTAACTTCTGACCTGATGGAACATGGATGTAACTTGCGTTCTAAGGAAGATACAAGGACATTCAAGTTCGAAATATATTTAAACCTGCATTTGTGTAGATTTGTTAAGACAGGTGTGCTTCAAATACAGTGTAATTAAGGAAAGCAGCACAGTGAAAACCCTGCAGGCACTTACTGAGGCCCATAGAGTTTATTGGCTTTCATTGTTTTTAATGCTTTTCAGTATATATTGCAAACCTGCAGTGACATCAGCAAAGAACCAAAATCTTGTTCAAATTGCTTGGCTACAGAGATGTTTGGGATGCAATTAGACATGCTACATTAACAGTGTAGTGGGCTGAAAACAGGCAGGTTTATTTATGAAAATTAATTTCTGGCAGTAATACATTTCTGCTCCACTTTCAGGTCTCTTCTACATTTTTCTACTGATATCTGGATATGTTAAAATAATACAACATACACATGCCTTAGTGCTCCAGTGATGATTTCAGGTTCATTACAGAAGTGCAAAATAATGATTGTGCCTTCATTCCTCAGCTGCACACCCTCTTGTTCCATCTAAGTTACAAGACACAGCATTGAAAATGGTAGTAAAGAAAAATGGTCATCTTGAATAATAAGCACCATGTGGTGAAGGCATTTGGCATTTTTATTGGACAAATCCTTAGGTTTTTTTGGATGTTGCTGTCATAAGTAGACATGTTAGAAATCTGAATATCTCACACAACCATTTTCTCCCTTTTTAAATAAATACATGCACGTCATAGGACAAATTATGTCTGTGGATGGGTTTCTTCCATCCCTGGAACTCTTGTGTAGGAAGCAGTCAAATCTTTGCTGCTTGTTTTGCAGGAATGCAAGATGGGAAGGCCAGCCAATCATGCCAACAATGCATACCATCATATGGGGAGTGTATATGGGTGTGGTAGATTATCATGACTCCATTTCCCTCATCCTTCACACATGTATGCTGACTGAAGTGTGTATGTTGGTATTACAGCTGGGTTTGTAAAATAATATTTCCTGTGAAAAATTTTGAAGAGGAGTTTTTGGTAAAACTTTCTGGCTGTTCGGTTGGAAACCCAGAAAACTTAGAATGAAATCTGGTAGAGGGCTTTTTGTGAAAAATTGCAGTCAGAAAAAGAAGTCATTGTTTGGATGTGGGGAAATCAACCATCTTCAATTGGTATGGTTTGGTTTTCAGTAGTCATATTGAAGAAAGGCAAGACCCTGCTTTAGAAGTATTGGATGATCTGAGAGGATTGTTTGACTGCCTTGTGACAATATTTTGTCTCTCTTTACCAAGTGTGAAACATATCTCTCCTTAACATATATTTACCATGCTTTGCAAATATCCTGTTTGATACAACGGAACAATCAAAGACACTGGGTATGAAAAGGCCTTCCATAGTACTTTTTTTTTCCAAAATAAAATATCAAAAATAAATTTTCAATGTTATCATACAATGGGAAACATAAATGTTTCTCTAAGAGAAGGTAGTGTTTTTTAAAATCTCCTAGAAGATACAATGGAGAATTTCAAAAAGAAATTACTGAGATCCCTTTAAGTTTCATCAGGGTTCAGTAGGAGTTGAAGTTCTGTTTCAAATAAATCCAAACACCCTTATGTTCCATATAAAGGTCTTTTAACTTAAACTATTTTTAAAGAAAATCTTTAAATAGTCACCCAAGAAGGCATTGTCTGTCCTTACTAAGCTTTTGACCATTTTCCCCCCCCCCAATCTTTGAGTTTGGTAAGACGATACTTAAGCATTGTCAGATAATTCCCCTATTAATATTAAAACTCCAAACAGCTTCTTAGATTAGACATGTATAGCAGCAAATTACTGTGCTCTATTTATTCATAAAACATCTTCTAATCAATATAACTATGCCATCAGGAGCTAGTGTATGAAACTTACATTTAGATACAAAATATTTGCAAACCTTCATTTCAAAAGAAGCTTTTACCATGTTAAGCATTTAAGGAACAACCAGGTTTTCACCATTAAAAGGAAACACGAGTTAGATAGAAATAACATTCTGTAAAACATTTTTCAACCATTGATGATCTCGTTAAAGTTAAATGAATGAAAATTTTAGTGTTTATAAAAGAAATCACTTTTAATAAGGATTCTTGTATCACTTTGTGTAGTTTTTAACTGAATGTTTTTCTTTCAAAAGGGAAAGGGTGGAAAGCAGCCCATTTGTATTACTTAGTTTATGGTTCTTGATTAGATTCTTCAACATCAACTCTCTTGAATAGAGAACAGCTTTCTCTATACAATCTGTTACACAACTAGGTCTTTTAAAATGCAAATATATTACAAAGTTTGTTTTCCTGAGATAAAATCATATCTATATCAACTAGTATCTTATACAAGAAAATGTGTCCTGTTTTTCTTGGTAAGACACTTTTGGTTGGTGTAGCTTTAGACGAAAGTGATTTTAGACTTACTGTCATTTATAAAAAGAAAAGGAGTACTTGTGGCACCTTAGAGACTAACCAATTTATTTGAGCATGAGCTTTCGTGAGCTACAGCTCACTTCATCAGATGTTTACCGTGGAAACTGCAGCAGACTTTATATACACACAGAGAATATGAAACAATACCTCCTCCCACCCCACTGTCCTGCTGGTAATAGCTTATCTAAAGTGATCAACAGGTGGGCCATTTCCAGCACAAATCCAGGTTTTCTCACCCCCCACACAAATTCACTCTCCTGCTGGTGCTAGCCCATCCAAAGTGACAACTCTTTACATAATCAAGTCGGGCTATTTCCTGCATAGATCAAGGTTTTCTCACATCCCCCCCACCCCCATACACACACAAGCTCACTCTTCTGCTGGTAATAGCTCATCTAAACTGACCACTCTCCAAGTTTAAATCCAAGTTAAACCAGAACATCTGGGGGGGGGGGGTAGGAAAAAACAAGAAGAAACAGGCTACCTTGCATAATGACTTAGCCACTCCCAGTCTCTATTTAAGCCTACGCAATGCCATCCACAGCCTCAGAAACAACTCTGACATCATAATCAAAAAGGCTGACAAAGGAGGTGCTGTTGTCATCATGAATAGGTCGGAATATGAACAAGAGGCTGCTCGGCAGCTCTCCAACACGAGTTTCTACAAGCCATTACCCTATGATCCCACTGAGAGTTACCAAAAGCAACTACAGCATTTGCTCAAGAAACTTCCTGAAAAAGCACAAGATCAAATCCACACAGACACACCCCTGGAACCCCGACCTGGGATATTCTATCTACTACCCAAGATCCATAAACCTGGAAATCCTGGGCGCCCCATCATCTCAGGCATTGGCACCCTGACAGCAGGATTGTCTGGCTATGTAGACTCCCTCCTCAGGCCCTATGCTACCAGCACTCCCAGCTACCTTCGAGACACCACTGACTTCCTGAGGAAACTTCAATCCATCGGTGATCTTCCTGATAACACCATCCTGGCTACTATGGATGTAGAAGCCCTCTACACCAACATTCCACACAAAGATGGACTACAAGCCGTCAAGAACACTATCCCCGATAATGTCACGGCTAACCTGGTGGCTGAACTTTGTGACTTTGTCCTTACCCATAACTATTTCACATTTGGGGACAATGTATACCTTCAGATCAGCGGCACTGCTATGGGTACCCGCATGGCCCCACAGTATGCCAACATTTTTATGGCTGATTTAGAACAACGCTTCCTCAGCTCTCGTCCCCTAAAGCCCCTACTCTACTTGCGCTATATTGATGACATCTTCATCATCTGGACCCATGGAAAAGAAGCCCTTGAGGAATTCCACCACGATTTCAACAATTTCCATCCCACCACCAACCTCAGCCTGGTCCAGTCCACACAAGAGATCCACTTCCTGGACACTACAGTGCTAATAAACAATGGCCACATAAACACCACCCTATACCGGAAACCTACTGACCGCTATTCCTACCTGCATGCCTCCAGCTTTCACCCTGACCACACCACACGATCCATCGTCTACAGCCAAGCTCTGCGATACAACCGCATTTGCTCCAACCCCTCAGACAGAGACAAACACCTACAAGATCTCTGTCAAGCTTTCTTACAACTACAATACCCACCTGCAGAAGTAAAGAAACAGATTGATAGAGCCAGAAGAGTTCCCAGAAGTTACCTACTACAGGACAGGCCTAACAAAGAAAATAACAGAACGCCACTAGCGGTCACCTTCAGCCCCCAACTAAAACCCCTCCAACGCATTATTAAGGATCTACAACCTATCCTAAAGGATGACCCAACACTCTCACAAGTCTTGGGAGACAGGCCAGTCCTTGCCTACAGACAGCCCCGCAACCTGAAGCAAATACTCACCAACAACCACATACCACACAACAGAACCACTAACCCAGGAACTTATCCTTGCAACAAAGCCCGTTGCCAATTGTGCCCACATATCTATTCAGGGGACACCATCACAGGGCCTAATAACATCAGCCACACTATCAGAGGCTCGTTCACCTGCACATCCACCAATGTGATATATGCCATCATGTGCCAGCAATGCCCCTCTGCCATGTACATTGGTCAAACTGGACAGTCTCTACGTAAAAGAATAAATGGACACAAATCAGATGTCAAGAATTATAACATTCATAAACCAGTCGGAGAACACTTCAATCTCTCTGGTCACGCAATCACAGACATGAAGGTCGCTATCTTAAAACAAAAAAACTTCAAATCCAGACTCCAGCGAGAAACTGCTGAATTGGAATTCATTTGCAAATTGGATACTATTAATTTAGGCTTAAATAGAGACTGGGAGTGGCTAAGTCATTATGCAAGGTAGCCTGTTTCTTCTTGTTTTTTCCTACCCCCCCCCCCAGATGTTCTGGTTTAACTTGGATTTAAACTTGGAGAGTGGTCAGTTTAGATGAGCTATTACCAGCAGAAGAGTGAGCTTGTGTGTGTATGGGGGTGAGGGGGATGTGAGAAAACCTTGATCTATGCAGGAAATAGCCCGACTTGATTATGTAAAGAGTTGTCACTTTGGATGGGCTAGCACCAGCAGGAGAGTGAATTTGTGTGGGGGGTGGAGGGTGAGAAAACCTGGATTTGTGCTGGAAATGGCCCACCTGTTGATCACTTTAGATAAGCTATTACCAGCAGGACAGTGGGGTGGGAGGAGGTATTGTTTCATATTCTCTGTGTGTATATAAAGTCTGCTGCAGTTTCCACGGTAAACATCTGATGAAGTGAGCTGTAGCTCACGAAAGCTCATGCTCAAATAAATTGGTTAGTCTCTAAGGTGCCACAAGTACTCCTTTTCTTTTTGCGAATACAGACTAACACGGCTGTTCCTCTGAAACCTGTCATTTATAGTACACTTACAGCTTGCAACTAAAAACTATCATATTTTAAAACAAAGCAGAAATTACAGTGATTAACGTGGATATGCGTCTTTCAGAATATAGTATAAGAACCATAAAGAATGTTAAAGCAAAATAGACATTATAAAGCTGCATTTCAGAGTCTGCACAAACATACGGGTAAAAAAACATGTTACCTTCCTCTGACACACTAGAATCTGTCATATTGACCGATAACAGAATTTGTAGGGATTTCTTAAAATTTAGTCAAGGGAAAGGCAAGTTTGTAATAACATATGAATAAATCGTCATTTTCTCTAATCATTTTTGCATCAATAACATTTACTCCCTACACTTTGCTGGACTATTTGTGGGACATATAGTTTTGGCTGCAGTAGACGCTGTATCTGTATGAATTCAACTACTTTAGTGCAGCTGATGGAAGTGTTAAGACCTTTGTTTTCATGGATGGGAATTTTTGAACAGATTGTAAGTCACAACTGAAGAGTTCCAACTGTTTGTTAAAAGAAATGGTATCAAAGATGTTACATCAGCTCATTAACATCCTGTTATAAAGAGATTAGAGGAAAGATTTATCCAGACATTCAAGCAAGTGATTTCTGCTATGGCTCTAGAAAAAGCATCTTACAACACAAGATTGCAGATTTTCTATTGGCCTACAGAACTGCAATATAATCTACTACAACAGATGCTTGCAATGTTGTTTATGGAATGTAATTTAGTGTCTTGCCTGGATTTGTTTAAGTCCAATGTAAAGAGAGATGTCCTAAAGAAACAGTGTGACCAAATGGCCACAAAAGTCATTCCTGGCTGTGCAGTTTTCATTTGGGAGATAGTCTTAATAAGAGACTACAGAAATAATTTGGTCCTCTATTTTATGGGCTAGAAGTAGCCCCAAACATTCATGGAGAAGACACATAAACCAACTTTAAGATGGATTCTGCAAGATATTCTACACCAGAGATGCCTACGGAAAATATTGAGCCTACAATACAGCTGTAGGCAGTGACTTGTGATAGTACCAGTGGGCCTCATCCCTGTTTCTATTCCAAGATTTCCTGTTCTGTAATGTCAGGATGAAGTTGCTGATCCAGCAACACCAGAAGTACAGATGCTGTTCCAGATACTGTTGTGATGCCTTTGAGCCAATTATCTTTAAGCTCTTTGGGTAGGGGACTGCCTTTTTGTTCTGTGTTAATACAGTTTCTAACAAAATAGGGTCCTGGTCCATGACTGGGGGTCCCAGGCACTACAATAATACAAATAATAATTTCCCAAAGAAGTCATAAACCACCTCTGACCCTTAATTTGTAGTATGTTGTGGTGTGTGTGTGTGTGTGTATATATATATATAGTGATAGCAGTTTTGATAGTAATGCATTTGTAACATTTTTGTCATTTACATTAAAGGGCGAGGTGTATGTATGGTATAGGAATACAGTAGTTTCCCTTTAACTAACTAGTGAGACTCCAGTGATGCTCACCACATTCTGTTTTTGAAACCAAACAGAATAGTAGTGTGTATAGGTAACAAGGCCTTGCGTGTTTATACATACTTAGTAAACAAGGCTATTTGGTTTCTTCATTTTGTTATTGTTGGATAGACAGAAGAAGAAGCTAATCTAATAGAGGTATGAATACCTGAAACAGGATTGATAGCAGAAGCTTTGCAGCATTTCCATTGGTGTTTTTTTATAGACTCCAAAATCAGCACTCCCTAGTGCTCAGGGTCAGCCTTAGTGGTGTTTTGAACTAAATTCCACCTGGGATACCATTAGAGAAGTGACACAGGTGCAATTATGCTTCAGGCGTATCTGTCTCCCTCATAAAAGTCACTACTTACTTCTGTCCCATTAAATTTAAAGCAATATCTGCCTGCTGGTCTTCCCAGGCTTGAATATCAATGATGTTGGTAACTTCTCTGCCTCTCACTGTGATAATAAGAGGACACACTTTTAGTGAAGTTCTTGATTTGGTTAGGGGAAAGCTTTCAATCTGGTTAGCAGAAAGAAATCTATTTAAAACTCTCCATTCTCTAACCTTATTTTGGACTTTATAAACTAGTCTCACTTTTGGCAAGAGCAGCTCTTAGCCTATGGACCTAGGCGAATATCAGCATTTCAGTTACCCCCCACTGTTTGTGTACAGTAGTTTAGTTATTTAAAAACATATCTTATACCTAATTACTCTGCAATATTCAACATCAGAAATACTAAAAGCCATTGTCTTTGGATGAGTGCGCCCCTTCTAGGTCATATTTCTATATTTCTTTTCCTGTATTCTTTATTATTAAAATGTGTACATCAAAATGGCATTTTAATTTAACACCTCATCTAACCCTACTAATGTTGGTTTCTCCTCCAAGTTGATTGAGACAAATTAATCCCTGGTATAATGCCACTGAAGAAAATGGAATACAGTCAGACCTGAGCTCTTATAACACATAGATCCTTTTCCAAAATGGATGGGCAAAACGTTGCAGAAAAATAAGTAAGGCACACTCCTTGCCTGAATATTTCCCATTTCTAGAACCAAAATCAAATTTAAAAGAGCACTTTAATGTGTTTTGAAATGTTCCGATACTTGTTTTTGCTTCTAAATTTCAGCTGTGATTGGAGACAAAATGTGTCTATTGATTCTGGATGACCTGACCCACAGGGCAGGTGAAGTTCTCATTAAATAGGGAACTTTCTGAGGCTGATTACAGGCTTAACTCCATCCATAACCCTCCTGAGTCTACCTTTTCTTCATTTAAATGATAAAAGGACCCTTAAGATGGAGGTTTTATGCTTCATTACACAGGTCAGTAGCTGTGGAAGCTAATTTGGGCTGTAGAGAAGCCTCATCGATTAGACTTCAGTTTTTTATCAAGCCTTTTGATGTAGAGGTGGTAGTAGAGGTCTCCCACCTGCATAAGTAGAGGTGGTGCTCCAACTCTGTTCACTGTCAACAGTGCAGGTTCTCTAGATCAAAATGCAGGCCACCTCCTCACCAAAAGAAATCTTCAGCCCAGTTGGCTCTGTCCTCCACCTGACAAACATCCACAACAAATAATAGGATTTGGAGTCTAGCTATACTGTCCACCCATGGGAGTTGCTTTTGGCTATATGGCTCCCTACTGAGTGTTGATCAACCAGCAAAGAAAATCCCTCATGCCTTTAGGAGGCCAAGAATGTTCTGCACATGTACATAGCATATAGCAAATGGAAAAGGCAAGTTTCGTGGCTGCCTTGAGAAATAGGCATGTGGGCCTACTATGAAATAGGAATTAGGAAAGCACCCCTACAAATGAGACTGAGTAGACTTACATGTAGGCTGGCACATATGGGTTAGATAGATCCTTTAGGTGCTGTCCTCATTTAAGTGGGGTGAACTAATAGGATGTGTATGCATTTCACCCATTTAAATGAGGGGAGACTTGAGCCCTTGACCCAGTTTCCCCAAAAAGTGACCAGCTTTTCAAAGGTACTGAGCACCCACCTCTTTCAAATAACAGATAATGTGAGTGCAGCAATCTAGCCTGTCACACACACAAAGCACAGTAGCATCTAGAATCATATCTGGAGTTCTGCCTCCACTGAAAGCATAGGGGCAAGAACCAATCACTGCAGGTCCACTGTAGAGACATTACCCATTCAATGATGATATCCCATTTACAATTACATTCTGAGACCTATCACTTAGCCAGATTTTAATCCATTTAATGAGTGATGTTAATTTCATATCATTTTAGTTTTTTAATCAGAATGTCACACAGTACCTAGTCAAATATCTTACAGAAGTCTAAGTATATTACATTGACATTATTACCTTTATCAGCCAAACTTGTGTTCTCATCAGAAAAAAGATATCAGGTTAGTTTCACGTGATCTATTTTCTGTAAACCCATCTTGATTGGCATTAATTATTCCTCTCCTTTAATTCTTTATTAATTGAGTCCCATATCAGCTGCTCCATTATCTTGCTTGGGATAAATGTCAGACTGGCAGTCCTATAATTGCCCTTGTCATCCCATTTACCCTTTTTATATTGGCACATAATTAGCTTCTTTTAGTTTTTTCTAGAACTTCCTGGTGTTCTAAGACTTACTGAAAATCAGCATTAATGATCCAGTGAGCTCCTTGGCCACTTGTTTTTAAATCTCTTGGATGCAAGTTATCTGGGCATACTGCTTTAAAACTGTGTAACTTTAGCAGTTGATATTGAACATCCTCCTGAAATACTAGTAGAGTGGAAAGAGTGTTATCACATATGACCACATCATCTGTTCCCCCCGCCCCCAATACAGAATAGAAATATTTATTGAACACTTTTACCTTTTCTTCATTTATTATTGGCAATTCTGTGTTTTTCCACCTAATAATGGTCAATACTATTGTTAGGATTATTTTTGTTCCTAATGTACATAAAAAAAAACCCTCCTCCTTATTATCCCAACCTCTGCTGGCCGTCGATTTCTACTCCTGTCCCTTTGCTTCCCTTATCAGTATTCTACAATTCCTATCTTCCATTTGTTATATATATTTAGTTTTATAGCTGTGTTCCCTTCTAAACCAGATCAGTTTTTTAACCAGTATGGCCTTCTTCATTGACTGTGGCTTTTTGGGCATTTAAAAAAGTGTTCTTAAATTCCCAATTATCATTCATATTTTTCTGATTAAATTCTTACTCCCAGCTGATTTGGCTCATAATTGTTTTCAACATCATTTAATTGGCCCTTTTAAAGCAGTGTGTGTGTGTGTGTGTGTATGAATGTATATACAATAAAATAACCCTAACCCTAAAATGACAGGAAATTATGGGGACGTTTTCCCTGCTGCTGTGCTACCTGCACCTGATTTGTGGATACATCATTAGAGGATTTCAGTTTTTAGTGCTGTCATTTTTGATAGATTATGTTTACTTTGGATTTTCCTTTAATATCCTTAGTATAAGGATGAAAGAAGAAGAATACAGAAAATGTAACTATAACTAGATCAGTTTCTGAATTGAAAAGCTTTTAAAGGTTTCTTTTGACATTTTTATTTTGAATTGGTTTGTGCAGACAGCAGATAGGGAAGAAAGATGTGCTCTCTTAAGCTGAGAGGTGGCCTTATTAGAGTATAGAGAAACATGGTCAATAAATATTTTTTTCAACCTCATATAACAGTTCTTCAATTTTACTGACACTTTCTTCATAGATCAGTAGACTAAAATCTAAGGACTTAAGGAGACAGATCTGGTTCTCTGCCTTTCCCCAATAAATTGGAGGAAAACTACATAAGGGATGCCATTTTCTCTTCTATATCACTGCCTCACCCCCTCCAAAAAACCAAACAAAACCCAAGCTTCAGTAAAATACACCATTATTGATTACTCCAAAAAATGCATTACCAAACTGCAATGTTCTACAAATCAAGAAGCACCAAAGCTATTGGTGGGCTGTAGTTTATTCCTTGTTTTTATTTATCTTTTAGGTAAACTCTTCTGATATATGTGCACCACAGATTGAATGTAAAATATAACACTGACACAAATATGACAAGAAAGTCAGTGTCTGCCTCCCTGTGTAATGTGCATTATAGAAAGGGAATATCCATATTTTTAACACTAACTGGGCTGTTGAATAAGGCAGCTTCCAAACTCTGAGATTGTCCATGTCATTTTTAGAACATATACTATACTGGTGACTACCAGACAGGGACAGATCTAGGGGCGGGTGACCTAGGCGACTCATAGATCCATAGACTTTAAGGTCAGACGCGACCATTATGATCGTCTGGTCTGACCTCCTGCATAACGCAGGCCACAGAATCTCACCCACCCACTCCTGTAATAAACATCTAATCTATGTTAGACAGACAGCTGCAGCGGCACAGGAGCCAGCAAACAGAGCTGTAAACAGGGGAGTTTGAGTGGGAATTCTGTTGGAGGAGAAGGTATTTGTAGGTATTTGCACTGGTATTGGTATTTATAGAAGCTGGTAGGGGCAGTGTGCTGGGAGAGAAGCTGAGCCCTGATAGGGGGCGGGGCTTCTCTGACTAGGGGTCCTATAAAGGTAGCCAGCCAGTCACGCAGTGGCACAGGAGCCAGCAAACAGAGCTGTTAACAGGGGAGTTTGTAAGGGGAGTTTGTGGGGAAGACTAAGAGAGCCAGGCAGAGGAACAGACAGGCTAGTGAAGGGAGTGTGTGGTGGTCTGGCAGTGTTTTGGTGCTTGTTGGGGGTTTGTTTTGCTGTGGGTGGTGGTGTTTTGGTGTGGTTTGTGTTTCCCAGACTAGGGACTTAGGTGAGAAGGCTATGACAGACACAGAGGCAGCAGCGGTACTGACCCAAGTAGTGGAAGACACAATGAAGATGACTGGATGTAGAAGCTGTGGCATGTACATGGTCCTGGAGGGGATATCTGAAAAGAGTTTCATCTGCATGGAATGCCACCTGATAGAGCTGATGGAAGAAAACATTTGAGGATTGGAGATGCAGGTGGAAACTTTGAGTTTAGAAGAAAGAAAAGGAGTACTTGTGGCACCATAGAGACTAACCAATTTATTTGAGCATAAGCTTTTGTGAGCTACAGCTCACTTCATCGGATGCATACTGTGGAAAATACAGAAGATACACACACATGATTTTTATACACACAAATCATAAAAAAACTTAGGCTTGAATAGAGACTGGGAGTGGCTAAGTCATTATGCAAGGTAACCTATTTCCCCTTGTTTTCCTAACCCGCCCCCCCTTCCTCATACGTTCTTGTTAAACCCTGGATTTGTGCCGGAAATGGCCCACCTTGATTATCATACACACTGTAAGGAGAGTGATCACTTTAGATAAGCTATTACCAACAGGAGAGTGGGTTTGTTTGGGGGGTGGGGGAGGGAGAAAACCTGGATTTGTGCTGAAAATGGCCCACCTTGATTATCATACACAGTGTAAGGAGAGTGATCACTTTACATAAGCTATTACCAGCAGGAGAGTGCGGTGGGGGGAGAGAAAACCTTTTGTAGTGATAAAAACCCATTTTTTCATGATTTGTGTGTATAAAAACAAACATCTTCTGTATTTTCCACAGTATGCATCCAGTGAAGTGAGCTGTAGCTCGTGAAAGCTTATGCTCAAATAAATTGGTTAGTCTCTAAGGTGCCACAAGTACTCCTTTTCTTTTTGCGAATACAGACTAACACGGCTGTTACTCTGAAACCTGAGTTTAGAAGGGGGTTCGAGCGGATGATGGAGCAAAGACATGAGGAGGCTGAAGGGAAAAGCTCAGATTTGCAGATGGAAGAAGGACCAAAGAACTCTGAGGGGATACCGCTGGGTGAGGAAAGTGGACAGTGGAAGCATGTGACTAAGAAAACCAGGAAGAGGAAAAGATGGGCTAGTGAAAGAGAAACAGAGTTCAGGAACAGGTTTGCAGAGTTGGAAACTGAAGAAGGGGCACAGCAGGTGGTCACTGAAGAGGGCAAGGAAGAAGAGAAGAGCAGCTTGTCCTATCGGAAGAGGGGAAGAGTCAGTGGAGATAACACCAAATATGAGCCCCAGGAGGACGCAGGATGGGTTGCAGAGGATTGCAAGGGAGACTAGGAATTGAGAGGACTTGCAGCCAGAGGGAACAGGGGATAAACCAGAGAATCGCACCATCACCAGGAAAAGGCAGGTCTACATGACTGGGAACTCCTTACTGAGGAGAATAGACAGGCCTGTAACAAAGCTGATCCAGAGAACAGAAGGGTGTGCTGTCTGCCAGGTACTAAGATACGGGGTGTGGACCTGAGGCTGAAGAGGATCCTGAAGGGAGCGGGAAAGAATCTACTTACTGTCCTTCATGTGGGAACAAATGATACGGCTAGATTCTTGCTGGAACGTATCAAGAGAGACTATGCCAGGCTCGGGAAGACTCTTAAGGAAATATACAGTGCTACTCCACCACCCTTGCCTTTATTTCTGTCTTTCCTAAACAGTACATACCCTTCAATACCTGTACTCCAGTCATGGCTACTATTCCCCCATGTTTCTGTTATCCCTATAATATCTGGTTTCACTTCCTGCACCAGTAACTCTAGTTCCTCCATTTTGTTACCTAGGCTCCTCGCATTGGTGTACAAACATCTTAATTTTTGCTGTTTGGCTTTGCTCACATTCTTTACCCGAGTAGGCACAGACATTCTACTGCCAGTATCACCTATTAGACTGGTATCTACACTACCCTTCCTCCTTATGTCCATTCTCCTACCCACAGCTGTGGCCTTTCTTACTTCGTTTTCTTCCCTCTCAATGTTAAAATCCGGTGTGGAGATTACCTGGACATCTGCCTACTGTCTCCCCCAGATTCCTAGTTTAAAGCTCTCTTAATCAGTTGTGCCAGCCTCCATCTTAGAAGTCTATTTCCCTCCTTACTCACGTGAAGTCCATCCCGAGAGAACAGTCCTCTGTCCATGAATGCCTCCCAGTGGCCATACATCCCAAAGCCCCCCTTATAGCACCACTGCCTGAGCCATCTGTTGATCATCATAATCTTGTCACATCTTTGTTGCCCTTCTCTAGGAACAAGCAGAATCCCAATGCAGATCACCTGAGCCTCAATTTCCTTAAGCATCTTCCCCAGCCTTTGCAAACTCCCACTCAAACTCCCCTGTTTACAGCCCTGTTTGCTGGCTCCTGTGTCGCTGCAGCTGTCTGTGTGACCTCATGGGGTGCCAGGCTTGGGGGCGGGCAAGGGGTGCTGATTGTGTTAGAAACAAAAGGGAAAAAAGAATGTTTGAAATAAAATGTTTTAGGTATTCCATATGTGAATTCATTTTTCACTATCCTCCTAGAATGGGCTGTAAGACTCTACTGGAAAAGGCCTAACAGAACTGTTTATGTACGTTTAGAATGAGACTAATATAACACTTCAGGACTGCTGTGGTCAAGGCTACAACAATAGCACAAACATGAAGATGTCATCGCTGTTGCCAAAGAAATGGCAGAAAACTTAGGAGTTGAGCCTGCCTTTAAAGAAACTCATATTCATCGGCAGAAGAGACAGTTTGGTTACGAGGTCAGAAATGATGGAATGGGAAGCTTGGAAGAAAAATTCAAGAGGGAAGTTTTTTGCTCACTCATTGACACTGCTCGAGTAACTATCGAAGAAAGATTTGGACAAATGAAGCACCATGAAAAGACTTGGGAGTTTTGTATGATCTTAGTAAGCTTCCAACAGACAGGAAAACACTTCTGAACAATTGTACAGAACTTCACTGGACGCTGACACATGGGAATGATAAAGACCGCTATGTTGAATTGGCCAACATCATCACATTTTGCTATATCCATCACATTTATTCATGATGCAGAGCTGAAGGACTCTTTTCTTAATGTGTGGACAGCTTTGAGGATTCTGCTCAAGCTGCCAGTCACAGTTGCAAGTGGTGAGTGCACATTTTCAAAGCTCAGGCTCATGAAAACGTCTCTTTGATCAACGATGGCCGATGAGAGACTGACATGGATTGCTATTTTATCACTTGAAAATGATAATAAGATATCCAGTCTTTGGATCTCTCTGATGCTGTGCTTCAGTTTGCAAAGATGAGAAAAGCGACCTTTTGAACTAAAGGACAAGGGTTAACATTCTAAGGCTGTCACTTACTGTAACTTAATCATGGTCCACCCAGTGTTGGTGAACAGTTCAATTTCTTGATGTTAGTATATTTCAGTTATTAAAATTAAACAGTTTGTATAAACTTAGAGGAAATGATTTTTTAAATTTTTTTTCTTATATATGTCATGAATAAATACAGATTTACAGATCCTACCATGCAAATTTATCGTTTTATATGACAGGGATAAATCATGCAAGCAAATTGTGTATCAAAGTCATGAAATGAACTACTACTGCAATAAAAAATAAAGTATTCAAAAGTTTAGCAAATGGAGAGGACACCGAAGATGCTCTTTGCCTGGGGTGCCATTTGGTTTAGGGCCAGCCCTGCCAACAGAGAATACCAGACATATCTATGTGAAACGCTACCTATATTAAAAAAAAAATCTTGCATCATCCTCCCCATATACCTTGGATTGAGATGTCAAAAATTAACAGAGATGTACTAATCACAATATTTAAATGTGAAACCAATAGAGGGAAATGCTGAAGGAAGTGTTGTGGTAATTCTGTCAGTGGCTCTTCTGAGTTGACATACAACCCGTATCTGGCATCTGGTGAAACATTAGGCTCTTTTCCTCTGTTTTTGTGTCTTCTAGATACCAAGTAACTCTGAACTCCTGATATTTTTTTGCCATTAAATATGCTATTGCACTGAGTGACTAAACTGTAGATTCATTTTGCCTGCCTAAAATTCCCCCTGTAGTTTGTTGGGCATGGTATTTTTCTTCATTGCCTATCCTAAATTGTTGAGCAATATTGTGGTAAGGTTAAACAGTGTTATGTTAAACCTGCTGGTGTTGACTATTTAGTGAAGGACATGATGATTTCTGTGGTATAGATAGATCTAAAAGTGCTTTGGGATCTTTCTGGATGAAAAGTAAAAATCATTGCTGATTCATAGAAAACTATAGATTTCAAACTAAGGGTGCAGCACAACTACACTGCTGTAGCACTGTAGTGTAGACACTTGCCACAGTGACAGAGGGTTTTTTCCATTATTGTATTAAATCCACACCCTCAAGGGGCGGTAGCTAGGTGAAGGAAAGAATTCTTCTGCTGACATAGCGATGTCTATGCCAGGGCTTAACTGCCTCTCTCAGGGGGATGAATTTTTTCACATCCTTGAGCTACATAGCAAGGGTGATCTAAATTTTAGCTGTAGACCAGGCCTAAATCTTGCACTGCCTTTTTCTGCAAGTTTTTCTTCTTAACTCTGTTCCCTTTCCACTGCTGCTAACAAACACCAACAAACATTCACATAATCATAAATAATACTTAGCTTTTATAAGGCCCTATCCTACTCCCCCTGAAGTCCATGAAAAGATTCAAGTTGACTTTAATGGGAGCATGGGTTCTATTTGTCTACTTTCTAAATTATTTGTTAGTATCAATGTTTGTGTTTAATTTTAAAACCTTCTACTGCTTAAATAATTTTATAAAAAAAGGAAATATTTATTTGCTAATTATTTTGAAACTTTGCAACTGGGACATGCTCATGCATTTTTATTATAAAAGCAGTAAAACAAGAAGTGTTTCAGGCAGTGAATAAACATTCAAAACATATTCTAAAATTCTAGGATGCTGCACTTAAACTATGCTGAGTGCTGGAAAATCACATGCCCAGATGCTTTAAGAAATTGTAGTCTAAAAAAACACAAAGTTCCTCATCCTGCCTACACTGATAGATGTGAATAACTTTACAGAAGCATGTGGCCAGGTTGACTTCATTGGGTTGCTCATGTGTCTAACGTTACTCACATACGTGAATATGCACATTCAGTCTAAGCTCAGGATGAGTTACTATGGTGATATACTTTGACTGCTGGAAAGAGGAAGCTAAGCATTATTCTTTCCTTTTCATAGAATCATAGAATATCAGGGTTGGAAGGGACCTCAGGAGGTCATCTAGTCCAACCCCCTTCTCAAAGCAGGACCGATCCCTGACTAAATCATCCCGGCCAGGGCTTTGTCAAGCCTGACCTTAAAAACTTCTAAGGCAGGAGATTCCACCACCTCCCTAGGTAACGCATTCCAGTGTTTCACCACCCTCATAGTGAAAAAGTTTTTCCTAATATCCAACCTAAATCTCCCCCACTGCAACTTGAGACCATTACTCCTTGTTCTGTCATCTGCTACCACTGAGAACAGTCTAGAGCCATCCTCTTTGGAACCCCCTTTCAGGTAGTTGAAAGCAGCTATCAAATCCCCCCTCATTCTTCTCTTCCATAGACTAAACATCCCCAGTTCCCTCAGCCTCTCCTCATAAGTCATGTGTTCCAGTCCCCTAATCGTTTTTGTTGCCCTCCGCTGGACTCTTTCCAATTTTTCCACATCCTTCTTGAAGTGTGGGGCCCAAAACTGGACACACTACTCCAGATGAGGCCTCACCAATGTCGAATAGAGGGGAACGATCACGTCCCTCAATCTGCTGGCAGTGCCCCTACTTATACATCCCAAAATACCATTGGCCTTCCTGGCAACAAGGGCACACTGCTGACTCATATCCAACTTCTTATCCACTGTAACCCCTAGGTCCTTTTCTGCAGAACTGCTGTCGAGCCATTCAGCCCCTAGTCTGTAGTGGTGCATTGGATTCTTCCATCCTAAGTGCAGGACTCTGCACTTGTCCTTGTTGAACCTCATCAGATTTCTTTTGGCCCAATCCTCCAATTTGTCTAGGTCCCTCTGTATCCTATCCCTACCCTCCAACGTATCTACCACTCCTCTCAGTTTAGTGTGATCTGCAAACTTGCTGAGGGTGCAATCCATACCATCCTCCAGATCATTTATGAAGATATTGAACAAAACCGGCCCCAGAACCGACCCGTGGGGCACTCCACTTGATACCGGCTGCCAACTAGACATGGAGCCATTGATCACTATCCGTTGAGCCCGACAATCTAGCCAGATTTCTGTCCACCTTCTAGTCCATTCATCCAGTCCATACTTTTTTAACTTGCTGGCAAGAATACTGTGGGAGACCGTGTCAAAAGCTTTGCTAAAGTCAAGGAACAACACGTCCACTCCTTTCCCTTCATCCACAGAGCCAGTTATCTCATCATAGAAGGCAATTAGATTAGTCAGGTATGACTTGCCCTTGGTGAATCCATGCTGACTGTTCCTGATCACTTTCCTCTCCTCTAAGTGCTTCAGAATTGATTCCTTGAGGACTTGCTCCATGATTTTTCCAGGGACTGAGGTGAGGCTGACTGGCCTGTAGTTCCCAGGATCCTCCTCCTTCCCTTTTTTTAAAGATGGGCACTACATTAGCTTTTTTCCAGTCATCTGGGACCTCTCCCGATTGCCATGAGTTTTCAAAGATAATGGCCAATGGCTCTGCAGTCACATCCACCAACTCCTTTAGCATTCTCAGATGCAACACATCCGGCCCCATGGACTTGTGCTCGTCCAGCTTTTCTAAATAGTCCCGAACCACTTCTTTCTCCATAGAGGTCTGGTCACCTTCTCCCCATGCTGTGCTGCCCAGTGCAGTAGACTGAGAGCTGACTTTGTTCGTGAAGACAGAGGCAAAAAAAGCACTGAGTACATTAGCTTTTTCCACATCCTCTGTCACTAGGTTGCCTCCCTCATTCAGTAAGGGGCCCACACTTTCCTTGGCTTTCTTCTTGTTGCCAACATACCTGAAGAAACCCTTCTTGTTACTCTTAACATCTCTTGCTAGCTGCAGCTCCAGGTGCGATTTGGCCCTCCTGATTTCACTCCTGCAAGCCCGAGCAATATTTTTATACTGATCCCTGGTCATTTGTCCAATCTTCCACTTCTTGTAAGCTTCTTTTTTGTATTTAAGAGCAGCAAGGATTTCACTGTTAAGCCAAGCTGGTCGCCTGCCATATTTACTATTCTTTCTACACATCGGGATGGTTTATCCCTGTCAAGGTTCCTCCCCCACTCTGAACTCTAGGGTACAGATGTGGGGACCTGCATGAAAACCTCTTAAGCTTACTTTCACCAGTTTAGGTTAAAACTTCCCCAAGGTACAAATTAAATTTTATCCTTTGTCCCTGGATCTCCATTGCCACCACAAAACTCTAACTGGGTTTACTGGGAAACGTAGTTTGGACACGTCTTTCGCCCAAAAATCCTCCCAACCCTTGCACCCCACTTCCTGGGAAAGGTTTGGTAAAAATCCTCACTAATTTGCATAGGTGACCACAGACCCAAACCTTTGGATCTGAGAACAATGAAAAAGCATTCAGTTTTCTTACAAGAAGACTTTTAATAGAAGTAAAGAAATCCCCTCTGTAACATCAGGATGGTAGATACCTTACAGGGTAATTAGATTCAAAACATAGAGAATCCCTCTAGGCAAAACCTTAAGTTACGAAAAAGACACACAGACAGGAATAGTCATTCTATTCAGCACAGTTCCTTTCTCAGCCATTTAAAGAAATCATAATCTAATACATACCTAGCTAGATTACTTACTAAAAGTTCTAAGACTCCATTCCTGTTCTATCCCCGGCAAAAGCAGCATACAGACAGACACAGACCCTTTGTTTCTCTCCCTCCTCCCAGCTTTTGAAAGTATCTTGTCTCCTCATTGGTCATTTTGGTCAGGTGCCAGTGAGGTTACCTTTAGCTTCTTAACTCTTTACAGGTGAGAGGATTTTTCCTCTGGCCAGGAGGGATTTTAAAGGGGTTTACCCTTCCCTTTATATTTATGACAGTCCCTGTAACCTCAATAAGGATTCTTTAAAATACAGCCAGCTCTCCTGGACTCCTTTCCCCCTCATGTTTCGGGTTGTAATACAGTGTAGTTGTTTCTACACTTCACATAGGCAATCATGGATAATGTATCATTTTCAAAATTAGTTTAGTTCACAAAAAACTTACAGAAATATGATGAGCTAGTATTGCTGGTTGTTGGTTGTTTTTTATTCTCTCATCTAAGTAGCATGGCAAATGCCTCTGGAAATCACAGGAATGTTTCAACCTGTAAATTTATTTTTACATTATTTAGATCTCATAGTTTGTTTGTTTTTGGTGGCTTTTTTGGCCATTTGCACTGGGTCCTGAATTCTCAGTCCTGAACTCAGCATGGTTATAAGAAATGGCCACAAGTCCACCCACCCTTCTCCATAATGGAATGCCATGTGCTCATTGTGTCTTAGTATGGTACATGGAAGAGTTTTCTTGGAGGTAAGCCGTGTATGCTGTTGATGTGATTTAATCCCTATAATTAAAAAATCTGATTCTACGTTGTAAGGGCAAAATATTGTCAGATAAGTGCAGACACACAGTACAAGGGAGTTAGGGGCAGATGCGTTACGACTCCATAGGACCATCAGGATTTGGTCCATAGAGTGAATTAGAAATCACATAGCTGCAGTGTCATTTTAAGAAAGGTATGTGATTCAGGGGATTCACGATTGAATGGTGTAACTTCTTAGGGCTGAGAAGTGAGAGTGTGACAGGTTGGATTTAAAGCTTCATAAAATGTTTTAGATTTTGTGGTAAATTGAAGAGAAGTCATTTACTATCTTAAATGAAGGTGAATTTATCTGGATACAAGACTGCAAACAGATACAATGCAGTGTCAGTCATGATATTTATTCTATCCTCACATCCTGAGGATTTGCACTCCCTAATATTCAGGTGTAAAAGAAGCAATTTACTTTGATATTCTAACTTTGCTAGTTTCTACCTTCCTCCCTCGCATCCCAGCACAGTCACCAAAATCCTTACTGGCGCGAGGCCTTCTTTTGCTCATGTTGCTGTTTTGAATATTAGAGATAAATGTTGAATACTGCAAAAAGTGTTAGAGAACTGGACTATAATGCAGATTAAACTGAGTGGTTAATCATATTTATTCTATTCTCACATTCTGAGGATTCAGAGACTTCTGAAGATACTTAAATTTGTATTGTTTGTGAGGAGCTATCTAAAACTTTAACTTTCATACGTCATGTGAAAATCTGTTTCAGAATGTGCTTATAACTAGCTGAGCTAAATCAACATTAACCAAAGAGATGAAATGAAAAAAGTAAATTTACACATCTGATTAAAAAAAAAAAAACCTGTAGAATTTAACAATAAGAAGAAACCCAGCCTTTCAGTGTCCATTAACAGATAAATAGCTTCAACTGGTGTATAAACTGTGTACTTAAAGTCTGAAACTGACCACAGATTTGTTCTGTGCCTACTGTTAAGAGCTGATGTAAAGAACAGCACAGAGGGAAACAACTGAAGTGCATATCAAGAACAAGCTTTGTTGTCCCTATAAAACCCAGGCCTATGCTACGTTTTCTTGAGCACCATCTACTGGCACCTAATCTAGCAATTATTTCTGTATGGCTACATCTACACTTATGACAGCACGAAGAATACAGACATTGCATACTAAGCAAGTACGGGTATAAATATCAATGAGATATGGTTTAGGCAAGTAGAGTGCCCAACATGCCTGAATCCATGGGGGTCTATACGCTACATGGGCTTTCTGCAGGTCCAAGCAGTGTTTCCAGTGTCCACACTGCTATTTTCAGCTACGTAGCATCCCACTGCCTCCCTGCTGCTGGAGCCTCCCCACTGCTAAAAGTGTAAGCATGGCAGAGAAAAGTGGCAGCATCAGCATCTTAGACTAATCTGAATTTTATCAAAACCAAAACTGCACAGAAAAGGGTTGGTTTCAACTCATTTCCTGTTTAAAAAACGAATTGAGCAATAGTTTCAAAATTGTCATAACATCCCATTTTGACACTTGAAACATAAAAGGTCAGCGTTTTGGTTCAAAATGACTTTTCATGTAAAACAATAGTTAATTTAAGGTTAAAAAAATAAAATAAGAGCACTCCATGATATGTTGTGCCCCACCCCTTGCTTGGAGTCCTACATGTATCTAGTAATATATCCTGGATCTTCAAAGAGTAGATATCTGCCTGATACCTAAATGATGCACAATGGGTTACATCCCAAAGTATTTCTGTGCTTTGGGAGATATACATTCATTCCCTTCTCCTTCAATTCATTCTTAATGTATCACATAAATAAACACATTATCTTTTTGCCCCGAGTTTCATTTCAATAGACCAACCTATAAATTGCAAGTTCAGCTACATTAGAAAAGTCCCAGGTAACAATCAGCATTACAACCTACAACTATTTTTCTGTTCTGGTGAATATAGCGAAGAATGTGCACTAGGAAGGTCAGGAACTTGTATATGTTAATTTTTAGAACAGCTGAAATGCCTGTTTATTTCAGATTTAACATCGGGGCTGAAAATGAACTTTGCACGAAACACTGGTATGCTGACTTTGTATCAACATGTGTAAGCATGGCCGAGAAAAGTGACAGCAACAGCATCTTAGACAAATCTGTTCTTTGTCCAACAACCTTCCGTGGTTATATTTTTTTATTGGCAAGAATTTTTATTTATTAAAATATTTATTTAACAGTGAACAGACACACAAAACAAGCACAAATGTTGTAGAGGAGAAAAGTGTAATCTATAGTGGAGGCAAAAAAGTAAATACAAATCTAAAATATCCAACTACTACTAAAAAGGAGACATTGTATGTATTATACTGAATTCATAAATGCTCTATTAACATTTGAAAGACAAACACTAAGAGGAACACATTTCTGTAATACCTTCAGCTTGTGTCAGACTTGATAATACATTTCTGTTATTTCTAGCAACTAAAATGTCAAACCAAGTAAAATCCTTTCAGGAAAGGACTGTGTATTTTCTGGTTAATATCTTAGTTTAGTACTAAATTATTCATCTCTGTTCTGTTAGCCAAATCCAGACTATTCATGCACAATACAACATGTTCTTCAGTACAATATTGGGGGTGTCTGGCTTCATGAAAATCCTGTAGTCCCATATTGGATAAAGCTGGCTAATGTGTTGTGCGGCACTTGTAGCTGTAGGTACTGTTCAGAAGTGTCTTACATATGCTGTAAAATGGCTGCATGTTTATTTACAGTGTGATCATTTTCCTTTTTCACAATATCCTGCCCCACCTCTTTGTCTCGTTTCCATTGCATTTAGCTATGCCTACCTGTCTCTGCATATTTCTGCACTGTGATAAGCCTCCAAGTTTTGCTCCTCACTACACTGTTTGTGTACAGTTTGCGTGCTGGCTCTGTTTTTTGCTACTTTCCCTTCTTCAACTTCAAATTTAGAGATTGGGAAGATTTTGCTATTACTCTCTTAGCTCCCAGGCTTTAACAATATAATGGAGTTGGGGGGAAATATATTCTTTTGTTGTTTTTTAAACTTATTAAAGAACTTTTCTTGACTAAGTTCAGAAAAAGTTAAAGTTCTTTTAAAAGCTATATTCAAAGCCATATGTTGCTACTGATATTTCAGGGACTTGCCATCTGAGAAAGAAAGGACGCAACCTGGCTTACATAGGCCTGGAGTCATATACTCCTCACTTACAGTAAGATCACAAAAGGAGTAGATGGAAACTCATTTGATTTTCAGTATTTCTTGGTATCAATCTGATTTCTTTCCACCATTGTTGACCACTATCTAGCAGGCCTTTTTAACAGTAATATTTTAGCACATTCCAAATGTTAGGAATAATCCTAAAACACCTGTGACATAGGAAAGTAGTATTATCCCCATTTTAAAGATGGACTGAGCACACAGTTGAAGGAACTTGCTAACAGTCTCTCACACACAGTCTGGAGCTGAGCCAGGAACTGAATTCATGTTTTCTGAGTTCCACTCAAGTATTTTAATCACAGGACTGTCCTTTCACAATAGGAGCTTAGTTCCGTCAGACACCAGGGTGGGGGAATTTAAGGGAAGTCAACAGGAGTTTCAACCATGTATCTGACAGCAGGTGTTCAGCAGGTGTGTATATTCTATATTAACAGGTTAATTAAATCCAGTTGTTTCACTTTTTTACATGTGCACATTTTTTCACACAAATCCAGTGTGAAAATCAGGATATCAAGAAATTGCTTTTTATGTTACTTGCATAGTATCAAGGCCTTTCAAAATTTTGCTCTTTGAGCACATTATCCTGTCAGGTCTGTCTTGAATATTATTTTTTTTTCTACTCCCCTCTAATAAAACTTCAGTTTACAGAATTTCAAGGTACTTGTAAACAATGGTCCATTTTTGACAAGGTTATTTTTATGATGTCAGGCATACCCAAGAGCCACAACTTAGACCAGCTGGGGTCCCTCTTTTTATTTTTTCTCATATTTACATACCTGTTGCTTCTTTTCATCATAGAAATTTTCTCCTTGCCTGGATACTCATTATTTCAAAAATATTAGACCTAAGGCAATGATAAATTGATCTGGCACTGTTAAATTCTGTCTGTCTAAACTTCACTGGTTTGAGTCTCTCTAGAATTCTACTGTGTATTGCACTTCTGTTCTTTTGGTTTCTATATTAACTAAAGTTTTGACTAATCCTTTGTTAATGTTTGTAGGAAACTCCATGGAGTCTCAAATGTCTCTTTTCTTTCTAATAGACTCTAACACACTGTACCTCAAAGTAGCACCCTCTAAGCCCGATATTCATCATTGGTATATGGTTGTGATATTTCATACAAAGCATGCCTTTTTAGATACCATATGAAAGGTCATGATCTGCCAAAACTCATTGTTATATCAAAATATGCATATTGTTTTTATGTATGAAGTTATGAGGTTTTGCTATATGGTTCTGATTGAAATATGTTGTGAGTTTGGTAGACGCCCACTGACAGCTCTCCTGAGATGACAAAGGTGGTGACTCACACCCAAACGGGTGTTACGTGACCATCACAAGCCATTGACCAGCAAGAGAATTGTAAACAAGAGATTTACAATTCTGTAAGATCCAGTTGTGCAAGAACTACACAATGGGAATTGCTCAACTCTATGACTCAGCAAGGCCCACTAGAACATGCCTGGGCCAGTATCTTCCCTGGGATATGAATTGAGAGTATAAAAGAAGGGACAGTGGCATCATGAGACCACCTCTCTCCTCCCCCGCCTATGCTGAAGGCAACAAGAATGCTGATAAGACAAAGACTTTGAACTGAGGAGACTGGTCCAGGCTGAGAAGGAAATTCAGCCTGTGTATCAAGGACTGTAACCTACCTGAAGTATCCAGTGGGGTGAGAGAAGCTGTTTTATTCAAATCTTGCTTAGTCTCTAAGTTTAAGATTTAGAATGCACGTTTACTTTTATCTTCTTAGGTAACTGTCTCTGGTCTTTATACCCACCACTTAGAATCACTTAAAATCTATCTTTCTGTAGTTTTATCCTTACAAGTGAGTTTGTCTAAAGTGTTTGGGGAATCTGCTCAAATTACAAAAGTTGGTGCATGTCCACTATCTGTTGATGAAGTGGCAAACTAATTAATGAGCTTGCATTGTTCAAGAGAAGGTCTTGAGCAAAGTACATTTCTGGAGCTGCAAGGCTGGGGGGATTTGCTGGTATCTCCCCTCTGCATAGTTCATGAGTGGCTTAGAGAGCATTCATGCCATTTGGCTGGGTGCATCTCTGTATACTGGTGGCTCAGTGATAACAGCACCTGGAGGGATTTGCTGTTTGTCACTAGCAAAGCATCATGATAGACAGCCCAGGCTGGAGAGTTAAGGAGGCACAGCAGTCCCTCAGTTCCAATTTGTACCCTGGGGATCCCATCACAGTGACGCAGAAACCTGGGGTCCCATCACAAAAGCAAAGCAGACAAGTGGCACAACTGAATGCAACACATACAGGCCCTGATCTTGCAAAAGACTTATGCATGTGCTTAACTTTGTGTATTGTGAAAAGGCCCACTTACATCACAGGGACTACTCACAGTTAAGCATGTACATCAGCCTTTGCGGGATCAGGATCCTAGTCAGCATTATGGAAATATGATGCCATTCTAACCATTGTCCTTTATCTATTTCTATTTTTTGCAACACTATAGCTTTGCCTAGGAAGACATTTGGCCTGAAAATTATAAGTGTCACTTTGCAAAGATTTGGTTACATTATTTTTGAGTTATGGATTATTTAAATATTACCCAATTCAAATTTTGACTTTTGTCTAACATTTCATTTCCCTTTTACTCAGAAGGAGCTTGTAAATTTTCACATAGTCAAATTTCCTTTAGCACCCCTATAATGACTATTAAGATAAAGTAGGTTGTATTTAAGCAAAGCTATACATGATTCTTATGGTAGATAGTTTGGGAATCAGTCCTGCTCTTATTGATATTGGTGTTAATAGGACTTTTTTTTTACATTTGACTTTAGTGGGAGCAGAACATGTGTGTGGTTTGCAACTTAGAACATCTGACCTTCCTCTGGCCCTCTGCAGTGATGAGTTTTACCCTGGAATCTTTTATTTGTTTTTATCTATTTTATTATGTCTTCTGATCGCCCCTTCTCTATTGCTTTCCAGTGTGTCTGGATTATCTTTTGAAATGCCGCTACAAAGTCTTGCTGACTCATGTTTTTTATATGAAAGGAATTAGGGATCTCTCTCCATTTTCTAATTATCCATGTCATAGATGTGGCCACCATCTTTGAAATGGGAATTGATTGACATTGGCAATCTCAGCAGACTCACCAAGGACGAAGTGGGTATGGAAACCGTGCTGTCCACTGAGTTATAAAGGTAGCAATGACAGTTCAGAGTCAGATGACATTGTGGGTGATGTGAAGAAGTTTACACAACTGCTGCTGCCTAGACTGTACTTGTTCTATGACTAAGCTGTTTTTATTCTCCAGGATTGTCAATCCCAGTGGACCTCACAAATGCTAAACTTACTTATAAAATACAGAAGCTGACATTTCTTGTAATTTAAATTAAAATGTTAAATATAAATAGCTCACATTTAAATGTGATGGCACATACACAGATTTCTGAGAAGGGTTTTCTGACTATTAATTTCTATCATCTATAATCCTATCAGATAAATAAAGGAAAAGAAATAACTGAAATTAGTCTGCCTGGTGCTGCTACTTTTGTGAATGTATTTGACTATCATGCTCCTCTGTTCCCAGTTTTGCAGCATTGGTAGCATAAATACATATAACTTAATTAAATGGGTTCAGGGAATGCGAGGAGTCATGCCACAAGACTTTGCTATGCAAAGTTACAAAAGGAAGAAAGAAAAGGAGTACTTGTGCCACCTTAGAGACTAACAGATTCATCTGATGAAGTGAGCTGTAGCTCACGAAAGCTTATGCTCAAATAAATTTGTTAGTTTCTAAGGTGCCAGAAGTATTCCTTTTCTTTTTGCGGATACAGACAACCACGGCTGCTACTCTGAAAAAAGGAAGAAAGCAACTGAAAACTACAGATTTAAAATGGAAATATACAGGCTAATTTTAAAGAGACATAGAATGATAATATTAGCTACTATTTTGTGAAACTTGTCTAAAATATAAATATAAATTTCATCCCTCAATTTTTGCCAATTCATTTTGTGATTTAAATGCCTTTCCCCCACCACTACCCCAGCCAGCGTATATTGGTACTCAAAATTCAACAAAATGGTTCTGTAGCTCCTCCCATCAGGTGTGACTCAACCCTCCTCCCTGTTGCTTCCTACTTGAAGTGGCTTCTGCCCTCTGCTAGTGTGGGTTGGTTCTTTGGTTCTTTTTTGTGATGCCTGATGCCTCCACCCAAGGTGGCTCTTCACTCTCCCTGAGACTCAAGGGTGCTGACCCTTGGGAAAATGAGTAATGCTACCCTGATGGCAAGGAGCATAAAACTCAGTACACAAGAAACGATAAAGTACATCAACACAAACCCTAGCAAAGAAATGACCTGCACACAATAACAATATAACAGACAAGGACTTTATTGGGAGTGGGAAAACAGGATCTGTGGAAGGAAAGTTTTAGGGTTAATAGACAAGTACTAATGCATCAACAAGCTTCTCACCTCTCTTATCCCCTGTTCCATCCATGGCACCTTCTCAGGAAAATGGCAGCTAAGGATGATTCCGGAGACAAGTGCTGCAGCACTGTGCACCTTGGCTGGCTAAAACAAAAAAGGGGAGACCCTCTTATGGTGTCTTTACCCCCAGGAGGGGCGGGTTCTCTCCTGGCTTTCAGGTCTGGATCCCGTGGAGGTCTTGGTAGGCTGTCAGTAGCTAGCACCAGGGCAGATCTCTGCCATTCTGAGCAGCTGTGAAGGGCAGGAACTGTGTGACCCATGCACTAGGCTCCAACAACAGTTCAGACTCCCTTTGTGGGAATGGAAGTTAACCAGAGACTCTCTGAGCTCTTCTGCTTCTCACAGTTCAAAACTTAAAGCTCAATACATAAACTAAAACAGTCGCTTTCTTTCAGTCCAGCTGTCCTTTGCCACTGAGGGGCTGAGCAGCCCTTACTCATCATTTAGCCCAGCTAACTGCATGTCCATATCAGCCCCTACAAAACCTTCCCCGATGGCCTCAGCAGAGGTTTCTAGCCCATTCTGTCCCCACTCCTGACTCCAAGTATACTGGAAAATGATGTCAGAGGACTCTGATAGCCTTCATTGTTGTAGTCCCTAGGCTAGGAGCCCCAAGGGGCTCTGTACAGAGTTCCAGAAGCTAGCAAACTCCAAGTGGAGGGTTCTTTCTTTTTCACATAAATCTTAACAATCGGATATTTTAAACAAGCAACATTTGCCATTTGAAATTCCACAAGTGCTCAAAATGTGTTTACTGGGTCAAGTGAAAAATGAACTAGTATGATATTTTTGTATGAAATTCATCCATATTCAAGTACATAAAATATGAAAACTTAAAAATTGCCTCTGGTAAATGTTCCGTGTATGGTTATGACACAACACTTGCTAGAAGTCTCCATCTGCCAGCCACAAAGGGCTTGTCTACATGACCCTGCAGTTCAGATGATGGGGGTGTGAATTGCAGCATGCACTAGCATGATGTGTTGTAAGAGCTCCTTGTAGATACTGAGGGCATGAACTAAAAGATACCTAATTTCCATTAACTTGATCCTGTTTCAGACAGGACTAGGTAAAATGTTAATTTGGTACCTTTCAGGTTGTCCATAGGGCAAAGCAAGCTAGTGCATGATGCAATTCATGCCTCTGTAGTCTGAACAGCTGGGCCATGTATACAAGCCCTTAGATGCACATTTTATGAAATGAGAGAACTCCACAGTTTAGAATTTGTATCGGCCTGACAAAATGAATATTCCTAATATTTCATCATGAGCTTTTATTTTCTGGACCTCTTCAAGGGAGCTTTACCACAGAATGCAGCAAGACTGTACACTAAACTGTGCTATGCCTTTTATGTTTGGAATAGTGATGCAGAAGAGTCTCTTTCATTGCATCCCATGACATTGTTCAGAATTTCCTTTGGAGCATAATGTAATGGATTTAGTCAAGTCTCCTGGAATCCTGCAATATCATCTTGTAGTCCTTCAGCTACAGCTTTTTTTGTTAAAGCCAAGTAATAAAGTTTCTAAAATAAAGAAAACTCATGGAGTTTGGTTAAGATGTCTGGGGATGAGTGTTGGCCTGCTCTGCAGCACTCTTTGAACTACAGGAATATTCAGTGAGGCTTATGGCGCTTTTGAAGTATTGATTTCATTCGGCATCCCTATGGTGTTTCTTTCACAAGCTAACGTTAGTGACTGTCCTAAAAGAAGCTCGAGGTCAGTGGTAATGTTAAAAAACATTTTTTTCAAATCAGAAGAAAAGACAAACTCATTTTTTTTATGGAAGGTTCTTTATATTGGTTCTGAGTATCTAATTACACCAATTATAAATTCTGCTTTTATAAAAGCTATTGCTACTAATCTAATTTTTTTGGATGTGATTGCTAAAAACCTGTATATTTAACATGATGATAATCTAATGGATCTGCCTCTTTTCCACAGAAGAGATGAAAATATGAAAGGCTAAATGATACATTATTTTAATTCTCTGCAGAGTATAAAGTGCAACTTTCTAATTTGTTGCAATCATTCTGTATATATGCTTTTGAGAATTGACAGATTCTTTTTTTCTTATTAGGAATATACCAAGTATACCCTCCCACCAAAGACCTGTGAAAGATAAGTCTATGTATACAAAATTAACAAATACCCTCATATTATACATTCAAAGATTAGTCTGTTTGCCTTGCCTTACTGTGATTGGAGGAATGAAGGGATAAAGGAAATTCCTTGTTCTCTTCTCCTTTTGCGCAGCTACGCAAGTGATCCTGTCGGAGACAGGATCCTGAGCTAGCTGGAGTATTGATCTGGCCCAATATGGCAGTTCTTAAGATAGATGCAGTACAGCTCTGTTGGGTTTTTGTTTTTGTCTTTTCACTCCTGTTTCTAGATACTTGTAAACCCAAATTAAAGCTGTTTGAATTTAAACCTACTTTCTTCACAGAAATTAAGCCTAGTGAATTTAAAATTTCACTTCCCTTAAACATTTTCCAGTATGAATCATCATCATTCCTGGTTGTGTTCTGGTTTTTGTTGATTTTTATAAACATTTCAGGATCCTTTCAACCTGAAACTTTCAATACCTTAGAAGTGGTGCGGATGGGGGAGTGGGGCAGAGAGGGAAAAATCTAGAGCTGTATGAATCAAAATTCGATATTGGGCAGGAGCATCTGGGGTTAGAATTTCCTGGCACCAGAAAAATAATTGGGTCAACAATTCACATTGGCCACATCATAACTGGAATTAAACAAGTTCTTTTTGGGGCAGCAGGTCATGAACTTTACCATAAACCAAGACTTCCTCTGTCTCACTTCTACTCCAAAAACCTGTCAATTCAGAGGCTGTAAGTCTCTGAAGAAACTCTGTTCAATAAAAACTGTATGTAAAGTGTGAGAATGCACGTGTAATAACTGTTTCATTGCTGTTTTCCAAAGGGGTTTAGCTCTCTAGATGGTATAAGGGATGACTCTGGATTTTAATAATTTCTGGTGAGTTTTTTTTTAATGGATTTCAGGAACAGCTGAGGCTTTTGAAGGACTGGGCTCAGCCTCTCTCATCAGTTTGAAAAGTCTGCTGTACAGAGTGAATTGTACTAATTGGAATGGTATAAGGAGGGTCAGGGCTACAGGTCACACTTACATGTTTTAAATGTTCTTTTCTTGATTGTCAGTGCCTCCTCTGCAACCAGACCTCATGCCCCTCTCCCTCCTGCAACAGTATTGAGATGTGTGCAGTTTCCTTTTTTTTTTTTAAAGGAAAATCCTCTAACTATTCTGCTTTATGTGGGCATAAACTGCAATGTCAAACTACACAGAAAGCTCACTGTAGATAGGGTGCAGCAAGAAATTTTTAACAGGAGGGTGCTGTATATAATGCTTATGTTGAATCTTTCTGATTATTTTTCCAAATTGTTTGTCCTCTGTAGATATTCTGATCTAACATTCACCACTGACCATATAAGCACTCCACTAAAATAGGTGGTGAGTTTTCAACTTTGATATAGGAATACCAAGGGACAAATTCTGCTTCTAGTTACATGCTTGTAAATCTGGAATATCTTCATTGAGTAACTCTCAATTTATGCTGGAGTTGCGAAGGCCAGAATTTGGTCCTTTGTGGTGAGTCTACAGGAATGAACTTTTACAGGCTGCAAATGTAAACAGTGACTCGTTCTAAGGACATACTTTTTCATTTTCAGTATTATCTTGAAGAAAAATAGCGCTGGCTACAATGAAAATGAGATGAGATCATCTCTGTTTGCCTGAGGTGGTCAGGAGTAAACCAAACAAATTTCAGTTTCCAGGTAATAACAACGATACTTAGCAAATGTTTGACACTTCTCTGGAAAGGAGAATTTGTGTAGAGTTGAGTGAGCGTGTGAAATCCCTGTATTTTGATTCCATCAGCTCATTGACATTAAAAGTTGATGTCATTTGATTGCCTTCAAAATTCATATGAAAACTGGGAGCATTTGTATGGAGAAGAACAGTTGGAAGAGCTTCACAGTTCTTAATCCCAAACTTTGCTCCACGCCCATGACCAATTCCTAGCAAAGTAACTATTTTGAACATATGCCGTAATTTTATACAGAAGAACTATATTATCCAATATACACTCAAATTTTGTGAAATTTTGTTATGGACAGGTGGTGATGGATAAAGACATTAGCAGCCTTGTCTACAAAGCAACATTACAACAGCACCCTAACTATCAAAGTTCAATTTCTCTGTTGTGAGTTCCTACTGTTTTGCACTAAGTTACTGAGAAGCTGGTAATCAATATCAAATATAAGAAGAAATTTTATGTGAGAAACAAACCCCTTGTAAAGATGACAGCTGAATAATTTAAATTTAAGTCTTTCACTTGGGTTCACATGGAAACTAATAATTTATATTCAATTTGTATTGATAAGATCAGTTAAATGTTGTTGAATGCAAGTCTTTCTAACTACTGCAGTTTCTGGTACTTGGTATTCCCTATAAAACATGCAAACATTATGTAATACCAAACAGCATGTGGATGAAAAGCAGAAAGTAACAGGATGTCTTGTATACAAGAACTACTTCCTGTAATGTTTCTGGGATCACCCAGACCAGTCAGGGGTTCTGTCACTGTCTGGCTGGGTGTCTTATTTCTATGGTTGAGCCCTCTGGCACCAACAGCCAGCCTACAAGCATAACTGGTCCCACCTTAGTTTCCACCAGAAAAGCTACTTCTCACAGGGTGACCTCAGCAATCCCTTCTGGTCCCAATTGCTCCAAATCCATCTCTCCAAGTTGTTAACTACTATACACCAAACTTGTACCCTCTGGTTTGTCACTGCCGAAGGTGTGAAATGTGCCCCCAATTATTAGTTCACTTTGGCGTGCATACTCTCCACATAGTTTGCACAACAAAGACCTGTCTCAGGTAAAAAAAAATAAACAAAAAAGTGTATTTAACAGAAAAATCATAGATTCAAAGATGAAATAATAAGGGAAAGCAAACAAACACTGGTTATACACCAAAAAAAAAAAAAAAAAAAAACCATACAGACTCAATTGCAGGCTTAATATTAGCTAAATGTCCTTTTCTAATACAAATTAGCTATTGTGTCTGAACAGGAAGTTTAGACTTGAAATTAGACGAAGGTTTCTAACCATCAGAGGAGTGAAGTTCTGGAACAGCCTTCCAAGGGAAGCAGTGGGGGCAAAAGACATATGTGGCTTCAAGATTAAGCTTGATAAGTTTATGGAAGGGATGATATGATGGGATAGCCTAATTTTGGCAATTAATTGATCTTCAACTATTAGCGGTAGATGTGCCCAATGGCCTGTGATGGGATGTTAGATGGGGTGGGATCTGAGTTACTACAGAGAATTCTTTCCTGGGTGTCTGGCTGATGAGTCTTGCCCACATGCTCAGGGTTAGCTGATCACCATATTTGGGGTCGGGAAGGAATTTTCCTCCAGGGAAGATTGGCAGAGGCCCTGGGGTTTTTTTGCCTTCCTCTGCAGCATGGGGAACGGGTCACTTGCTGGAGGATTCTCTGCACCTTGAAGTCTTTAAACCACGATTTGAGGACTTCAATAGCTCAGACATAGGTTAGAGGTTTGTTACAGGAGTGGGTGTATGAGATTCTGTGGCCTGCATTGTGCAGGAGGTCAAACTAGATTATCATAATGGTCCCTTCTGACCTGAATATCTATGATTCTATGAGTTTCCCAGCATACCCTCTGTCCTAGAGCAGATCCAGTGCTTCACAGGCTGCATCCTGCATAGATGTTGGCCCTCAGTTTCTGGATAGCCATTACTTGAAATCCCTTCCCTTTAAACAAAACTTCAATCCCTGTTTGTTTTTCTTTCTCAGACTAAGATAATTCATGGTTACACAGAGCAGGAGAGTTCCCATACTGTGATTTCCTTTTCAGTTTCAAGTTCTTTCAATGGTAGTCTATAGCCTCTAGCTATAGATTGCCTAATATTTTCCATGATAAGACCATGCTTTCATATTACTTCATATTGATTATTACTTTCCCAACCCTGGAAAGACAAGGTGTGTAGGGTAATATTTTGTATTGAACCAACTTCTGTGGGTGAGACAGACAAGCCTTTGAACCCCACAGATCTCTTCTGTGTAACTTGAAAGCTTGTCTCTCTCACCCACAGAAGTTGGTTCAATAAAATATATTCCTTCACACACTTTGTCTCTCTAATATCCTGTGACTGACATGGCTACAACTACACTGCACTTCCCAAACTTTAACATTTCAGGCTGACTGCCCCCCAAGGGTGTCTACCTCAGGGTAATTTTTTTAAGTTTCAGTTACAATGGTTCAGCTGTTTCTCAGAGAGAAATTAAGAACAAATTGTTTTGCCTCCCCCCTTTTTTTATTTATTACAAGAAAAAAAGTTTTCAACCATTTCTTGAGAAATTCTAGCACTTCTTTTCTTAGTACCAGAGGTGATAAAGGTGTAAATTGCTGTTATAGTGAAGGAAGTGATTTTATAAAATAGTACCTTCTTACTCAATAGACCTGCTTCCTAAGCCTGATTCTTCTCTTACGTTGGTCCAATTCTGCTGTCTTCTTCCGAGATACAGCTGTGACTCCAATTATAGTAATGTGTAGGGTTACCATATGTCCAGGTTTTCTTGGATATGACCTTTTTTTTTTTTTTGATCCTGTGCCATTTGTCTGGGTGAATTTTTCAAATAAGAGGAAATGTCTTGGATTATTTACGGAGCAAATGTTGTATCTCCGAAAGAGTTATCTCCATGCCCAATTGGTCCCTACCCTCAAGCCGCTGGATCTTGCCCATGCAGACCCTGGCTCCCAGTCCTGGAGAGAGGGAGAGGCCTGCAGGAAAGTGCTGAGTTACGGGCTGGTGCTGCGCCTTGGGCCTGCACCAGCCACCCTCTAACCGTGGCAGGGAGCAATGTTTCTCCCACCTCGAGAGTGAGGTCCCAGGTACCCACTCGTACCCAAAATATGGTAACCCTATTAATGTGAGCTTAGAATCAGGTTTAAAGTGAGCAGCTATCCATCACCCTAGTGTGAATCAAGAGCAAATGAGTGGAGAATTAGCCCCTTTGATTATATTCTAAGCCACATCTGCTCACGCTTGGCTTGATTCTCCTCTGTTACATTGGTGAATATCAGGAGTTACTCCACTGAAGTCAATTGAGTTTCAGCAGTGTACATGATAGTAGTCTTAATTAAAATCAGTGTTTAATGCTCCCATTAGCATTGGTAATGCTGCAGAGATAGCACAGCTATGAGTGAGGGAGCTGGATCCACTCCTGGATTGTGTATCACCAGAATTTTAAACTTTATTCCAATTTAAGAATCTTTTTGGTTATATCAGCCCCAGAGAGACCCCAGCTTGACTTTTGGGTTCCAGGTTAATTTTACAGTGAGGGCAGTTAGAAAATATCCTTTTACTTGTAAACTTAGAAAGCATGACATGGAAATCACTGAAAGACAATAATGACTTATTTATTCAGGGTAGCACCTACTATCCACTAGGCATTTTCCAAACATGAAAGGAGGACAGTGTCTGCTACAAGGAACTCACAAATGAAGGATAGTCAGGTATGATGGTAAATGAATGCACAATACTTGGGGAAATTGGTTATGCAGGGCATAGGAGCAATGCAAAGCTTGACAAGAGGTGATGAGTAGGAATGGGCAGAGCTTTGAAAGTGATAAGTTCAAATGTGATGCAACAGCAGATGGAAAGCCGGTTGGGTGGGGGAGAGGGGATATGATTTTAAGATGTTTTTGTGCTTATATTTATATGTGCAGTAAATATAAAAAATAAGGCACCCAGAAAGGCATCATATAAAAGCGAATTAGCAATAATGTGGGATCCTTCCTTTAAGTGTATAAAGTCTTCGTTTCAAGGTTTTGCATTTCTAATGACAGGATAAAACTCTGAAGTACATTCACGCAAGGTTAGTGTGTGAGAGAAGTAAATCCAGATCTAAAATGAGTAACATTGATAATGAAATATATTTGAAAATTCTGGGGAGGGGAAAGGGTAGTATTTGTCACACTTTGCTTGGATGCTAAATTTTCTATTTTACTCACTACGAAAAGCATTTTTATTTTCAATTTTTACAGCAGTATCAGCTACTGTATATGTTTTCACTAAGCATACAAGCCTGCAAATAGTACATTAAAAATCCCTTTGGGGCATGAAATGTTTATTCTTTCATTTTTCCTTTTGCGTATAAAAGGAAAATAAAAAAGCAAAATATGTTTGAAATTTTCTTTTTAACATTTGTTGAACTTGAAAGGAAAGAACACAACTGTGCTATGGGAGAGTGCTCTGAAATATTTCAAAGAAAATGTTCCTCTTCAAAGGAACCAACCTTCAAAAAAGCATTGGAAAGAGATTCCCCAACAAGTGTCTGAAAATTCCACTGATTATGCGCCCTGAGAATATTTATTGGTGCAGCAGAGGATAAAATCGGCTTAAAGATGTGTCATAGTAATAATATTTTTTGATGGTGGTTGTGTGGCTTTTATGAAATGAGTTGAATGTTTCAATTAAATGTCATGGATGTCAACAGCACAAAATATGCTATTATAATTTGGCCTACAACATAACTCAGCTGGCAGCCCCTCCTCTGTGTTCACACTTCTTAACTATTCAATCCTTTTCCACTCAAATTCCAAACAAGGATGCCAATTGTGATAGTAGGAATTATGGTGTGGTTGGATACTTGTCCACGAGGAAGTGAAATTAGCCTAGACATTATTTTCATACTAGATACTATATAGCCATTTAGCTGATAATTTTCAGCTGTGACCAACATGCTTGGTTTGGGTTCAGTAATGTGGAGGTAAAAGCTTTGTGTTCTATTACCATCTGATAAGGCTGTCCAAAACTTAAGATTTAGTTAATGTAAATTGAGCTTTTGTTTATACTGTTCTATTAAATTATATATATTTATAATAATAAAGTGCAGGCTATGGTTAAATGTTTTCTTTGTTAGTTATATACTTTATTGTCAATTTTAACTGGGCTGTAATTCCAACTAAAATTAGCATAAGAATGAGAAGATAAGAACGGCCATACTGGATCAAACCAAAGTCCATCTAGCCCAGTATCCTGTCTTCCAACAGTGGCCAATTCCAGGTGCCCCAGAGGGAATGAACAGAACAGGTAATCATCAAGTGATTAATTTCCTGTCGCTCATTCACAGCCTCTGACAAACAGAGTCTAGGGACACCATCCCTGCCCATTCTGGCAATTAGCCATTGATAGACCTATCCTCCATGAATTTATGCAGTTCTTTTTTGAACCCTGTTATAGTCTCAGCCTTCACAACATTCTCTGGCAAAGAGTTCCATAGGTTGACTGTGTGTTGTGTGAAGAAATACTTTGTTTTAAACCTGCTGCCTATTAATTTCATTTGGTGACTCCTAGTTCCTGTGTTATGAGAAGGAGTAAATAACATTTCCTTATTTACTTTCTCCACACCAGTCATAATTTTATAGACCTCAATCATATCATCCCTTAGTCATCTTTTTTCCAAGCTGAAAAGTCCCAGTCTTATTAATATCTCCTGATATGGAAGCCGTTTCATACCCCTAATCGTTTGTGTTGCCCTTTTCTGAACCTTTTCCAATTCCAATATCTCTTTTTCTGAGATGGGACAACCACATCTGCATGCAGTATTCAAGCCCTAATCATTTGTGTTGCCCTTTTCTGAACCTTTTCCAATTCCAATGTCTCTTTTTTGGGGGATGGGATGACCACATCTGCATTCAAGATGTGGGGGTACCATGGAATTATATAGAAGCAATATGATATTTTCTGTCTTATTATCTATCCCTTTCTTAATGATTCCCAACATTCTGTTCTCTTTTTTGACTGCTTTTTTGAGTGGATGTTTTCAGAGAACTATCCACAATGACCCCAAGATCTTTTTCTTGAGTGGTCACAACCGATTTAGTCCCCATCATTTTATATGTATAGTTGGGATTATGTTTTCAAATGTATATTACTTTGCATTTACTAACATTGAATTTTATATGCCATTTTGTTGCCTGGTCACCCAGTTTTGAGAGATCCTTTTATAGCTCTTCTCAGGCTGCGTGGGATTTAACGATTTTGAGTAGTTTTCTATCAACTGAAAATTTTGTCACCTCATTGTTTGTCCTTTTCCAGATAATTTATGAATATGTTGAATAGGACTGGTCCCAGTACAGACGCTTAGGGGACACCACTATTTACTGCTCCCAATTCTGAAAAAAGACCACTTATTCCTACCATTTGTTTCCTATCTTTTAACCAGTTACCAATCCATGAGAGGACCTTCTCTCTTATCCCATAACAGCTTACTTTGCTTAAGAGCCTTTGGTGAGGGACATTTGTCAATGGCTTTCTGAAACTCTAAGTACACTATATCCACTGGATTCCCCCTTGTCCGTATGTATGTTGACCCCTTCAGAGAATTCTAGTAGATTGGTGAGCCATGATTTCCCTTTACAAAAACCATGTTGACTCTTCCCCAACAAATTATATATAATCATCTATATGTCTGAAAATTTTGTTCTTTACTATAGCTTCAATCAGTTTGCCGGGTACTAAAGTCAGGCTTACCTGCCTGCAATTGTCGGGGTCAACTCCGGAGCCCTTTTTAAAAATTGGCATCACATTAGCTATCCTCCAGTCATTTGGTACAGAAGTTGATTTAAATGATAGGTTACAGACTACAGTTAGTAGTTCTGCAATTTCACATTTGAGTTCCTTCAGAATTCTTGGGTGAATACCAACTGGTCCTGGTGACTTATTACAGTTTAGTTTATCAATTTGTTCCAAAACCACCTGTAATGACACATTAACCTGGGACAGTTCCTCAGATTTGTCACCTAAAAAGAATGGCTCAGGTTTGGGAATCTCCCTCACATCCTCAGCTGTGAAGACTGACCCAAATAAATCATTTAGTTTCTCCACAATGGCCTTATCCTTGAGTGATCCTTTAGAACCTTGATCGTCCATGGCCCCACTGGTTGTTTAGCAGGCTTCCTACTTCTGATGCACTGAGAGATTAGGGAAACAGAAGAAAGGTTTGGTGAGCTGCAAAGGAAGCAGAACACAAATTTTCATTTCTGCAATACAGGGCTTGACTTTGAATAGGGTAATCAGCATAAATATTTTATTTAAAAAAATTAATTAGTGGAGAATTGGACATATTCCCCCTTAGTGCTGTTATGCTGGGTGGAGAGAGGGTCTGGTGCAAGAGACAATGGAGATCACCCCATACAGGGAGAGTTATCCACTATCACAGTCCAATTGTTTTTACATTAGGACTAGAGATTCCAACCCAAGCATCCCGAAAGTATCATGTCACTGAAACATGTGGTGGGGGGTGTGTGTGTGTGTGTGTGTGTTTGCATTTGTTTTGAGAACTAGAGAAATTCTTAGTCCGAAGAAGTGCCCGAAATGGTTATTAATTCTTCAGAGGCTGGATGATCAAAAAGAAAAAAGTGAAGTTTAAATAGTTTAGAAATCACATCATCAGAACCGTGATGTTTCTAAACTGCTGCTTGTCTACCAAGAAAACAAAGTAGTGGCTTTTGGAAGTGGTAGGAACTCATAAAAAAAATTAAAGTCAAAGGGGATAAGGGAAGCTGTTGCTTAAGCTAAACTCCTTCTTGGATGCTTTAGTGATTTCATCATCACATCTTGAAATAATTGTAATTGCCCTTCTAGAAAATATATTTCCTCAATGGATTTGATTGCATCTCTTCACTTCATTAAAGTCTTATAAACTATTACAGAGTACTTCTTCATAAAAAAAAGAAAATAAGACAAGTAAAATGTTGAATGGTAGAAATACAGCACAAAACTCAGTGGATAAATATGTTGTTGGAAAGAATGGACACAAAATAGTATTTGAGAAATTAGGTGGTTATACTGTATGAATGGACAAAACACATTTCAAGGATTACAACGTTGTGACCAGTCACTGAAAAAAATTAAAAAAATTACCAACAACTAGAAACAGCTCCTACGTTACTGAGAAACACAATTTCCATTGAAAATTAATGGGATTTAGGCTTCCAAATAAAACGGACACTTCTGAAATCTTCATGCATTCGTTTATTTAGTTTCATTTACTGAGCTGGGGTTCTGGAAATGATGCATATTAAGTTAATTTTATTAGATATCTCATATCAAAACAATTAGAGGTGGAAAAGACCTGTTAGGTTTTCTAGGCCATACCCCTTAGCCGCTGCAGTGTTTAAAGTATATTTTCTAATGCTTTGCTAAATCTTAGTTTTTGGAAGCTCTTATTTTAAACATCTAAGACAATATTTCATAAGCCTTGGCTTAGACGTTGAGGGTTTTGTTGTTGTTGGTTTTTTTGGTAGTGACCAACCTACATTTTCCTTGTCTCTATTTTATCCTATTACTTGTACTTCAAATTAATCCTCTTACACATCCCCTATCATCCTACACACACTAATTTTTATTGCATTTAACAACAGTTCTTGGGGAAATTTTTGAGTTTGAGTTTCTTGCTTATAGAAAGTTACTTACATTTTCAACTTTTTTTTGAATATGCTGCAAGATTCCCTTCTTTTCTCTTCAGACGTGTTATGAAAGAGTGAGTTTTCTATGAACCCAATACAGCTCCTGCTGAGCTCAGTGGCCAAAGTCCCATAGATGTTGCTGATGGAGGATCAAGTCCCATGTTCCTAAGAGGAGTTTGTTACATCTTCTGCTTTGTTTGCAGCTAATCAAACCCTTCATCTGCTAGGGGGAGAAAACATTGACTGCTTCATGTGTCAAGGTTCTATGGGCATGTTGAACTGTGAAGTGGTTGCTTCTTGAAAAGGGCGAGGAAAAAGTTGCAGATAAGTTGGCAATCTTCTAATGACAAAATTTTAATTGCAATGAATAGGATAGATGTTCGCTCCGGTCTTCGGCAGCATTGCGGTGGCGGGGTGGGGGGGCTTCAGTGCTGAAGATGGGAGCAAGTGAAGGACCTGACGCCAAAGTGCTACTGAAGACCCAGAGTGCCGCCGGGTGAGTACCAGGGGGTGGCTCCTTTTTTTATTTCCGCTCCCTGTTTTTTCCACCTGGCTACGCCACTGTCTATTCCCCAGAGGAAAGTCTGGACTCTTCCCCTTTCTCTTAGCAAGTGCCATATGTAAGTTATAATGTAGAATTGGGCTTGTTTTTCAAAAAGAATCTCTTTAATTTTTTGAGAAGCATGGGGCTGTGGATTTTGGGTCTTGTTTTATTTGGAGGTTGCTTATTTGGGCTTTTTTTTAATAGGCACCCTTACTTCTGCGCTGCTGCTGCGGTTGGCACTGCCTTCGGAGTGAGGAACCCTGTCAGCAGCCACCACTATCTGGCCAGTTCTTAATTTGTGCCACGGCTTGCCAGGGCTCCGATACCTTTTTCATTACAAAGTAAGCACTGGTTTAAAATGGTTTCGGTGACTGACTAGTGTAACTGTATATGTATGTCATTACAATTTCAGAATCCTTCTATCCGCACTCCTGTTCAATTAAGAAAACACGCCCAAATTCCTGAACTTTCTGGGGTGCCCATTTGGCACACCCATATGTTTCAATTAAGCTGTGCTAGTCTTCTGTTTTGAGGCTAAGCCAATGAGAGAGCCATATGCTGCCAAAAATGGGTGAAATATGGAACAAAATATAACAAGGAGTGGGGAAAAGAAAAGGAATTGAAAGATTGGATAAAGTCAGTGACAAAAGTAAAGCTACATGCAGATTTGTGCACATCATGCAGACCTTGTGGAATGCGCAGTGACTGACAAACATAAAACAAATGTAACACCATTTTCTTCTATACACCTGAAAGATGTTGGATTTACTGTATCAAAACCTTCAACCAAGATGCACCAAGCAGAGCTAAAACTGACCTGGCTACATTAGCAGCCACTCGGTGGTTAGTTCCATAGACCACCTTGGGGAACTCGTTGAATCAGGTTTCAAGAAAGATGTAAGTCTGCATTGCACAAAATGTACAGCGTTAATAAGCAATGTTATTGCTCCCTGAATGTTCTCGTTCTCTGAGCTCATCAAAGACATTGGTGAGTCTTAGTATTCACTGGTTATACATGAGAGCACAGATCTTGCTGCAGTAAAGCAGCTTTCTATTGTAGTGCATTATTTCAGTCCCTTCTTAAACAAAATTGTGTCTACGTTTTTAGGATTAGCCAGTTTGGAAAGTGAAACAACAGAAGCACTTGCCAGTGTGTGCTGTTTGTTTACTGTTTGCTTTAGGAGATGCTAAGCTTGACAATGCTGTTGAAGCTAATTGAAGAATAGATGTCGAGACTTCCTTTTTGAAGCTGCTAAGCAAGAACAGCCATGACTTCCAGCAAATATTAATCTGTCAGCATTCAGTCTGTCAGTTATTCTGTCTCAGAGAAAGCCACTAATTGAGGTTATCTCCATGCTGAAACATTTCAAAGGTGACTTAGGGGTCTTGGATGCACAGTATTAAGCCATCAACTTCCAGGAGTGTAAGAGCACAGGTGACAATGCAGAGCAGTTCTGGGTGGAAGTATACAATTTTCAAGACAGTAGTGGTGAAGGGTGCTTTTAAAGAATTAGCCCTGTTTGCACTTTCCCTACTCGCCATGCCTCTGAATAATGCTGATGTGGAATGATGATCATCTGAGAGAACACATGTGAAGTCCAAGCACCAGAACAGGATGGGTCACTGGACTCTGAGCAGTATACTGCATGTCCTCTATGGGTTACAAAGACTGGGGATTTGTTGTAAGGATTTTGTCCCACACTGTGATATGCTTCAGTGGTTCAACACAGAAATGTACCACACTGAGGCAACCAAGACCATGAAGGAGGGAAGAGAGTGAAGATGACCATTTTTAATCATGTAAGTACATACACATTAAAAAATTTAAAATAATACATTTGTAACAATCTGGTATGCAGCAAAATTAATATTACTAAAAAAATGGAATTTGTGTAGACACCCCCACTCCTCGCCCTCTGAAATGAGTTGGGTTTGTTTTGAAAGGCAGTGCCACTTTTTTTTCTTGTGAGGCTTGGCAACACTCTGCTGGAATAAGACCCCATGAGGGCAAGTAGTCAGGTAGCTGCTTTGCAAAAGGCTATGTGCACTGTGTGGACTGGGAGAAGCTAAGCCACAGCACCAGAAAGCTGGATGTTGTTCCTAACTCTGAAGCATTTTGCAACAGGTTATGATATTGTTAATCCTTCAACAGAGAAGCTCTGGCAATGTTAATTACAGAAGGGAAAACTACTTTTTCTTTTTTTAAACTTGTAATGTTTGATTTTAGCCAAACCATTTTAGTTAAATTGTCTCAACTAGTATGATTCACCAACTCTTCTGTTGTTTAAATGTGATGATGGGGAAAGTCATTTATATTTTGCCATTCTCAATATATATATTTTTGTAACAGTTTTTACAAAAAAATCTGTGTGCTTAAACAGTGTGGTTGGTTAATTAGCTGATAGGCTAGTGAAATGATTTCAGTAGAGAAGGGGGAAGACTCTGCATGGATTCCAGCTGATGATTTCTACAAGTAAGAGGAAAGATTGTATTGTTGCAGTGGTTTTGGCTCAGCAGACGGTACAGATTTTCATGATTAAGACTGTAACTGAGACTCAGGGGAACTCAACCTGAGCTTTTGGGAATTCTGGATTACTTCTCACTGTTTCTGTGGGGACTGACGTGTTTAGATTAAATTTGTTTTCTTTATTAATGTATAACTGTAAAGATAATGTATGTGGCTTATAAAGAAGCCATGTTATGTTGTAAAAAATTAAGATTTTTCTTTATCATAAGATTCCACAAAGTTGGTACTTAAGAATTCAGTTAATTCCTTTTGTTTTTTTAGGACTTGATTGTGGGGCAGCTGACCCTGTGCAGTCCTTGCTGAAAATCCTCAGTCACTGAATTCTGGGTCTCCATGTGCTTTTCTATGGGAGTTGAGGTTTTTTAGGCACTAGGAGAAGGACAATGAAGTCACCCGAAGGTTACACTTATACTTTGCATTCAGTGTCAATAGCATTGTTGTTGCTATGGACAGGGACAAATCTCTTTTTTCTAGGTCTTTTCTCCTGTAGGTGATACGCAGCTGCTGGATTTTCCGAGTGGAGGGTATCTAGCAAACTTAGGTGCCAGAAACAGAGCTGTGTCTTTAAAAAAAAAAACTTTAAAAAAAATATTTTATAGCTTTAGATTCTTTTATTGGAGGAAGCAGGAGTTGAGCTGGTCTTTTTTTTTTTTTTTTTTTTATTATTATTAAGGTAGGCTTTTTCTTCCAAAGCTGTAGATAATTGTCTGGAGGAGAGGAGTCTGTGGGAGTTAAAGTACAAAGAAAGCAAATATAGCAGGTAATGAGGAGTGAGTAGAATAATCCTGAGGCAAATTGATTACAGATCCCCCAGCATTGTCTATATTGCAGTATAATGGTATGTTTACAGCAGAATGATCCCTTCTGATAACACCCTCTGCTGCTTCCATCTTTCTGGCAATAAGATACAGACCCTATATACTGGCCCACCACAGGAGAGGGCTCCAGGGGATATTAAACACAACGTGTCCCCCCCCCCACCCCCAGTTCTCCAATGTGCAGGAGTGTACATTATACCAAAACCTAGGCGCCTGCAGCATCCATTCAACTCTATAGGCAACCAGCTCATTGACTAGTGCAGAGATGGGTGGGTGTCTGTCATGGATCCATAGGATCTGTGCTACACTCCAGCTTTTAAACAGTCCCTTGGAGGAACCCCTTCACTGTGCCAGACCCCTAAAGGGTCCTAGTCTTCCACAATACCTGTGACAATGAGCCTCTGGGTTTCAATAGTCCTGTTTCACACCATGAGCTTTGCCCAGTGAGTCCAACTGAGAGACACTCCTGCTCAGAGACTTTTTGCCCTGTTTCAGGGATCAGTACACCTCAGCAAGTATTTTTGCAGTGATGCCAGGCAGCTTTTTCAAAACAGACGAGGGACTCTTAATCAACTGTAAATGCATCACTTAGATTAGCAAAGAGAAGACAAAGTGCATGCTGACCAAGCCAGGGCTCCCTTGACCCATGCTGCTGAAAGAAATATCTTGTTGTTCGTCTGTCTCTTTGTCAGGCCAAGGTGAGGCCCCTGTCTCTCCAAAGGCCAACTCTTATTCTGCCCTCCTGTCACCTCTGTCCATTGGTGCTTCTCCTGCAAACCCATGCTGAGTTCGCATGCTGCTGGAGTTTCCAGTGGCAAGGTATTAGTTCTTCAGTCACTGGTGTTCTCATTGTCATTCCAGGTCCTCCATTGGTAAGGGTGGGTTTCAGCCAGTCCTTTAATGACTCATTCATGCCTCCCCGGATGGTTGTCACACAAACACCTCAAGCCGCCTGCTGTTCCCCAAGAACACCTTTTTAATCCTTTTGCCACCCACTGAGTAGCAATCGCTAGTCCCAGGCATATCATTCATAAAATTTCCACTTTGTCACAGAGTTATATCCCCTTTGGGATGGGCTGTGACCCCGGCGGCACTGGCAGGGAACAGACCCTGCCTTCTAGGGGGTAGTGTTGCTCAATTTTACTTGGTCTTGCATAAGAGATACAAGGGAGGGAGAAGTCTCCTTGAGGTTTCTGCCCCTAACTTGTGCACCCCTGCAGGGACAAAAAGTAATTTGGCCCTGTATTTAATCTACTTTTTCTATGGGCTGGTCTACATTATGGATTTTTGCTCTGGTGTAGCTGCACCAAAATCATTACATTGGTACAAACCCCTAGTGCAGCTGCATTGACTAGCAATCGTATGGTTTCAGCCTAGCTTCATAGCTGTTCCATGCAAGTCGATGAGCAAGGACACCTTTTTGGGATGAAGGGAAAGGGCAGTGGTCCACAGCAGGACCCCCTAAAAAGGCTCATGGAGTAAACAGCTGCCTAGCACCACTGAAGTTATCAGGAGGAAGAGGAGAATAAATGCCAGTCTTCTACCAGAAGACATCATTAGGGAAATTAGGATCTAGGGAAACAAGGATATGGCTGGGGAAGAGACCTTGGCTCCTGGAAATAAACTAAAACTACTAGACCAATTCAGATATATACCCCATTAAATCTGAATAGCCTCCACCTGCATCCGTCTATCCATCCCGCTCTAAATAAATTTAGAAAATCAATCTGGGAGGCTGGGATAAATGGTTCCATTTTGGGTTTCTCTCTAAATGGCAAGGAAACAATATTTATTTTCTCTTTCCTCTTAAGGAGCAGCACATTTCTGATGTTTTACAGTTCTGAAAGCTTTCAAGATCCATATCCTGGCTTTGATATTTTTACATAAGTCTCCCACTAACTTCAGTAAGAGTCTGTGTGAAACAACAGGATATGGCTTCTGAAAATGTTGCAGTTCCTTTTGATATAGACAAGAGTACAAGTTAAAATGAGACCATATTGGTCAGCACAATAGGAGTAATTCATCATCAGATAGTGTAAATAATCCATAATCTGGCAATTACATTACATGAAAAGATGAATGCTATAATACTTTAAATTCAGCAGTAGTAATGCACACCCATGAATATAGTTTGTTACTTTGCAACGATTTGTGAGTAATTGCTGTAATCAGAGCTATCAATCAACCTCAGAAGTAAAACAAAGACAATCTGTTATTTTTGCCTTTCACCCACAATCTGAATATTTCAACAACTCTGCTGGAAAACTGAGTAAGAATCTTCCTGAAAGAAAATAAGTTAAATAAGTTACCCATTTACATTATTATTGTATGTGGAGAGACAGAAGACTTTGAAGGGCATTTTATTCCTGTCTTCATTAATAACAATACTACTCATCAATAATTTGGATTATATAATACCCTCCCCCGTCATCAAAGTTTGCAGAGCATTGAACACCATAAAAATTCACAGAGCAGGTAACAAGTCATAAGGCCCACATTAATCACAGTTAAAAATATATTTGAAATTTTATGAAACCTTTTTCTAGGTGTTTTCTAGATATGGGGAAACATGCCATGGGGAATTAAATTCCTCACCTTTAAGGGCCACAACAGCAAAGGAGACTGGATAGTCATCTGCCTTGGATGGTTTAGACACAACAAACCCTGCATCTTGGAAGAGGGTTAGACTAGATGACCCTTGCGGTCCCTTCTAATCCTATAATTCTGTGAAAGACATAACCGTGTACCTGTTTAAAGCACTGGGGCACTAAGAAACAGGCAGTATTTGGACAAGATTCAAGGAAGTGGTGTCAAAAATACCCCAAATCTATGCTGTTTATGGCTTTTAAAACCAATCAAGCAACCTCTCTCTTTGCAAACAGCCAATGTAATTTATCTACAGTAGAGCACCATGTTTGGGGTATTTTATATAAAAAGGTGTGGGTGGGACATCAGAGGATCATGATTTCTCAATGATTTGCAAAGCATGTTATGATATTCTAAGCAAGCTACAAGTGGCTCAGCTGCTGAGCTGTAATCCTTGTGAAGTGGGAACTAATGGAGCTTTGTGGTCAGGAGGCACATGCTTCAGTTGCCCATTTATCATAGGATAAATAAAGGTGCAATATGTGCCAACTGTGAATGAAAAAAGAACACTTTCATACCATATCTGACACATGGAGAGGACATAAATTTAACCTGACCAATACCTCCAGACAAATCCCTCCCAGCATCAGGGACAAAAAAAGAGTTTATTGATATCCTTGATGAGGATGAGTTCACTCCAATACATCCAGCTAGTAATTTAAGCATTCTACCCAGTAGAGCAGAAACTTGAAGTCCACAAATTCAATATTCTGATGATACTCTGCTTCATCTGTAGAAATGATCTTCTCACAGTTTTACATATCAAAGGGAAGTAGGATACTAAGGTATGCTACATTTCTGATCCTTTAGTGCTGAAATACATTTGTCCATTACCACAATGACTTCTGCTTCCCAGGTAATTTTGAAGAACTGGAATGCGGGTCCAGACACACAAGCGATACACAAAACACACAGAAACCTTCCTGGATGATAATATCCAAATACACCTGGAATAAATTACCTTTCCCAAAAGGAAGTTTGGTGATGGGTAGTAATTGGCAAGCACTATGATGTCAAAAAGAGCTGCTTTGGGGGAGGGGAGGGGTGAATCTCTGCCTATTTAAAGATGGTCAGCTTCCTCTTAATGAACGAGGTATTGATAATGCTTGTACAAATTGATTGTGCAGCCATTTGTATATGCTGCCTTGCTGGATAAGGGTCAGAACTGCAGATGATGTTCCTCAAGGAACTCAGAAGACTATGGACACACTCATCTGATACCACGCTGAATTCAGCTAGGTAGACGCTGTCAGGGGGTGCCTATAGCTCTCACATCAAATGGCCCAGAGACAATTTACAGTGACTCACATTTTAACAAATCAGCTTTAAAAACTCATTACACAGTGGTATCTGAAATATTGCAATTCTCCTACACTTGGTACAGGAAATAACTAGGTAGCAAGGTAGCATGACATTCTAACGACAAGCATTGAATCCAAATGTGTAAGGGATCTGGTTAACTTGCATTCCTAACCTTTGTGTATTTTCTGTGAGAATTAATCTAAGATGAACAAAAACAAAACACGATAAGTTGTCATGAAAAGTGTGTTCAGATGGCTGCATTTTTTTTCCAGCATTGATTTTGTGTTAGAGAAGGCCTTTGACATTACTCAGCAGTTTTGCTCTTTTATGATTGGATAAGTGTATGCCACAGTGTGCTTTTATCATTAGAACAGGAGTTCTCGTTGACTTTCAAAAAGGTTTCTTAATAATACTTGTGTGCATGGATACAGTATGTGCACAAAATACCTAGACCAAATTCAAGTAAATTATGAAGGCTGTGTTATACACTGTACAAGCTTTGAATAAAAGATTGTATATGTGTATTTCTCCATGTTTCAGCAATCATGGTTTGGCTGCTGGCTCTGCTGTCAAAAGATTTTAGGGCCAAATCCAGCAGAAAATATCCTCAGTGATCCATGTTGATTATGCCCTGCAAAGATGTAGAAGCTAGTTAATTAGCAAATCAGCGTACCCAAGAGAGAGACTGGGCTGCTGGGAAGGGAAGGCGTCTCGTCACTAGTTCCTTCACCTCTATGCTTGGAAGCAGCAGAGCACATATGTGCTCTTTCTTCTTCACTCTGCCAATCCCTGTGCTGGTTTTGGATTTTTCATTCCCATTGGAAGTTCCGACATCTTTGTTCTCTACATTCCCCCACCAATAGTGATTAAAGGCTTAGATCACTGTGCTACTTACCTGGGAATAGAGGAGAGATCGGATCTCCTGTCTCTTTCTGAGGTTCCATTGCTGGTAAATCTGCTGCAGCTGCAGACTGAATACTTGCTGACGCTACTGTGGGCTCTTTGAGAAGAGACCTGCTGTGGGTACTCCTTCCACATTGCTCACTCATCAGTTTACAGGGCTAAGGGTTTGACTGTTGGACCTGCACAACCTTCTTTAGATGAAAAATTAAGGACTGACAATGGAATACTCTTAGATTTTCAAAGCTTTGTGTGTCTAGTAATATATACATTTCAGTGCTAGTTTTCAATGTTTGAAAATCAGTTGTTTTTCCAAAAATCAAAAAATGTATTCCACAAATAAATAATTTTAAAAAAATCTTAAATTTTGTCCAAACATGGTCCCCGACCCGCCCGCCTCAAACAAACAAAAATTAGTTAAATGCAGGATTGTTTTCATTTTTAGAGAGCTTCAACTAAAAGTTATGCTCAACTCTGTTTTTAAAAAAAATATCAGTCTGGAAAAGTTACCTTACAATGAGAATTTCAAATACTTAGTCTATTTAGCTTATCAAAGAGAAGTCTGAGATGAATTTTAAGCTCCTAATATTAGAGGACTATTCATTGATCAGACAAAGTCATAACAAGATTCAGTGGCTGGATGTACATTTTTACAATATATAATAAGATGCACATTTTTAACAGTTTGGATAATTAACTGTTGGAACAGATTACCAATGGATGTAGTAAATTCGCCATAAGTCTAAGTCTTTAAAGCAAGATTAGATGTATTTATTAAAGCTCTGCCACTACTTATTGATCTAATTACAGGACTTATGTCACACTAGATGACCATTTTCCATTGAGTTCTCCCCACCACCACAAAACAACAACAATGTGTTGATGGTGCAAACCTGACATGAAACATAAGAGCTTCACCACGCTCCTGAAAACTAAAGGCCAAGATTCACTAACACCTAATGAGGTGTGACCAGGGTTCTGGGGGAGGGGAGGGGCACACTGAGATTGCTCAATTAAGGCAAACTGCAAAGAATGGGGCAGACGATCCCCCAAACTGGTGGTTATTCTAATACTTAGATTCACCAAAAGCCAGCAACAAAAAGAGCTTATATAATACCTTATTGGTTACCCAGAAGTCCAAAACACAATTCCCTTAAAGCAACCCAGCCTTGGGCTTCCACCCAGACAGCCAAGTCTAATATGATGAGGTTATTGAAAATCTTGTTCATCATTTTAAAAGTTCTACCAATCCCAAAGGATCAGACACATTACCCACCAAGTGAATGAATATTTCAGACCTTTCCCAAATACACACTTATAGCCAATTCTTATTAACTAAACTAAAATTTATTTAAAAAGAAGAGAGAGCATTGGTTAAAAGATCACTGTACATGCAACATGAATAGAGTTCTTAGGTCCATTTCATAGTATAGATGATCAGCTATAGAGTTGCAAATAGTTTTTAGAATTAGTCCCTAGGTTTAGTCCAATGTTCCATATCAGGGTGATCCGGACTGGAGACCTTTAGTCTTTCAGCTTACACTTCCCCTGATGAAGCTTAAGCAGATCTGAGATGGGAAAGGATCAGATCCCAAAAGCCCTTTATATATTTTCTGGGCAGCCTTTTGACAGCATGCACTTCTCGGGTGAACAGTAGTGTCTTTGAAGCAACCTCCTATTTCCTAAACATCACTGGTAAATAGTTACATGGATTAACATAAGGCAATTTCTTATCTCTGCCATTCACAGGTAAGAGAAATTAAGACAGTGATATCACTACATTCACAGTTCAATTAAATGTTAATATCCTCTTTTGATCTCTGTATTCATGTAAACACACACACACACAAACATCATTTACTAATATGTCTCTGAGCGTTGAACCTGGGTCAGTCAGTCTGCTAGTTGTGTAACCCTTTCTGGCCCTGTGTCACATGAGGTTTGTTGGTTCACTCAGTCATGGTATTTTGGGGTTCAGTATCAAATTTAAATGTTGCTCTTTCTCCAGTAAAATGGGATGTACAGTCCACAATGCACATGTATTAGATCTGAAAGATTACTGACAGCTTAAGGAATAGGTTTGCATTTAAGAAGAAAATTTTATGTTATCTTCTTAATTTGACAGTAAGCAAACAACACTATGAATAGAGAATTACTGTCCACTATACATAGTCCCACCCACTAAAAGGAAATCCTGGGAGTAAAGGAAGATCCAACTTTGCTCTGTGTCCAGGCTGTTTTTAACTTGTATACTAAATTTGTCTCTTTTCCCTTGCACGTGATTTAAACTGGAAGTCAGGACGTGGTTGAGAATGGATACAAGAGAGTGCATTTAAGGATACATGGAGAGCTGCTCTGAGAGGGGAGCCTTCTTTTCTGGTTGGAAAGATCTTAGCACATTAGAGCACTACTGTAAATTAATCATCATAAAAAAGGAGTGGCTTTAGTGGCAGTAAGATGTCTTCCAACTCTTCAGTAAAACAAGCTTTAATCCTGCCTCAGTGTGGGGTTAGGAGTGAGGTGAACTAGATGACCTCTCAGGATCCCTCCTAGTCTACATTTGTATGACTCTGTGACAAGGCTGTGGAACTCTTCTAGGATATCACTCCTTCCTCTTATCTACTATGCAGACACATGCACATATTTTATACGCAGTCTCTGTGATTGCAAATCTTGCCTGGGTTTAGACCACTCATACAATACTGAAGTTCAGTCTCTTTATTGTGAAAGTACAACTTACAAATGTAGAATTATTTGTTTACCTAACTGCACTCAAAAACAAAACAATGTAAATCTTTAGAGCCTACAAGCTGAAGTGTTAAGGGCATATGAACGTTGAACATATCTGGCACGTAAATTCCTTGAAACTCTGGCTACAACAGTGTAATACGAATGCCTGTTCACTTTCAGGTGATATTAGCTGTCAGCTAATATACAATATCTCCCATAAATGTAAACAGACTTGTTGGTTTTAGCAATTGGATGGACAAGAAATAAGACTGAGTGAATTTGAAGGAGGTGAACTGAAAAATACTATTTATTTTGTTGTTTGTTTTTTACAGTGCAAATATTTGTAATAAAAATATAAAGTGAGCACTGTACACTTTCTATTGTGCTGTAATTGAAATCAATATTTGAAAATGTAGAAAAAGCGTCAAAATATTTATAATAAATTTAAATTTTGGTATTCTATTATTGTGATATTAATCACAACTATTTAACTAGATTAAAAATTTGTTTTGCATTAATTGCATGCATTAACTGGGATCAATTGACAGCCCTAATTCCACAGCCTTCCTTGGAGACCTATTCCAGGGCATAACTATATTGTAAAGTTTTTTTCTAATATCTAACCTAACTCTTCCTAGTTGCAGATTAAGCCCATTACTTGTCCTACCTTCAGTGGACATGGAGACAAATTGATCAGCATCCTCTTTATGACAGCCCTTAACATATCTGAAGACTTATCAGTCACCCCCTGCCCCCAACTTCTTTATTCAAGACTAAACATGCCCAGTTCTTTTAACCTTTCCTCATAAGTCAGGTTTTCTAAACTTTTTATTGTTTTTGTTGCTCTCTTCTGGATGCTGTCCAGTTTGTCCACATCTTTCCTATAGTGTAGTCCCCAGAATTGGGCATAGTTCTCCAGGTAAGGCCTCACCAGGGCTAAGTTGAATTTTAGTTTTGCAATCTGTATCCTAACCCAGAGAAATTTTTTTGATCAGAATCCCTCAAATTGGGATTTAGTGAGGTGATAGTATTTTAGATAACTTGTTTGTTTTGGACCTTCTCTGTTACTTTTATGATTTTTAATAGAAAACTGACTCACCTATGCAGCCCATGCTATTACTTAAGGCAGGGATCGGCAACCTTTCAGAAATGGTGTGCGAGTCTTCATTTATTCACTCTAATTTAAGGTTTTGCATGTCAGTAATACATTTTAACGTTTTTAGGTCTCTTTCTATATGTCTATAATATATTACTAAACTATTGTTGTACGTAAAGTAAATAAGGTTTTTAAAATTAAATTAAAATGCAGAGCCCCTCGGACCGGTGGTCAGGACCCAGGCAGTGTGAGTGCCACTGAAAATCAGCTCATGTGCCGCCTTTGGCAAGCGTGCCATAGGTTGCCTACCCCGACTTAAGTAATAGTTTTCTAAGTAGCATTCATCAGAATGGGTCAAGAGTGATGAGGTGTATGCAACTCCCCGCTGTACTACTCTACCTCACCCCAAGAAGCTGTGAACTGAGAAGCCAATGTGGGAAAAGAGAAGCCAATGTGGGTTCTTCAAACGTGCCGAGAGAACTCTCTGAAGTGGCCAATTTGGGAATGACAGAGATCTGGTCTTCAAAGAGCTACAGCGACTAGCAACAGCCAAGCAGGGCCCTGCTGGTGATAAAAGATGCTGTCTGATATTAGCAGTTCAGTTCCTAGCTGTGACTAGAGGAGCAAGGAAGAGTATTCCTCTCTGGCAAAAGGACCTTGAGGGATCGGCATAGCCAGAGTTTGTTTTCTGGCTGCATTTTGTATATCTGCATTTGCAGGGAGGATCTAAAAACCTTAACCCTGAGGAAAGGGAGAAGCTAAAGGGGGCAAAGTAAGAAGAGGCCAAGGGAAGAAGCAGTAATGAATTGAATCAAGCAGTACTTGGCTGCTGTTTATAGGGTCTCAGGAGTAGGGATGGGTGGGCCTGGGCTCCCCAACCAGCCACAGAAAAATTGGAGTAAATCCCAAGAAGGGACAAATTTAAAGGTCCCAGTGCTGTGACTGAAGACCCAAGGGATGGCAAAAAGACTGATTATTTGCTGGATTCTTTAATACCCTTCAAAACTTTCATTTGGACTTTGTGACTTGGTGGGAGATCCAAGCCACTGAAGATTTGTCAAGGTCAGTTGGCCACCTGCAGGGGTGAGAAGGACTGAAATATGACACCCAGCCACTTGGGGGTGTTCAAGTAGTGAGTGCCCCATTACAGCCAGATTTCTGATACACATTAAGTAGGACCTTCATCCTTGAGTAGTCCCACTAAAGTCAATGGGACTGTTCATGGTGTAAGATACAATGCAGTAGGAGAAAGAGTATCAAACTCTAGCCTTATGTTTGAAAGATAAAGAAAGAGAAATACTACTTGTTTGTGAAGAAAAATGTAATACCAGTCATGCAAGTGAAAAAATGGAAAAACTTCAAATTGTCTACTCTAATTAGAGAGGACTGAATAGTTTAAAAAAAAATACAAAAAACAAAACCCAAAATTGATTTGTTGATATTTTTGTGAATAAAAACAGCCAAGTTCACTGTACCATGATTCATGGGATTCATATTTATTTGTAAGAATTCATTACTGCTAGGTATTCATGAAATTACAAGTCCTAGAAGTTTCACAAATTTTAGTACAGGTATAAATGATTGCCCTAAAATTCATACTAAAATTGTGGTGGTGTTTGTTTTCCATTATTCACCTGTTTTAAATGTTTCCATATGCTAATCAGGAAGCAGGAAAAATATCATGTGACTTACATGACCAGTCACATAACAAACAATCAAACCAAACAATATGTGAACAGCTCAGAGTCAGGAAAATGAAAAACAAATTTGCAAATCAAGATCAGCTTGCAAAGGATTTGATGACCAAAAACGTGTTAAAAATGTAATGAGCATTATTCATAATGAATAGTTCAACCAGATCTTGTTCAACTTAAGTGCTACCTGTGATTTCTCAATAAGGTACCGGCGTAATATCGCTGAAAATGCTATAATTGAAACATTGAACAAGTTCCATGGTACATCTGCAAATTGTTTAAATGAAAAAGCCTCATAGTTTGTGCCCTATTAGTAAGCACTTTTTAAGTCACTTTTTGTCTATACTGGCAATTAACAGAACTGCAATTTTCTTGCTCGGGGGCGTGAAAAAACACCCCCCTGAGCATAGCAAGATGCAGTGCTGTAAAGCGCCAGTGTAAACAGTACCCCGGCGCTGGGAGCCACACCCCTCGTTGAGGTGCGCCGTGACCACACAAGGCACATTAAAGCGCTGCTGGGGCAGCGCTTTAGCATTGCCAGCGTAGACGAGGCCATAGGCGCCCCTCAATCATACAGCAAAGACAAAAATGGATTGGTGCAAGAATACCTGGGAAGATCACATTGAAGAAAAACATAGTTCTGTCACATGGTATCACACAAAGTCATAGCACAGATGCAGGAATTGCCATGTCAGATTGGACTAGTGGGTATATTTAGTGTGATCCCCTGTGTCTGAAAGTGGTGAATATCAGATGTCTCAGAAAATGGTGCAAAAAATCCTGCCAAGGAAAATTGTAGAAAAGGCTACCAATAGGGGAACTATCTATCTAATCCCTGTCAGCTAGTGGCTAGCTTAAGCAGTAAAGCATGAGGGTTTAAACCCCTTAGACTAGATTTAAAAAAAAATGTAACTGTGGAGGTTCTTTTCATGTGTTCTGTAAATCAGTATTTCCTTTTGTCTGTTTTAAACTGGTTTAAATTGTTTTAAACCAAGTGTTTTGCCTATATTGGCTCTCCCCATGTTCTCGTAAACTTGTGAATTATCTGCTTTAATTCCCTATCCAAGTTAATGAGAACCAAATCCAATGGAGCAGCCTGTGCAACTAAAATCGTGCAGTGTATACTGATTCCAATAGCTCCAGACACTCACAAGGTACATCAATCTTCTTCACCCATGGGGCAGAATGACAGCAGACAGCCAGGGGCCTGCCAGTGCAAACAGCAGTGTGCACCAGACTCATTCCCTATCAGCAGGTCTACAAGTATGACACCTGCCTCCATTGCTTAATTGCAAGCCATCTGCAATATTACCATTGTTTCTACTGCCTTTTCTAGCCAAGCCCCTTGCCCTAGTTATGTAGGTGTCAGGTGTGCCTGACAGGATATGTCATAAGATACTAGCTAGCTTCTTGTAGACTTTCTGCTCTATTTCAGACACATGTACAATTAAGAAAACCAAAGGTACAATATGGTTCATAGATATATTTGGTGAAGAAACAGGACCAGATTCAGAGGTGATGATTGAAGAGGTGCTAGTCACACTTCAGTAAGTAGATGTATGAGGGTGTACTACTTTAATCCTTATGTCTACTTCACAATTCACAACAGGTATTTGACTGAGTGACTATTTATGCTGCTACTATTAAGATATTCATTAAGGAACTAGCTGAAGCAATCTCAGAACCATTAGCAATTGTCTTTGAGAACTAACAGAGCACAGTGAGGTTCCAGAGGACTGGAGAAGGGCAAATATAGCACCTATCTTTAAAGAAGGAGAACAAAGACAACTCAGGGAATTATAGACTGGTCAGCCTAACTCTCATTGCTTGAAAGATACTGTTAAATAATTTGTTCCAATCAGCTTGTAAACACTTAGAGAATAAATGAATTATAAGGAATAGCCTGCCTGGATCTCCCAAAATCATGCCAAACCAAGCTAATTTCCTTCTTTGACAGAATCATTGGCCTACTAGATGCGGGAAAGCAGTAGTTGTGAGGTCCTCAAAACAAAACAAAAAACCAAAAATCCTATTTTTACATAGCTGTGTGCTCTATGAAGAACAGTCTTTCCTTCTCATACAATTTGCAGTTATAAATAATGATCTGGAATTCCATCTATTACTGATACACTGTTGAAAAAGTATTTTTCTTTAGCATTCTGTATGCACTGATATCTAAACCTCTCACTGCTCTTGTGATGAGTGGACTTTGTATGGAATGTTATCACACTGAGCTGCATCTGGTAAGCAAAATAGTATCTGCCTCATTAATGTCTATTTTTCCAACCACATAATATATATTTGAAAAATGTGAGAGTTAAACACTCTAGCACTTATGTAATAAAGTGACTTGCTCTAAGCTATATTTTCTTTTATAATGAAAAACCTAATCAACAAATCTCACAAAAGTTTATGCTCAAATAAATTTGTTAGTCTCTAAGGTGCCACAAGTCCTCCTTTTCTTTTCACAAAAAGGTAGTTACTCAACATTTATTTGGCTTTAAAGAAAATGTGAGACAAACTTTCTGCTTTTACAGTTGTGCTGTCAGGATGCTGTGTTGTAGTAGGCTAGTGATCAATCAGTCAGTCAGCCAGTGAAGAGGCTTTGAAAAGGACATTTCAATTAAAGGATGGAATGCAGGTCCATGAAATGGGCCCACAGTTCATTGCCATTCTGACTAATACATATAGCACTGAACATATACAATCCATTTAAATGTGCACTTGTTCAGAACATGATATGCAGTCTATAAAACAGCTATACTGGTGTGCAGTCATTCAGGAGACATTTTTTTCAAATGGTTAATACTGGACAAAAGAAGGAAATTAGGTTGGTTTGGCATGCTATGTTCCTGACAAATCCATACTGGCTATTCCCTATGACCCTATTATCCTCTAGGTGCTTACAAGTTGATTGTTTAATAATTTGGTCCAATATCTTTCCACGTATCGAAGTTAGTCTGACTGATCTATAACTGCAAGGGTCCTCTTTGTTTTCCAGTCCTCTGGGACCTCACCCATCCTCCATGAGTTCTCAAAGGTAATTGCTAATCATTCCAAGGTTGCTTCAACTAGTTTAAGTACCCTAGGCTGAATTTCATCAGGCCCTGTCGACTTGTTATGCAGGGAAAAATATATAAATGCAGCATTGTTGTGACATTTATTTCTTTTTTCATATTAAAGTTCTTGCTGTTAGGGTGGCCACAGAATGCTCATGTCACAGATAGAATATTTTAACCATGGGCAGCCTTAGGTGTAGGTTGCATTATTTTTAGTGCATTCAGTAAGGGGTTTTTGTCTTAAAGGAGGCTCTGTAAGTGTGCCTATAAGGAGTGAAAAGTGAGTGGTGTTGAAAAGGAAGAAGTGAACAATAGCAATGTATGGAAGGGTGAATACAAAGATAACCCCCAAAAAGCATTATAATGCTACTGTTGAGCTAGATCCTGTTCCCACTGACATCAGCCACAAGGATGGAGTCCTTAATTCTTAAATATGATCTCTACTCAAATGCTGCCTTTGAATTTTAATTGACATAAAACCTAATTATGTCTTATAAGTCAATTTCTGAGCTCAGGTACGTACCGCTGAAACATCATTGAAATCCAGTTAACAGGGTTCTATAGGTGCAAGTCGCATGGTAACAGAATTATTCCTCACACTTTCTGAATGTAAAATAATATTTTAGTAGCAAATCTAACAAGTAGCCATACCACAACATAAACAGTTGTGATTATTCCTCCTCATCCCAACCATTCTGCAATAATTAATAATAAATAATCTTAACTAGTTAAGCAAATAGGTGTCACATTAAATTATTACAGTGTGATGGATACTGAGTTTTTCAGCCATGCAGATAAGCTGTTTAGCTATTCTTTGCAGCTCCTTTGGAACATGGTCTGGCAAATCAAGTATGCTCAGTTACTATGGTGATGAGAGTCCTACAAATAAGTGGATAAACAAAAAGGTTACGCATAGACCACACAGGTATAAGGGAAATTTCATTCCTACAGAGGTTTGATGATCTGTTGGTGAATTCCTTTCAAAGCCAGGTAATGGCACCATTTTTTTTCTTAAATCTGCTCTTCTTGTATTTTGTCCAATCAATTTTATTACTCTTTCCCTTTATTTCTGTTTTAGGGGCTTTTGTGACCAAACTATCTAATTTAATTAGTGATTACCTCCTTCATTAATGGCAAGTATTAATTTTGACTGGACTTTCTCTGCTGATTGGCTGCCCTCTTAGTCTCCTCACATCAGCCTCCTCCTCTCCCTTTTTAACAAGACCCTGTTTTCCCCCTCACCTTCCTCCTATCGGTATCTCATCTTCCTACCCTTGTTTTTTATACTCACCTTATTGTTTCCTCACCAAATTTAGCCCCAGTTTTTTTTAATTGTCCCCTGAACATGACAATTGCAGGCTATCATCACATTGTTCACTCTGTGCACTATGCGTCTGTCTTCTCTGTTTAGACTCTACGTTCTTCGGGTCAGGGACTTTCTATTACTCCGTGTTTGTTCAGGACCAAGCATCAAGGCGATCTTGGTTGGTCTCTAGCACTACCATAACACACACAATTATTCTTCTTATTAATATCAACAAAGTATAGACAGGGCCTGCTCTTGCATGCTTTATCCAGGTAATACTCTCATTTAGAGCTGGATTCTGATACGCTCACTCCAGTTTAGTAGCAACGTATTTCCTGAATACTGAGGTTGACTTCAGTGGAACTACACATAGAGTAAGAAGCTATTCAACATGAGTCAGGGTATCAGAATCTGGTCCTTAGTTTAAACAACAACATCTGTATAAAGAGGTGGGGATTTGGGCCCACAACATGTTAAAGAAAAGTCTAGAAAAAGGAAAGTATCTGCAAAATGGGAGAAACTGTGTTCTATTTCTATACAGGTCTGAATGACTGCAGGAAGAGACTTAAAATACTATTGAGTATGTTGTATTTTGGGGAAGAATTTTTCCTATATACAAAAGTTACACTGTGGATGAGCCTAACTTCCATAACTATCCAAAAATAGAAACATAAGGATTACCTATGGGATCAGAAGCAACATCCATCTAGTCCAGTATTCTGTCTCTCATAGGGGCCAGCGAAAAGTATCAGAACTCCATGGTAGACAGATGTGGGATAATCCCTCCCCAATACACACACACACATCCCTCATCCTGATCTGTTATAGTTAGAGAAGGGATTAAGCCCTGAAGTACAAGGTTTAATATCTCTTAAAATAAAAACGAAACTAATGTATAATATCTGAACATGCATCTTAGATGCCATCTCTGTCTTCACACTAGGTCAAACTAGGTATCAGTGACAGCTGGTCACAGAATGGGGGTATTTTTCCAAGGACAATTTCTACTCTTCGGCAAAATATGTGGCCCAAAACAGGTTTGTAGTTTTTATTTTTTTTAATGAAATATCAAAATTTTCCATGGAAAGCAGAAAAAATCTCAAAAAATTGTTTTGACAAAAAAGAATTTTCCACTGAAAAACAGTTTTAATGAAATTTCTTTGACAAGTCCTAATATCAGTTTCTTAATATATCTACGTTGGAATATAAATAATAAATCCATGCTTTCCTTAATCTTAATTAAAATTACACTACATAGCTGTTGTATAACAAAATAGCTGTCAGACATGTTTCAGTATTCTGAGATAAACTTATGGAAATACCTGGAGAATTTCTTAAATAATTGTTTAAACTATTTTTCACTCTCTCAGATTCCTGGAAGCTTGAAACTGAAATCAGCTCCCTTGCTGACATTTTCATTTGCTGCAAATAAACTCTGACTTGTTAACATAGGATGTCTCATCATTTCTCCTTTCCTTTCTCTTCTTCTTCTTCTTCTTCGAGATAGTTTAAACATTTTATTTTGTTTTCATTTATTTACATGCTGAAGCCTATATAAAGAATTGAAAGGGCTTTGGATTTTGTAAATAGACATAAGAAAAGAAAGACTGGTCAGCTTCTGAGCCTATGAATTTCATATCCCTTCCTTTCAAGTCCAGAATGGAATGTTTAGTGCGAATATGATTTTAGGGTTGGGAAGTGGGGGGGATGTTGTACGTGAACTCTGTAGACAAGGAAATGTGAGTACAGCTTTTAGCACGAGATCAAACAGCATACTTTTATTGCTATAGAACATTAGCAAAATGTTTAATAGATTAGTTGTGAGGTAAAGCTACATGAGTTTGTCATTCCTGCTGTTTATGTATCTATCAATGAGTCACAAATCATCTGTAGCCAATTATTCCTGCTACCAACATGCCCCATCAAGAAATAGCTGCTGCTTGTTGTAAAATAATTGTGAACCATTAAAAAAATTGTAAACTGATACACAAAGGGCTCTGCTAATCAGAAACCCATCAACTTTGGGGACTTAACTGTGACCAGAAACTGTCCCCTGTTCATTGTTCAGATTATTTTTGTCACTTTCAAATTGCACAAATAAAATCTTTGAGTTGTCACTCCTTTGCTGGGTATCTAATTGACTGAAAAAAATAAACATTGCCTACAGGACTCTTCTTTGTCTTGCTTTCTTTACAATGTTCTTGATTTATGGAGAACTCTTTCTCTGTGAGTCCACCAGCTAAACATTCAGCATCAAACTTGTGAAATGATATAAACTAGAGTGGGATGGATACTTTAAAAATGTGTGTAGAAACAGGCTCATAAATATATAGCCAAATGTAATTCCCCTTTTTGTGGGGAAAAAACATGAATTATCCTAAAATTCCCCAGGAAATTCTCTCTCTCTCCCTATAGCTCTCCCTCTTCTTAAGAGATGATTTGCACTTCCCTCAACAATTTGGTCTTCCCACTGTTAACCACTGGAAAATGACCGTTTTTATCTGTTCTTTGTTCTCTGTCCCTTAGCCTGTTTCTAATCCATAATAGTATATACTTCTCTTAGCCCATGTCATAAATATAAAGGGAAGGGTAAACCCCTTTAAAATCCCTCCTGGCAAGAGGAAAACTCCTCTCTGTAAAGGGTTAAGAAGCTAAAGGTAACCTCGCTGGCACCTGACCAAAATGACCAATGAGGAGACAAGATACTTTCAAAAGCTGGGAGGAGGGAGACAAACAAAGGGTCTCTGTCTGTCTATATGCTGCTTTTGCCAGGGATAGACCAGGAATGGAGTCTTAGAACTTTTAGTAAGTAATCTAGCTAGGTATGTGTTAGATTATGATTTCTTTAAATGGCTGAGAAAAGAATTGTGCTGAATAGAATAACTATTTCTGTCTGTTTTTTCTGATTTTACAGAGGGGATTTCTTTACTTCTATTTACTCCTATTTCTATTAAAAGTCTTCTTGTAAGAAAACTGAATGCTTTTTCATTGTTCTCAGATCCAAGGGTTTGGGTCTGTGGTCACCTATGCAAATTGGTGAGGCTTTTTACCAAACCTTGTCCAGGAAATGGGGTGCAAGGTTTTGGGAAGTATTTTGGGGGGAAAGACGTTTCCAAACAGCTCTTCCCTAGTATCCAGTATTTGTTTGGTGGTGGTAGCAGCCAATCCAAGGACAAAGGGTGGAATATTTTGTATCTTGGGGAAGTTTTTAACCTAAGCTGGTAAAGATAAGTTTAGGAGGTTTTCATGCAGGTCCCCACATCTGTACCCTAGCGTTCAGAGTGGGGGAGGAACCTTGACAGCCCATGACTACCTACATTCATTAAATGCCTCATGCCAGAGACTTGTCAAAGGCTTTTTGAAAACTATGGTAAATTATATCAAACAGTTCTCCTTTATCTGCTATATTGTTGACACATTAAAGAATTCTACTAGATTAAAGAGGCCCAAATTTCCTTTACAGATTCCATATTAGATTTCCTTATGTCAATTGCCACATGGTGTGTAAATATCCTTGAGTATTAGTTACAATATTATAAATGCTACATTATTATATATGCTGTAAGATTTTATACTAAGACTATAGTACTCCTTAGTTTAGAAAATACTACAGGACTACAGATCCCAGGATACTAAATGTGAAGTTGGGAATTTGACACCTGATTTGATCTCAGTTATGCTGGTCTGAATCTGAAATAATTCCACTTAAGTCAATTGAGTTACACTGATTAAAACAGTACCTTGACAATTTCCCAGTTTCTTATACTTTACAGTAGATGTGATTTTTAGACAATGATCCTGACAATCTTTTAGTGTCGGTAGGATATAACTCACATATTTGCAGTGCCTCATTGAAACAATACTGTGTCATCACTAGGAAGCAGATAATTATGCTTCTTGAAGCCAAATCAATACATTTGCCTGAACAGTAAGAGGATTTTTGACTCAGACATGTTAACTGAAAAGTGCTCAGTCATATTTTGACACTTTGGTATCTGGATTTTTTAGAGAATCAATAAATGTCAATAATTGTAACTAAGCAATATTTACTTGACTTTGTCCTCTGTATTTCTATGATAGACTGTAAATGCAAGGGGTGAATAAAACAATGGGAGTTTTGCTGTTTTTTGGTTTATTTTGCTGGTCTGATCTGATGTCTTGGCTTTTCATGTCACTGTTAAATAGTTCAGCCTGACACACTCACTACATCTTTTTAACTGTCAACTTTACACTGATAAAACTTGAGACCCTTCTGGCCTCGGTGAGGGCTACAGACTGAATTCAGAGTCAAGCCTTTCATTCTAGCTTTATCTTGATATTGAATAGCCTTTACTGTGGCAGTACAGAAATCATTTCATTTTTACCTTGAGTTTCAATGAATACTGTACTTTATCTACGGCCAGCTCAGACTCCTTTATTAAAGTCCATCTGTTGTCAATTATCTGATTTTATCTGATCACTTTCTAAAGTGCAATTACCATTATCTTTGTTTGTGCCTTTGAGCTTTGTAATGAAGGAATATGCTTCCACTCATGTTATATGGAAATATACAAGACAGGTCAAAGCCCTTTGGCATCTCACCTGTTGGAGTTTGATTGTATATTAACTGGGAGCAGACACCAAATTTCATTTCTATCCTTGAAAAAAAGGCAGAGCTGCTTGCTCTGATCAGTGACAAAATACAATTTATTTCTATTTATAGCATGCTACTCTGCCTTGCCATCAAATGATATAAAATAACAATGTTAAATCTGAGACAAATGAATATAAACTCTCTATGCAAATTTTGAATGTATGAAGACAGCTTTCTAAAATATATATATATATATAAGTAATCTGATCTGGGGAGATGGTGTGGACTGTTGACAGTGAAAGGAGGTCTAGACAGCACTAGCTCTGTTAATTGGGATGTAACCCTTCTGCCGGGTCATTAACAGCAGCAAAAAGGTCCATATATCTAAGGTCTCTATTGACAAATAACTAAACTGGCTTTGTTGGGATCAACTGCATATTCCAGCTTGAAAAATTTGTTCTGATAACATTTTAAACATAAGTAGAACTGTACATGTATAAGAAACTGCAGAGTTATCATGTTTAGGTATTGTGCATGTGTATGAAAGCTGCAAGGTAATCCAAGTTTGTGAGGAAAACAGAAGATGCAAGCAACTACAGAGCTAGAAAAGACTCAGTTTGAGTTACCACAAAACTTGTACTTGAAAAGGGTGGGGAACTGATAGGGAAATGAGAAACTAATACACATGCATAAGAAAATAGCCAGCCTAACAAATGGAAGCTGAAACTGTGTACCGTCCAGTGTTGGAGATGACTGCCCTGAGAGCATCCTGATGTGTTCCCATTTCCAAGTAACTATTTAGGCAAAACACTAGTAAGCAATGATCAAAGATCTATTAGACCCATCTGCTGAGTGGTGAATCTCAATTCAGCATTCAGCCAGTTTGCAGATTGAGCTAACATCCAGTTTCCCTCCCAGGAACTGGGTCCTAGGGTTATTGCGGGATTTAAGCAGTATGTGACAATGGAGTTGCTGCGGAGACATGTACATAAATATCTGGCTGGACATGGTAGGGGACCCCATAAGGAAGTGGATATCCTCACAAGCCAAACTCTGATTGAAGTGGTGGCTAAACTTCTTGAAAGTAACTTTTTTGTCAACAAAAAAGCTGGCAAGAAAAGGGTTAAACAGTATTTGATCAGGGTTAATGGTCAAGGTCAAGGCTTTTGTGAAAAATTGCTTGTGAAAGGAAGCATTGAAACTAGAAGGTACAGAATATAAGACTCAAGTCAAAGTAAAGCAGGATGTTGGAATGCAGGAACTGAAAGATAAAAGTTACTGGGCTACACGCTCAGCTCTGAAGCTTTGACTGAGAAAATTGAAGCGTGTGAAAAGAACAGCATTTTGCAAGCAGATTTAGAAGCAATGCAATTGGAAAATAGGAAGTGACAGGCTCTTTTAATCAGACAGTGAAACTTTTAGAAGGGAAAGGTGTTAATATGACATGTGTTGCATTTTCTGAAGAGGCTCCACCTCCTTTAAAATCCATTTTCCCCCCTCCTTGAACAATCTGGACTCTAAAACTTCCTTAAAGGCCCCTGTCTCTGTGGAGCCTACAATCACATCCACAGTCCAAAACAAAGGTGAAACTTAAAAACCTTTCACCAGAAGAGACATCAGCCATAATGAAAGGAATAGGTTCTTGTCTGAGGCTTGGTCTACCGTAGGAACTTATGTCAGTATAACTATGTTGCTCAGGGATGTGGATTTTCCGACTTAACCCCTGGTGTAGACAGTGCTACGTCAGTGGGAGGGCTTCTCCCGTCGAAACAGCTACCACCTCTCACTGAAGCACTACAGTGGTGTAGCTCCCGTGCTGCAACATTCTAAGTGTAAACCTTCCCCCAGAAGCAGAGGTGTAGAGGAGGTGTTAAAATGGCTTATGAAAATGAGGGAGCAGGCAGAATTTTGTGATCTGCCTGGAGGGGATGGGGAGAGAATTTTGCAGAAGGGAATCAGCTCTGGGGTTTGGTTGTGTTCTATAGGGCTGTAAAGATCAGAGACCGTGGCAGTTCCTGTCTTGACGTTTTATTTGGGTCTGATGCAGCAATCACCGTTGTCAGCACATACCACTCAAGAAAGAGATTTTTGGAGTCATTGTGGGTAGTTCTCTGAAAACATTTGCTCAGTGTGCAGCAGAAGTAAAAAAAAAAAAAAACCGAGTTGTTAGGAACCATTAAGAAAGGGATAGATAATAAGAGAGAAAATATCATAATGCCCCACTATAAGTCCGTGGTATGCCCTTACTTTGAATACTGCATGCAGTTCTGGGTGCCCCATCTAAAAAGATACAATAGAATTGAAAAAAGTACAGAGAAGGGCAACAAAAATGTTTAGAGGGGATGGAATAGCTTCCATATAAGGAGAGATTAAAAAGACAGTGTGTTCAGTTTAGAAAAGAGACCGCTTGGGGGTGGGGTGCGGGGTGGATGATAGAGATTTATATAATTATGAATGGCATGGAGAAATGATGGTGCGGAGAAAGATAACTAAAGAAATGTTATGTATGCCTTCACATAACACAAGAAATTAATAGGCAGCAGGTTTAAAGCAAACATAAGGAAGTACTTCTCACACAACACAGAGTCAACCTGTGGGATTTGTTGTCAGGGGATGTTGTGAAAGACAAAAGTATAACTGGGTTAAAAAAATAGATAAATTCATGGAGAATAGGTCCATAAATGGCTATTAGCAAAGATGGTCAGGGATGCCACCCTAAGCTCGGGGTGTCCTTAACTCTCTCACTGCCAGAAGCTGGGAGTGGACAAGAGGGGATGCATCTCTTAATAATTGTTCTGTGCTGTTAATTCTCTCTAAAGCATCTGGCACCAGATGATGTAGGAAGACAAGATACTGGACTACATTGACCAATAGTCTGACCTATTGGCCATTCCTATGTTCTTATTGATTTAATTTTGAATTAAAAACAAAACAATCCCTTTTGTTATTAATGTTTTGCCCAGATAAGTGTCCATTAGGCCAACAGTTAACTGATATTGGCTGATATTGGCAAGTTTTCGCCTTTAATTTCCTTTGTAAACAGCATGTCCCAAACACTCCAGGAGGATGTTCTAACCATGTCAACAAGAGAAAAAAGGAAAGCAAACTTCAAAGCTCAGTAAATACGTGTTTTCAGAGTTTTGTACTCTGCAGGATTTACAGCTGTCTAGGAAGCCTTTCAAAGATAAGCCACCAAATAAATCTGTATTTTTACTTCATATTCCTCCAGACAACTAGTGAATTATGTTTCCGAGTACATTGTCTGTCTGATTTAAATTGCAAGATTCTTGGAGTTGGGACCGTTTCTTCAACTATGGATTGTATGCCACTGCACAAATTGAAAGTGCTCAATAAATAATAATTTCATATATAGTCCTAAGGCAATTATTTTTCACTGTATAATAATACATAATGATGACCAAACGTCAAAAGTGTGCAGAGGTTTGGGTCCGTTAACTATCCACAGACTGGTTATACATCTAGAGCTTATAGCATATGTGAATTTATCTGAACAGCTCTGGCATAGCAATCAGTCTACAAATCTCCTGAGGATAGATTGTTTCATGAGATTTGCTTTTCCTCCTGATTCTGGCAAAATTGGAAATGCTTTGAGAATAGTCTTGCATTTTAATCACAGTATTTCATTTCTTCTGCCTCCAGATCAAACTAGTGAAGAGGCACAATTAAATGAACAAGTTTGTTTAGGTTTGGCTTGATTTTGGAGTCAGAGTTTGACTCCTTTTTTATTTTATCCAACATGGTTTGCTCATTTCTTAGTATGCAAAGTGTGTGACTATACCTATGAACTTTAAGAAATAAAACCTTCATGTAAATGTATGAAGCAGTTGTTAAGGCACTGTCTACCAATAGAAAAATTATTTATTGCTGCCACTGGCTTTCTATACGGAAGGAGCCATGCAGTTTAGCTGCAAATGTAGACAAGGACAAACCACATTTAGCACCATTTTAGTAAATGTGGTTAAACCCTGTCAGTGGTATCCTTACTGATGGAATGACGTCCATTGTTCCATAGTAATAACACAAGAATTGCTGAACTGGATCAGACCCAAGGTCCATCTAGTTCTGATTCCTCTCTCTGACAGTGGCCAATACCAGATGCTTCAGAGAAAGGTGCAAGAATCCCAGAGTGGGCAGGTGTTATATAACCTGCTCCCCATGAGCATCTCTTCTTAATCTCAAATACCTCTAAAACCTGAAGAATGAGGTTTTTATCCCTTTCAAAACTATTTTGACAAATTATATTTTGTACTAATACATTATTTTATGATGTCTGTTGTAAAAATAATAATATATAAAAATGGAAAAATTGAAATGAAAATTTAATTTTGGTATGAAAATGTCAACTTCCTCCAAAACATGGACATTCTCATTATCCATATAACTCTGGAATCATGTCCAATCTTTTCTGTAATCTTGCTGAATTCTTGGCCTCAACAAGAGCTTATAGTTCATAATGCATTGTGTATGTCTGACAGAACTAGTCTTCATCATCTGAGTTCTGTAAGCTATTCCTCATACTGTTAGTGTCCTCCTCTTGCATACCCTGGAGTTTATAAGCAGATAATGCAGAAGAATGAACTTCTAGATGATTGGAATAAGACTCAGCAGCAGAATCAGAAACCTGACTCTCAGCAGCAGTTTTGGAGAAAGGTTACAATACTTTTCTAAGGAGTGAGGAGCAATAGCTTTAAGATTTGAACACGATAGAAAAATTACCTATTACTGACAAGAGGTGATAACAAAGAGTACAGACGAACATAAAAATGAGCGTAGTTAAAGGAACCTGTGTTCACCATGTTTCAGTAGGTTTTAATCATGGTTACTGAAATCCAGCTGGGCATGGCTTCTCCTTGACTGCATTATTCTAATACGGAAATTGACAAATCTTCTGCATCCTCTGATGGTTTTTTTGTGCCTCATGAGAACACAGAATACACCCACTTTACATATAAGCTCCAAGGCGCACAAGAGGAGTACTGCAGAGAGCTCAAGTAGTGAAAGCCAGTTGTACATGTACAATGGAACAGGGAGATAAGCTCTATTGTGGAGTAATGCAAACTGTTCAGATCAGGCTGATTAGCTTCCCATTTCAACATTTCATTTTTGGACTATTAGAGCAATCTATCTTGCATGGGAAAAAGGCTGGATCCCTTAACTGTTCATTGTCAGTCATTCTACAAGGTTATTTTTGTTTTTAAGATGTAGACTTTTTGTAATGAAAGGTTAATAGTGCTTTTGGTTTTTATCTGGACTCCATTGAGACTTTAACTCCTTTTAAACTACATACTTAATTCTCATTTATGCTAAGACCCCTTTATACTACTTTGATCACACAGAGGAGACTTAAAGTGGGCATAAATTACATGTATACCTTTTTAAGGGCCCTTTCCACAGCAAAAGTGTTGTAAAGGACCCTTAATGTAAATGAGAGTTGAACCTTAAATGTGTTTGCAAATAAATATAGGGGAGACATGAGAAACCTAGAGACTAGTGGAGAGCTTTCCAGTAAGAGGATGAGGAATATCTCATGTGAAACATGGACTAGAAGACACAGGTCACTACTATACAAATTAGTCCTCTTATTACTGTATTCATGTTTAGAAAATGACTGCAGAAACACTTTTATTTCTAGTGGAAGAAGCCTAAAAAACTAGAGGGAACAAAACACATTTTCAAGAAAAAGTAAAGGTAATACATACTCTAGTAATGCAGTCTCTGTTTAATTCTCTGCTTTGTAATTCTCAATTACAGATTGAAGGTTTGGCCTGGTAATGCTAGCTAATATAAAAGGAACACTCACTCTGAAACCATTTAGTTGTTCTAGTATTTTAGTCATAACTGTTCTCTCATAAATGAATGCTGGGCTGGCCTGGAAGAAGGGCCATTGCATCCATGCTAATAAGATCCAGCAGTCAAAAATCCTGCATAAGGGGTGTAAAAAGTCAGCGCTGGTGTTCCAGACCATAGGCTGTAAAAAAAACTCCTGAAGGGTTGATCTGCAGCTCCATAGCCTGCTGTGGTTTCCCTCCTCTTTCCAATGTTCTTCTCTAATTAAAAATAAGAGTCTCTTTCTGTGATAGTCTGATATGAAAGAATTGATTTTTAATTGTCATATTAAACAAAAACTGGATTATATTTAAAACTATTCTGCTAAATTAAAAATTAAATATATAAAAGTGTTGAATGCATTTAAAATCAAATTTGAAGTGAAGAATTTAATTACTTCCTCGTTGGTCATATCTTTGCAGTTTCCTCCTCAGATAGACGCAGCAATGTTTGCAAGATGAAATTCAGCAATAGACTTTGCAGACACAGAGGGGAAAATGGAATTTGTATTTCTGCAAAAGCATATTAACATAACTTTAAAAATGTGACCTCTTTAAAATACCAAGTATTTCTTCACAGAGATTTTTTGCCATTATAATAGACTAAACAGTCTGGAGCCTTGAGGCCTTAAAAAAGAAGTTTTTTTTCTGTGCTATGACAATTATTCACAACAGAGCTTCAGGAGCCCCCCATTTGCAGCTGGACAAGCAGACTGTGACAGCTCTTCCCTCAGGTTTAAAATGCAGGATACTGATGAGAATACAATATCCATTTCTGTTGCTGTGCTAGCTTAAACATTGACCGTCTCTTATCCCTTAGATTAATGAGCACCGTAACACTTATATGTTGTGTATTAATTAAATGAGCATCTATCAGGGCCAAATCCTGCCCCATAGGACAGTGTGTGCAATTCACATTGACCCCAATGGGAACTGCATGCACTTTTCTCAAGGAGGAGAATGGCTTTAAAAAATAGGAAACATACGGTATATTGAAATAGAGTGACTCACGTTTAACCTAGCTGTAACATTGCTGATTTCACCCAGGTTGAATGTGGCCCAGTTTATTCTGCTTCGGAAGGAAATTAAATTTTTCAATCCATTCCTCATAGAAGACTAAAGGGCCATGTGCTATGTGGACAAAGGTGGCTGTGATGCTGACAGACCAGTTTAAGCCAAAGCCATAGGACAATTCACTTGATGTGACAGTCAAAGAAGTGTTAAGTGTTAATACATGTTCAAACTAATTAACTCGTATGCTAATAGAGATCAAAGAAGAAGTTGATTGTATTGTTTTCATCTGTCTATATCCTGTAGTTTGCTGTTACATGACTTCCACGTTAGGTATACCCTATAATTAAATAACCCTAGATCAAAAGTGTGTTAATGAAGAGTGCATTCAGATGTTTGAACTTCATGAACACTAATGAAATGTTACTTGTATTATTCTCATTGATCTATTCCTATGTAATGGCAGGCATTTGCATTACGTGTATCTCTGTAGTTAAATTACCCATCAAAGAAGAGTGCTAACTTCAAAGCAAGTGCCATTGAGTCCACAATGAGAATGTCCAGACACAGCCTGCATTCCTTATAAGCAGCCAACAAAGGAAGGCCCATGTGGGTACAGAAGTGATCAGCTCGCTTTCTGTGTGAAGAAAATATAAAAGATGGATTCAAGGAAAGATCCGTCATTTCTGAATCATTTGGACACTCACAGGGAAGCATCCCAGATGCTAGACAGAGATACCCAAAATAAGTTTGGGGATCTCTGAGAGACTTATGGAAAACTAGCAGAGACTTATGGAAAACTACTACATCTCTGCTATCATTTTGGACTTACAAACTTAGACTCACCTGTTAATGTATTTTACCTGCTTTAACCTCTCAATCACTCATTTCTTTTTCTTAGTGTATAAGTTAGTTTACTAGAGAAATTGGCTGCCAGCATTGTCTTTGGTGTCGAGATCGAGAGCATCCATTGACCTGGTGTAAGTGACTGACCCTTTGTGGTTGGGAGTAACCTGCTGTGATATTTAGTATAACAACCAGTATCACAAAGTTCAGTTTGTCTGGATGGCAAGATGGGCTGGAGAACCTAAGGTGACTCAATGGTAGGGCTAATATAGTGATCCAAGAGTTCACATTTGTTACTGGGTTGGTGAAATCTAACTATAGAATATATCAGTTTGGGGTGTCTCTCCTGTTGTCTGGACAGTCTGACCTGAGATTGGCACTCACAGTTGTAAGCCACTCCAGACAATATGACAGTGGCTTTGTATCAACTTTATGCCCCTGCCTCCCAATCATGGAGCTCGTTTATCCTCCAGGCTTTCCTAAATTGTGTTGTACTGCACCAGCTTCCAAGGGGCTGCTGGGAATTACTGTGCAGCAGTACTCCAGCCACAGCACCTTTCCCTCTGCCTTCCCTCTGAATGCAGTCTACGCAAGAGCAGTGAGGGAAAGAGAGGCAGAGCACACTGCTCCTATTTCACGTGGAGATTCTCCTTACTCGATGTCACTGTCCAGGTGCTCATTTTGAGGACATTTATTTTCTCTAGTGGTGCAAGGCATCTGCAGGCAGCAGAGAAAGATCTAAGATGACATCTGAAACTGATGAGATTTTATGATTGTCTCTATTCCAAATTCCTGGATTTTGAATGTAGGAGGTTCTGAGGTATGAGAGGTACTAATCAGCTAGTCTGTATTTCTCCCAACATGCTACATGGTCTTCAAGATTATGTGTGATCTGCAAAGTGCATAAAATTTTGTGGCGTTTTGACATTGTGACATTTTGATATTATAGATTCAGTTACATAAAATTTTATGCATAGTGTTTGCAAAGTGACCAAATTCAGTATTATTTCTGAAGCATAGTGGTGGAAACTGTCAGTTAAGGATTTATTCATACAGTATTACATGTAAATTGAAAAAATAACACAAGAATTGTAAAAACAAGCTGAAATTAAACTTAACCCAGTACAGTCCACACACTGTTTTCTAGGCAATCAGTTAGCTGAAAGAGAGCTTAGATACTTCTCTGTTAATCCATTTCAGGAAATATTTATGTTAACTTTTCAGAATTAGCTGGCCAGTCCTCTGAAAATAATTTGGTTTCCTCTAGACTTCAGAACTACAGCAAATTATAGGTAGACATAATGCATAGCACCATGATGCAAAGTCCTAAGTAATGCAGTGAGATATTCTACGAGTTTAACAAGAGCGGAAAAGGTAATAGGATATATTAATTTCCCTGAAAACTCTCCAAGAGGAGGTCAGTCACTGCTGGAAATGTAATCATCAAAGAAGAAAGATGTTAGAAACACAAATATTACACAATGGAAAAGCCTTTTGTTCTTCCCTAGTCAAATACATATTTAAATTCACACATTTTTCATTTCCTTCTCCTTCTTTGTCTCCTTCTGAACTTCTTGGATCATTTACTGAAAATGAAGCACTGGCAAAATAAAGGCCTAAGACTCTGTAATAAAAAAGGAAGACTTATCAGCTGAGCAGTTCAACTTCCTGCTGCTACACTGTGCAGTTCTGTTCTGTTATGGTTTTTATACAGCACCTATCACTCTGGTATTGGAGTGCCTTTAAGAAATGCTTTAAGCAGTGTGATTAACATCTCTTACATATGGTTCTTTCTTTCCTCAGAGGGAAAATTGAGAAGTATTTTTAGGTTTATTTAATCAAGTGCATTTTGTACTTGGAATACAAAGTTGTGAGGGTTAGGGTTACCCTTAGATCTTGTATGAGTTCATTCTATAGTTTTGGATGAGCCCCTGAGAAAGTTTTGTCTTCTGAACAAACTAGCTTTAACTTCGTGGTAGATAGTTCCACTATTCCAGAGCAGCAGAGCTGTCAGGTGTGTTCCTCGTCCTGAAGCATTGGTCATTGTTTAGGTTTTCTGGGCCCAGCTCATTGAAGATAAATATAGAGGGGTAGAACCTCAGCTGGTGTAAATTATCATAACTCCATTGAAATCAGTGGAGCTATGATAATTAATGTCAGTTGAGGATGTGCCCAGGGACCTTGAGTTTGGCACAGAACTCTGGAGGGAGACAGTTTCATGAGTATGCTCCATTCTTTGCTTTATAGGTATGATTAATATTTTCCATATGTATTAAGTTGCATATCTGTCGTGAAGACGACCTATGGTAATATGGTGTGACTCACCAAAATACACACATTACACTCATTTGTCAGACATTTTGTTTGAGAAACCCACTAGTTGGTGTGTGTGTGTGTGTGTGTGTGTGTGTGTGCGTGCGTGCTGTGTCCCCCTCTGTGCCCAATCCACAGAGAATGGGAGTCTCTGACAACTCTGTTTGAGAACCTACCTCTTTAGCACATGCTGGAGAAGACGCATGCTTTTAGCTTTGTAGGTCAATAGATCAATCATTGGTATTTGCCAAGATGGCAGGCATCACATTTCCTGGTGTCCCACATTGGAATGTTTGATGGTTGAAAGGTATGCTTCATACTTGTAGGGAAGAGGGAATGCAGTAGACAGATCTCCTGGTGTAATACAGGCAGGGCACTCTACTGCATCAGGTGCTTCTCAGCATATGTAATTTCCAGAAATCCATGAGAGACTAGATAGTGTTTTGGGAAGTGAGTGATAACACAGACTCCTCAAAGGAGCTTCCATCTGGATGATGTCATCTATGCTAAATAGAACTGGTCAAAAATTTTACAATGAAACTTTCTTCCATAGGAAAATGCTAATTCATAACAAAATGTTCCATGTAAACATGTAGATTTTCACAAAATTCTGTTTTTAAATTTAAATGTTTCAATAAGATTCTAACCTTATTGGAACAGAATTTTTTTGATGTTTTCATTTTGAAATGAGTTTATTGTATTTCATATTTTTATTATTATATGTTTTTGTTATATTTTATATGATAAAAACATATACAATAAAATATGTCAATAAAATAAAAAAGATGTCAAAATCAAACCCCAGTCCACAGTCCCATGCCAGATAACCAGCCACTGGTATAATGCATCATGGTAATGATTCAATATTATTTAATAAAAATAAAAGCATTTCAGATGGGATTATTTTTGTTCAGTCTTTCCCACTGAGGTTATTATACAGTACCTACATTTCCGTGTCAGAGGAAAGACATTTTTGATGAAGGAGAGACTGATGAGCTGATTGTAGCATAGATTAGCAAATTTATTATTTTTGCTATTTGTGGACCAAAAAAAAAATTCAAATAGCAGAATTTTCTGTAAAATGGAAAATCCAGTTCCAACCAGCTCTGCAGCTAAACATGAAAAGTTGCTCTCAGTTTATTTACTTTTGGTATCTTTTAAATGAGGATAAAATGTTAGACACAAAGTATTGGCTGAGGCCTATCACAGGCTCTCACAGTTGTCAAGAGAGCTGGCATAGCTAGGAGGTATTTCAGCAGCACAGTTTCCCCTCTGATTCACAAGTGTGCACAGTCCCCCTTCCTCCTGACTCAGCAGAGTTGAGGCAACATAACTCCTCACATTCATAGAATGTGTGACAGTCAGGTGTGCCAGTCTGTTGCTATAGCTGCTATAAAAATGTCTGAAGTCACGATTAAGATTTTGTGTTAGAGTGCAAAGTTGATAAAGCTGGAGTACCTATTGCTTTTAGATGTTTGTTGAAGATGAAAGTGAACCCTCCTGGGGCACTGGAGTGTGTCCTCAACAGTTCTGTAGGCAATATGAAGAGGGAAAGAAATGTACAAATCTTTCTCTTGAAGTTCTAATTTGACATGTGTCACAAGTGATTGGCCCTTTAATGGCCCTGTAACACACTTAGCTTGCTTCTCCAAGTAGAGAAAAGAATCAGTCATTTGATAGACAGGTCATGTGGTTCAGTCAGGCCTTCAGGCATGGAGATATGGCAGAAGACTGGGGAGAGCAAAGGGAGACTCCAGGTAGGAAGGCTTGGACGTTGCTGCTTGAAAGAGAAGAGGGAAAGACTCAAGAGTCCAAGAGGGGCTGAACAGATGAGGTGCACTCAGGAAGGTGGGGCTGGGTCCAGCTTGAGGCTGGCACTGGAAAACTCTTTGTTTTACGTTTGGCTTGTACTTAAATTACACCCCCTCAGAAGTATTTTTCTTCAATGATTTAGACAGGGGGCCAAGATGTAGAGGTAAAAATTCTAAGGCCATCTTGGATTCTCTAAAGGACAACTAGGCATCCATTTTGTAAACCCTTCTTGTCCCCTCTTCACTCTGAGTTTGGCACCTTTTTATGTTTAGGTGGGAAAAGTTAGTTACTGTCAATCAGCTAATCTGCCTAGCAACCCAATGTCTATATAAGGCAGTGCTCAGATTAGATTGGGGCTGCCCGCCTGAGTGGCAGAGTCTTGTTGCTGTCTGTTTGAGACAAAGTAAGTGACTGAGGGTAGGCCATTCACCCCACCAGGGTCATCTTAGCAGGGGATATACTTACCTACATGCACCTATTTGATCTCCTATAGTGATCGCTTGCTCCACGCACGATGACACAGGTGAAGGGGGGGGAGCGATTCAATTACCTGAATTCTCTCATTTTACCTGAGAAGACACTCATCTGTTCCTGCCCTATGGTCCTATCCCCATTTGAGGGATCCGGCTGCTCTGCCGTGCTGCATCCATCTTGAAGAGAAGACATCATCAGATCAAGCTGCTAGACATGGTAGAGTCACTGTCATTTTAATTCCTGTATACAAATCCCTATTGATACAGCCTGCCTTGTTTTATTTGTCTCACCTTGTTATTTGGGGAGTCCTTGCCATCCCATTAATAAACTTGTACCTTTTATCCTGTCTGAGTCATATCTGGGAACATAAACCCCCAGTGATAGATACGGGAAGGGAGGTGAACCTGAAACATATATTCCTGGCCATTGTTAATTCTAGCTCCTGTTTCGGTCAACAAAGTCACTGCAGCAATCAGACTAGATTGGAAGGTTGGGGATCCAATGTGAGTGAGAAGTAACTGAGGCAGCAACTAGCCTGAAACCAGACCAGGTAGGTGGCACATCTCAAATATACTTTTTAAGGTCTTGGGTGTACAGTGAGTATTCTGCTGCAACCTTAACTGTCACTAGATGTTGGTTTTGTTTGCTAACACATTTGCACAGCACCTAGCACAACAGGTTCCTGATTCTGATGAGAGCTTCTTGGTGCTGCTGTAATAAATATTTAATAATAATCATAAATACGTTCCATTTCAGAGTTCACGCATTAAGGTATATTTATCAAAGCATTCAGACTTAATATAAACTTTTAAAATAACAGGATTATGATCATGTTTGCAGTATGGACAAAATAATAGTGAGTCTATCATTCCTAAAAAAAATTGAGACATAAATCTTTTATTAAGTTTTCTGTAAATAAGCTTAATTCCTCATCCACCAGCCATCATTGGGCTTTATTTCAAAGCTGATTTTAAAGGACACACACTTGAGACTTTTTGAATTATATGAAAAAGATTGACAAAGCCTTAATTATTCAAGTTCTGTCCCGTGCCTCTTTCAAAATTGCTCTGAAAGCAAAGATTTTTAATAATCCTTTGTAGGAAAGGATTTTAAGAAAGCACATACAATAAAAATATATGGACCGATAACCTAGACATAATGTTGAAGATCAATATATTATAGTCTTCTCATATGGGGAACTCAGACCCAAACAAGGACAGATGATTGAAGAAATCTATAGGAATTCAAAGATATCAAAAATATACAATACACCTGAAATCCAATCTGCACTTATTCAGGTCCTCAGACTTATTATCTAAACTGCTTTGAATTGCACTGTTTTCTTTTCCTTTAGCATTCGGCTCATCTATTACAGTATGAGGGAGAACAAAGTATAATTATGCAAGAAAAAAAAGTAAATAGAAAACAATGTCTCTTATTAAACATGTTCTATTTGTCTCTTCTTTATCTTCTAGATAGGTGCCAGAAAATTCTGCTTCATAAAATGCACTTAGGCTCTAGAGAGGAAAGACAAGTGGGTTTCAGCAAAGACCTCCAGTACTTTGTTTCAGAACATCATAATCTAAAGGGGGGTGGCATATTGTGAACATATTCGTCTCTTTCAAACATTTGACTGATTCTGCAATGTGACAGTGAAGGTATTTTAACTGCTGCTGCTTGTTTTTATTATGAGCGTGGCTGCATTTTCCCCCCTCCATTAGTTTCAAATTTACTTTACATTTTATAAATTATTATATATTTGTAGACCACGTAGTATAGGCGTACTCGTGGTAAGGCTTTATGTGTTCTCATTCCCTTGTGCCAAATCTGTTTATAAGATTTTTAATGTTATGGAAGAGTAGAGCTGGGCAAATGCTGCTAAAGAGTGTCCATGCACATTAGTGTTAGTAAAACCAATGAATTTGATATGACAGTATTTCTAAGTCCCTTGTATTCCCATTGGAAAAAGTTTGGCTGGGTAGGGTTTTCCATGTTCATTTGTGTCAATTTGTATTTGCACCAGAACATGTATTTATGCTAGAAACTGTGAAAGTTATGATCATACAAATCAGCAGTCAAGCAATACATGGGCTGAAATATGTTTTCATAAGATATTTGAATAATTGTAAATAATAAAGACATTGATAAAAATGAGGCCCTTCATGGGATAATCCACAAAGGAGAAAAAGGGTTACAAACACTGAGTTGCTTTCTACGAAGAGTTTTACCAGCTCTGCTTCCAGGTCACAAACTCTGTTTCATTCAGTCACTCAGACTCTCTTACGCCAATCAAGTTCTCCTTAGCAGGTTCAATTATGTATATCTAGTTCTCCGCCACAAGCTCATTAATGTACTTAACTTGATCATCAGATTTGCCATTGCATGTTCAGATCTCCTCCACAGACTCTCTGATCTACTCCCAGTGCTCTGAAGACCCACTGAAGCATAACCAGTTTCAGGTGCATAACTAGTTTTCATGCATCAGAGAGTTAACAGAATTGGTTCTCCTTAGTCATGCTGCTGCACATTTAGTTTTCTGCTATGAGCACTGGCTTGTATCCAGTTCTTTGCAAAGTGGGAGACATAAATTCAGTTTGTCACTAAACTATTTGCATATATACAGTTAGCTCACCCAAAAAGTTTTAAAATCCTTTTTATTTTTAGACCAACTTTGTTAACATACTGGTTCTTAGGAAAGAAGAAGAAGAAGAGCATTAGAAATCTGAAGTTGAAAAACAGATCTTAAAGTTTTGAGTGTACAACTTTTTGGAAAGATTCATTTTCGCTAGTCTCTACCTGAAGAACAGCATATGTGATGTGCTTCAAATTTTTTCAAAACAAATTCTGTTCTGCTCTGAGAATAATCAGGAAAATTTGCAAGTCAAAAGGAGTTTTTTTTTTTCTCTGATAAAATTAGGAAAAGCTTAAAATAATGCTTGGACCAGAATGGATCTTTAGTTGTAAATATATGGAGCCATATCTGTTGCTTTGTAATAAAGCAAAAGGTGGACTGGGAAAAGACAAGTGATCAAAGCTTTCAAGATTAACCTTTAGGATAATGGTTTATATAAAGGTGAGCATAGTATCTGTGTTTCTCGCTACAGTTGTTGTGAAATGTGGAGAGGGGGTGACCTGCTTTCTGCATGAAACTTTACAAGTTTATTGGGATTGGTCCTGCTTTGAGCAGAGTTGGACTAGATGACCTCCTGAAGACCCTTCCAACCCTGATATTCTACGATTCTATGATCAGTTTGTGGATTTTGCAGTAAGTACTTTTCCACATTTTGAAATAGTCTCCTTTGTTTTCTTATTTAAAGAAAATTTGCTTAAAGAAAGCCACGAAACTACAACAAAAACAATAACAAAATTGTACAGAGACTGAGCTTGAAATGCTGGAGAGAAATTATATCCCCATTTAAACCAATGGGAGTCTTGCCATTAACTTCAGTATTTCACCCCAGGAATTTTGCCATTGATTTCAGCAGGAGCAGAAATTGGACCATTAAACAGATTTTCCTTTGCCTTTTAATTGCTAATTTTCTTTTTAAATTCTTGATACAACTCACTCTAGGAACACCTATGGTATTACTAGGGCTCATATACCTGTATGGCATAGGAAATTTCTTCAAGTATATCATTTAGCTACAAATCTCTCAATCCACCTCTAAACATTGTATTTGTCACTTTGACCAATAATGTTGATTATATCCATCAGCAAGTATGCAGTAGGAAGATACATTCTAAAGAATTGATGATGAAAACGTTACCTCATCTGCCTGCCAGTATAAGAGTGTTCTTTATAACCTTTTGTAATGAAAGTGATTAGAAAAGAAAATTAAAGACCTAAGTCTGGTTTTGTGCATGGAATCACATTTATGAGTGAAGCAGAGACCCATATAGTCCAGAATAGCAACATATTTTCTTAGCTAAATTATACAACAGGACCCAGCAGGTAACAATTGACAAATCTAATTTCCTAGGATTATAAAGTATCAAATGAACAGTTTTATATACACAAAATTTACTAAGTTAGCAAGGAATTAGTGGACTGATTGAAGATATAATGAAATTATTTTCATGAAGAAATATTTACTCATCATCTGCTGATGTTGTTCAAATAAACCTCTGCATATTTACTCCAAATAGAAAATGTGCTGGCAGCATTTAATATTCTATGAGAGATCTGTACAGCTTGTGGGTATTTGAGAGTGTAAAGGAATTATAATAAGCTGAAAAGTGATGTATGCAAATAATGTGGGTAGTGTGGCTTTCTTTAAAATATATTTCTATTTACTATACTTTTAACTTCAGACAGAACGAGCTGTAATAATTCAGTTTGGAGGTGACCAAGGCATGTCTCATGGTAGCATGGTCCATGTCCACAAGGAACAGGCACATTCTCCTGCCTGGCTAAAAATGGAAGACGTTCTCTTGGCCATAACTGAGATGTGTATGTAGGAGTAGTGAGGAATTTAAAACTGCCCCAACAACTACTCTAATGATCAATGGTCAGATGCAGTCAACCAAGGATAAGGTCAAGGTTCTCAACCTGTATCTGTCTCTATCAACATCATTTCTGTTTTCCTGGGGGTAAGCTTGAGCAACACAGCTCATGTCAGTACATCTGATTGTCCAAATTCTGCTCGTCCAGAAAGCTCATTGACAATGAGAACAGGGAAGGAAGAACTGATTATGAATCACTATGAAACTATCTTCCTCTTCCCATTAACTTATTGCAAAACTCAGTCATCTCTTCTAAAAGGCTGGCAATTCCTGCCAGACACAGCTGCTGCCATGTGAGAGCCCAGAGTTAGCCCGTAACACAGGTTTTCCATCGGATGGCACAACAAGCTGCCCCCCTCCATGCCAAACCATCAGCAAGACAGAAAAGGATGACGAATAATGATGAATTATTTAAGAAAACAGCATTTCAGATGGGGATTGTTTTTGTTCAGTTGTTCCCAGTGCCCCTATTATACAGTACCTACATGTCAGTGCCAGAGGAATTCCCCATGAAGGACATTTGAGACGGGGGGTTGGGGTCTGATGAGCTGACTAAAGTGTACAAGATTTCCCAGGGCAGTGTAGATTGCACTAGAACAAGGTCAGCTCCCAGACAGCTGCGCTGGGCATCGCAAAATGGGGAGTAGATGGCCAGCCCTCTGTGGAGAAAGAGGTGGTTAGGGACTATTTAGAAAAGCTGGATGTGCACAAATCCATGGGGCCAGACGAGTTGCATCCGAGAGTGCTGAAGGAATTGGCGGCTGTGATTGCAGAGCCATTGGCCATTATCTTTGGAAACTCGTGGCGAACGGGGGAAGTCCCGGATGACTGGAAAAAGGCTAATGTAGTGCCAATCTTTAAAAAAGGGAAGAAGGAGGATCCTGAGAACTACAGGCCAGTCAGCCTCACCGCAGTCCCCGGAAAAATCATGGAGCAGGTCCTCAAGGAATCAATCCTGAAGCACTCACATGAGAGGAAAGTGATCAGGAACAGTCAGCATGGATTCACCAAGGGAAGGTCATGCCTGACTAATCTAATTGCCTTCTATGATGACATTACTGGTTCTGTGGATGAAGGGAAAGCAGTGGATGTATTGTTTCTTGACTTTAGCAAAGCTTTTGACACGGTCTCCCACAGTATTCTTGTCAGCAAGTTAAAGAAGTATGGGCTGGATGAATGCACTATAAGGTGAGTAGAAATTTGGCTAGATTGTCGGGCTCAACGGGTAGTGATCAATGGCTCCATGTCTAGTTGGCAGCCGGTGTCAAGTGGAGTGCCCCAGGGGTCGGTCCTGGGGCCGGTTTTGTTCAATATCTTCATAAATGATCTGGAGGATGGTGTGGATTGCACTCTCAGCAAATTTGTGGATGATACTAAACTAGGAGGAGTGGTAGATACGCTGGAGGGCAGGGATAGGATACAGAGGGACCTAGACAAATTGGAGGATTGGGCCAAAAGAAATCAGATGACGTTCAATAAGGATAAGTGCAGGGTCCTGCACTTAGGACGGAAGAACACAATGCACAGCTACAGACTAGGGACTGAATGGCTAGGCAGCAGTTCTGCGGAAAAGGACCTAGGGGTGACAGTGGACAAGAAGCTGGATATGAGTCAGCAGTGTGCCCTTCTTGCCAAGAAGGCCAATGGCATTTTGGGATGTATAAGTAGGGGCATAGCGAGCAGATCGAGGGATGTGATCGTTCCCCTCTATTCGACATTGGTGAGGCCTCATCTGGAGTACTGTGTCCAGTTTTGGGCCCCACACTACAAGAAGGATGTGGATAAATTTGAGAGAGTCCAGCGAAGGGCAACAAAAATGATTAGGGGTCTGGAACACATGAGTTATGAGGAGAGGCTGAGGGAACTGGGATTGTTTAGTCTGCAGAAGAGAAGAATGAGGGGGGATTTGATAGCTGCTTTCAACTACCTGAGAGGTGGTTCCAGAGAGGATGGTTCTAGACTATTCTCAGTGGGAGAAGAGGACAGGACAAGGAGTAATGGTCTCAAGTTGCAGTGGGGGAGGTTTAGGTTGAATATTAGGAAAAACTTTTTCACTAGGAGGGTGGTGAAACACTGGAATGCGTTACCTAGGGAGGTGGTAGAATCTCCTTCCTTAGAAGTTTTTAAGGTCAGGCTTGACAAAGCCCTGGTTGAGATGATTTAGGATTTAATTGGGGAATGGTCCTGCTTTGAGCAGGGGGTTGGAATAGATGACCTCCTGAGGTCCCTTCCAACCCTGATATTCTATGATACTATGATTAGCAAATTAACTTTAAAATCAAAGTGAAAGAGCAAATAGTCCAGAAAAATCTATTTGTTGTATCAACCAGGCAAGGTACTAAGAAGCTTCAACAGGATTTTATTTTCAAAGTGGAAACCTCTTTACCAAGCTGCTGCTGCACCCTCAGTAGCTCTCTTCCAGCCTCTCAACTCCTTTCCCCTCCTTCCTGTTTCCTGTCCTTTCAGACTCCCAACAGCCAGTGCTCTCAATTCTAATAATTACAAGCAACATCTAAACACCACATTCCCTCCTCTCTTAAGAAACTCTCCAATTAAAATAAACATTATTGTTCTAACCAAAGGAACAAATATGAAACAAGACTCTATACTGTTGGCAGAAATATTACACTGAAAACACTGTAGATACTACATAACATAGTCTCTAGTCCAGACAGGTGGTTGTCTGGATCTGACAGGCCGTCTCTCAAGCCCCGGTTCCAGTGCAATGTCTTGTTGTGTTGGTACTATGGTGAAGTCATCCAATGCAGACTGCGTGTTGGCATAATCTCCTCTCGGTGCATAGGCAGGTGCAAGATAAGAAGCATTCCATACCCGTCCATCAGAAAATTGATAGGTGTAAGGTCCCTTCTTCTCTATGATTTTAAGAGGAGCTGTGAATTTATAGTCCCCTTTGCATAAAATTCCAGGTTTTTGTATTCTAACGAAGTAACCACACTCAAACTTTGGTTCCTTAGCACCTGCCGCTTGTCTGTGAAAACCTTAGACTTTGCTTGGTTCAGTTCAACTAATTTTCTCTCATCATCCTTGTTTGGAGCATCAGGTCGTGCATTTAACAATCCAGCAATGTTCAGTTTAGTATTCATCTGTTTCCCATGCAGTAACTCTGTGTGTGATCTTTGCGTTGTGCCATGTCGTGTAGCCCAGTAGGCTTGCAAGAAGTCAGTAGTGAAGGGTATCCACAATCGCCCTTCCAGTTTAGCCGTTTGCAAACTCTCTTTCAAACTTCTGTTAAACCGCTCGATTTCCCCATTGGCTTGAAGGTAATATAGGGATGACCTTCAGTGTAAAATGTTTCTCTCTGCTAGATAAGTTTCAAACTCCAGAGAAGTACATTGATTACCATTATCTGAAACCAGTTCTTTGGGGTTACCTTCCCTGCTAAAAACTGAAGACAGGAACTTAATTACTGTAGCAGAAGAGATTTGCGATGTAAAGGCTACCTCAGGCCATTTACTGAAATAGTCTATTAAAGTGATGGCATAATGGCAGTCAATTGGAGCAGTATCAAAGGGTCCTACAATGTCAATCACCATTTTTTCCCATGCAGATTCAGGAAGAGGAACAGACTGTAATGGAGGGGTACATGTCACTGCTGTCTTATCATGCATTTGGCAAGTGACACAGGATTTTCTGAGTGCTTCAGTTTGAGAGTCCATCCCTGGCCACCAATACAGATCCTGTAGTCATTGTTTGGTTTGGACAATTCCTTGATGAGTATCATGTGCCAGGTGTATGAGTTTTGACTGTAATTCTTCTGGCACAAGAAGCCGGTGTGTACCTCATAGCATTCAGCCATCAAACAAAGAAAGTTCATCCCGAACTCTAAAATAAGGCAGCAAAACTGGGCCAGTGTTTTTAGGGTGACTGGCTATCTCTTTGTCAGAAATTCCCGTAGTTTTTATTTAATTGGACACACTAAACAAGCAGCTTGAAATTGTTCTTTTGTAACTGTAGTGAGAGTGCTTGTAATAAACACAACCACTACATCCTCATCTTCCAGTGGACCATCTGGTGAAGGGAAAGGCAGGCGAGAAAGGCAATCAGTGACCACATTTTGGTTTCCAGGCTTATATTCCAGTTCATAATTGAAAAAGAGTAGTCTTGCAGACCATTGAGCAATATGGTATCCTGCTCTTCCCAGTCCTTTCATGGTGAGCAACGTCATCAAAGGGCTGTGGTCTGTGCACAACTTGAACGTTTGGCCCCACAGGTAAGTTCTCCATTTTTCAGAAGCCCAGAAACAAGCAAGAGCTTCTTTTTCGACTGTAGAATATTTTCTCTCAGCATTACTTAGTGTCCTTGAAGCAAATGCAACAGTCCTCTCTGTGTTGTCCTCACGCAGTTGTGTGAGAACAGCCCCAAGTCCATAATCAGGAGCATCAGTAGTTACAATTGTGGGCAATGCAAGACTGAATAGTGCAAGTACTCGACTATGTATAATCAAGTCTTTCACCATTTCAAAATTAGCTTGCGCATCAGTTGTCCACACTAAGATTGAACTTCTCCGTAATAATTCCCGTAAACGTTCAATGACAGAAGCATAACTGGGAATGAATTTTGCATACCAGGAGGTAAGACCCAAGAAGAAACGTAAGTTTTGCAAATCTGTTGGAGGAGGAGCATTTGAAATTGCCAGGATATGATCTGGATCAGGTTTTCGTCCAGCCTGTGAAATTGTATACCCCAGAAAGGAGAGTTCAGTTTGTCTAAATTTGCAATTGGACCTATTGAGCTGGAAGCCTGCTATGCTGATGCAGTTCAGTACAGACTGCAGATTATTATTATGCTCCTCAGAAGTATTTCCAAACATGATAATATCACCCAGATAGCACTGAACTCCATGTTGATTCTTCAGAATCAATTACCTCATTTTTTGAAAGGCACTTGGGGCAGATGCGAGACCATATGGAACGTGTTTAAAACAAAATAGTCCCTCGTGTAATAAATGCTGTGAGGTCTCTGCTATCTTCATGCAACATAACCTGGTGGTATGCACTCTGCAAATCAAGAGTAGAAAACATCTTTGCTCCACAGAGTTCTGCAAATACTTCTTCTATGTGAGGAAGAGGATGGCTGTCAATCATAATAGCTTCATTTGGCTCCCTTAAATCCACACAACGGCGAATGCCTCCACTCTTCTTCTGCATCACTACTATAGGTGAAACCAATTCCAAGGAGTCGATCTCTTCAATAATGTCCTTTGAATAAGTTTTCTAAGTTCCTCTGAAACAGCTTCCCTGACTGAAAATGCTAAGCGCCGTAACTTCTGTCATACCAGCATCACATTATTCCACATTTTAACTTTATGCAGAAACCCATAAGCACAGCCGAGTTTCTCCTCAACCTGGTGTTGGGTCCCAGATGAAACTGGTGTGTGTACCGCAAGAGTGCTTTGCTGAGGAAGATCAATTTGTCCATTAACTACCCTGAGAATTAAAGCAGCCAATAAATCTCTGCCAAGGATAGGAGTGCCTTTGTGGACAATATAGAACTCTGCAGTTACACAGCAATCACCAAAAGTAACTATTACTGGCAGGCAGCCATATACTGGAATATGGTTTTCAAATAGCACACAAAGTGAAGTTTGGGTTCAGTAAGAGATACATCTTTAAAGTAATGTAGATAGATGGAATCAGGTAGTATAGATACTGCTGAGCCAGTGTCCAACATTAGCTGATTAGAGTATGGTTTGCCTGAGGGTATGGCGGAAACGTTTACAGTGCACTTTATCTGTTCTGGAATATGTGCAGTAGTGATTTTGTCCACGTTCAGCACAGCAGCATCTCATATTGTAACTGTATGCACCTGTTCACTGAACTGGCTACTTGGACATACTTTAGCAAAATGTCCAATCTTTTTGCAATGATTGCACTGAGCTACTTTTGCCAGACATCCTATATAGCTTGCAAGGTGTTGTGGAGATCCACAGCAAAAACATGCTTTTACTGTATTTTGAATTTGCTGATTCAGTGGTTTTTCATTAGTTTTCCTCTTACACTTGTGTGTCTGCAGTGGTAGTGAGCTTTTCTGCAAAGGAATCACAGCCTGGACATGCCTCCTATATCCATGCTTATTAGTTTGGCTTCAGCTGTAGCTGACTCAATCTGAGGAGCAATAGTTATTGCTTTTTCTAGTGTAAGTTGTGGTTCTAGAAGTAAGTGTTCTCTTACATGAAGCATGGTTATTTTCTCAATGAGCTCATCTCTAATCATCTCATCTGCCATATTCCCAAAATCACAAATTACAATCAGACTCCTCAGGGAAGCAATATACTGCATTATAGTTTCCGCTGGTTTCTGCTCACACTGGTGAAATCTGTAGTGATTAGCTACTACATTCACTTTTGGCACAAAAAATTTCCTTAATGCAGTGAGTGCAGTCTCATATTTATCATCTGCAAAGGGAAAAATGTAAAATATATGCTGTCCTTCTGCTTCAAGGCAATGGATTAGCAGAGTACGCTTTCTTATTTCAGAAATCTCTGTAGCACTGATTTCAAGCAGGTAAGTCTCAAACATATGGATCCAGATAGTAAAAGCAATTGGAGACCCACTGGACTTTGCAGAAAGGGTGCAGGTGGGTTCAGAGGCAGAAGATCCATCCTCATCACCAAAATGTTGTATCAACCAGGCAAGGTACTAACAAGCTTCAACAGGACTTTATTTTCAAAGTGGAAACCTCTTTACCAAGCTGCTGCTGCACCCTCTCTAGCTCTCTCCCAGCCTCTCAACTCCTCCCCCCTTCCTGTTTTCTGTCCTTTCAGACTCCCAACAGCCGGTGCTCTCAATTCTAATAATTCAAGCAACATCTAAACACCACACTATTATCTCAACTAAAGGAGTCAAAAAACTTAGTTTATTTCTTCTGTAAAGTTGTGAGTTACTGAAGTTGCCCTAAGCCAGACTTCAGTATTTATGCCACCCTAAGTGGTCTCAGTGGATTACATCATTAACATAAGCAATATTAGATCATGGAATGATATAGAGACAGTTGTAATATACAAGTGTGCAAATCATTAGTCCACATATACATACTGTATCTCCCCCCTCAAATCATTCCAGCTTGGTGTTAAAGCTGCATTTGCTGAGGAGCTCTGAGATTAATCACTTTGCATTACTTGTTTTCTGGGCAGGCAACCTGGAATCTGTTTCCTAAAATTGCTGCTCTGGTAGGTTTACTATGCTTCTTTATTGTGATAAATTACTTTCCTCTTCAGTTTGCTATTAGAGGTAGCTTGTGTCAGCTCATTGTCAATCTAATTCAGATAATTGGACTCCATCTGCTCTGTTTTTGGCCAAATTATATGAAAATATGCGTTCTAGATTAATATGATTCCCTGTGGGTCTTCTGACAGTTCATTGCATTAAACTTGTTAAGGCTTCTCTTTTTAACATTCCTGCCTATCAAATCCTGTGCTGTATCCCTATCTTAAGATCCAGTTTGAGGGCAGATAGGAGTTGAAACTTTAAATGTTGACTAAACTGTTCTTTGCATTGGCTGGGGTAGAATAAATGAGACAAATTAATACTTTTTGCAACTTCAGTGGAGTTCCCTAACCATGTAAATGACAATATTTTAAAAAGTTAATTTAAGACAATATGAATCATTTATGGTGGGAAATGTTTGTATAAAAACTGTTCAAGAATATTTGATCCTTCAGAATATTACCCCATGAAGGGGGAAAATAGTAGGTGTGTGAGATTAAACTGTCAAAACCACAAGTGCCTGGGATTGTACACTCAACTTTTCAAGACAATTACAAGGTTAATGTGCAAGGATTGGTGTGAATAGTTATCTTACATTTGTTTTGTTTCCTAGACCTTTCTTCATTCACTTGTTGGCTTGTTCAAGTCACCACTTCTAAGCTAAATGTCACATAAAGTATTTAGGACCCCTTATTGATAAACACAGGCTTTGAGTAACTTGCTCCACCTTGACTTGAGTTTTATACCTATACTACTTACGTCATTTCTGGTGTGTTTGCAATTGAAATGCATATAAGAGAAAAACAGGCAAAACAAATAATGAGGGATTTTGAGAAATACGACATTTAGTGAAAAACATCTGATGAAGTGAGCTGTAGCTCACGAAAGCTCATGCTCAAATAAATTGGTTAGTCTCTAAGGTGCCACACGTACTCCTTTTCTTTTTGAAATTCTACTGCCTCCCTCTTCTCTAGAAACCAACTTAAGTTCATGTTCTGATCTGAATCCTTCTCAATATTTTTAAAACTGCTAGCAAAATTAAATACCATATAGTCTGGTATGATCTTTGTTACCATATATGTATCCTAACTCACAGCTATGTAATATAGACCCAGAACTGACATTTCTTCCCTGTTTTACTAGCATATTTTTAATATCAAACAAAAAACGATCTTGCGCTTTGTGTGTGAGATACAGAATCGGCAAATAACTTGTTCATGAGAGATTCCAAAGTTCAAGGCGAGCTTTATACCTTTTAGATATGGGCCTCAACTGAAAACATGGATTGGAACACTGAACTTTTTTCAGCCGCCAAACACCATTCAGGACCTAAATTTCAGACCTTAGACCCTATCTCACTAACAGGCTCCTCCAGTACACTGGAACAGACTGCTACAAACTTCATGAGGCTCAGAATGTGGGTGAATTCTAGGTGAGTGCCCTAACCACTGGACTGTACAGTCAGTCACACTCTTTCCTTGGCTTAATGGCTATGCATAGCCTTTGGGGCAGGGAATGAATGTGAGAATGACTTTACAGCCCAGCAGGCTAAAGCATACACCTAGATGTGGGAGGCTCAAGTTCACCCCCTGCTCCTGTAAACCAGTGTCTGAATGAGCTCTCCCCTCCCTTCTATTGAAGAACTGGGGCAAAAAAAATCAGGAGCAGACTGTATTTGAATAGCCAGACCTAGTCTGTGTAAGTGATCAGCAGACAGACCTGCTTTGCCAAACTGATCAGTTTAGGGTAAAAATTCATTTTTGTTCTAAATAAGTAATGAAATGTTATTCTTATTGTATGACTAAGGGGCAGAAGAACTATACTTAGGATAATTCTTGTTACATCATATTAACTGTAACCTCACTCACTGAACAGGGGGTAGTGATGCCAAATTCAAGTTAAAGTCAGAGTAGATGGGGACAGATGTTTTTATATGGTGGTGTGGACTCAGTTTAAAGAGCCTGTCACAGGGTCCCCACAGGCTTTCTCCTGCTTGAGCATGTGCCCTGTGTTTAGGCTGGTATAATAAAGACTCTCCCACGCCTTCTTTTGCTGGATCACCCAAGTGTCCTTATTTAAGTATTGGTGCAGTTCCCACATCCCCCAACAGCTAGTGCCCCACAGACCCTCCCCAGGGTCTCCTAGCTTTTGAGGCTTCCTTCTTTGGTAAGGAGACCGCAATACTGCCCTCCTGTCTCCTCCCAGGCTAGCCTCCCCACTGAGGTTTGCCCAGGGCTTTTATACCCCTCTCATGCCTCAGCCCAGCTGTCAGCACTTAGCTCAGCATGTTCCTCTGGGCCAGCCCTTATTAGGGCTTGCAGCTGGGCTCCCTGCTGAATACCTGTGTCTCTACCCCGACCTCCTGGCCAGAGAGCAGGCTGCAGCCAGCATTTTGGCAGGGCCATAAAGGGGTTTACCCCTCCCCTGCCACAGGGTCCTAGATACCATTTGACAAAAAAGCAACAAATTTTTCATTTTTCAAACTATGTGGTAGCTAGATATTAGTAAATGGGCTTTTTTACTTCAAGAGATCTTAAGAAATGATTTGATTGTCTTATTATCATAATAGAAACTCATGGAGCAATACAAAGGCTAAAATTCTTCAATACTATGTTCTTTCTAGGAAAACTTTAGATTTTCTTTCTTGCGTCTATTTTTTGCCAGAAAATCCAATTTTAAAAGGGACCTAAGTGTTTGAGGCTGGACAGTGAGAAGCTCCTGTAAAAAACATGATTAGTAATAGTTTTAAAATTGAAACAGTTTTGTAATCTGAGGGGATTTGGGAACTGTAAAAAAAAAATAGTGCTTAAAAACCACATACGCCTTCCCCCCCTTCACCCCCCCCCATTAGTGTACTGCTGTCAAGATAGATGGCCCCAATGCAAAATCGTAACATCAGTGCACTTCTGAAGATTTCAGGGGGGGAGGAGGAGGAGGAGGAGGGGAATATAAAATCTGAATCTGGATTCAGAACCAAACTTCTTGGCATGGGCCTAGTTCTATAATGAGCAAAACTACCTCCCATTCACTGGCTTTCTATCATCCTCAAAATTTGGGAGATTCTACATCCTGTTGTGAGTTTTATAACTAGGATCCGATTCTAAAGAGTCGTAAACAATGATTCACCATCGACTTTCAGGATCCCTATTCTCATAGCTATTGATGAAGGATTATCTCCAACCCATTTAGAATATAATCACTCTATAGTAAATAATTGAGTCCTCATCCACTTCCCTCATTGGGAGCAGACAACTAAAGTGAGAGAGACAAAAGGAAGGAGCATGTGGGCAGAGAGGAGGCAGTGTAAACATTAATAAATAAATACTGGACTAAAACACCATCAGACATTGGGGAGATTATTGTTCAGATCCAGATTATGCAGCCTGAGCCCATCTCTATTTTTCCATATACAAGAATGACCCAGAAGTGGTGAAAGGTATTTTTATTGGTTTAACTAGGTCTTTCCTGTTGCACTGGAAAACCCAGGAGCACCACAGGTAGAAGAGTATTTGGGCTAAACCCTATATTGTAAACTATCGTGATCACTGCGAAATTGTGGTTCAAGTTCAGTATAACTTGATCATTATGAACCTTCTGGATAACAGCTGAATCAGAACTTTACTGAGGTGTGTCACCAATATAACAAGTCTTTTCCTGGAGCAAATTTGAAAGATGACATATTGTGCTATTTGTTACAATTGTAGGGTCATCTGGCAAAGTGTAATGTCTGTTTAGAAATGGGCTCATCATGTGAGGAAAAGGCTCGGGTACCTCTGACACATAACTGGTTGTATACACACAGAAGGCAACTACTTGGTTGCACGCACATTGACTATTTATAGAATTAAGGAAAACCTCTATTATTGTAACATAGAAATATATCACATGATCAATTTCCTGCACTTGCAGGGGTGGAACTTTGCTCTTTCCAATAATCTGTATTGTTTTTATCACCCATGCTTTCAGGATTTAAGAATAACACCTTTTGTTTACATGTTTTTTTAGAAAAATGTTTTCTGGATGCCATTATGGCTAGATATCATCCTAGGAAATATATGCATTCACATGAGAGTTTGGAGTGCAATGATCATAAATATTTCATAAGCATTTCATTTTGCCATTGGTTGTCAAAGCATAGGAATTATTGTGCCACAAGAAACCTATTTGAAGTTTGAATGTCAAGCAGCTTCTTACAATGTTCATGAATAAGTGCTTATGCTGTCTTACTTTGTGACTGAGATTGACATTAGAGGTAGGCAAAAGAAAACACGAGAGATTATGAAAGGACACAGTGACCTCATGAAAGTGCTGTCAGAAAACTAGCAGTCCCCTTCAAAGGGCTTGGCTTGATATTTTTATTAGCTTGTCAACTTTTGCACAAGGAATTACACTAATTTTATGGTAGTAACACTCAAATTGTATTAGTTGACATACAAGATCTTATGATATCACACTTTGTTATGGACAGTAAAATTCAGTTTTCTTGAAATAGCAGTCAGTCCTATGGAATCCTGTAACTGCTGCAACAAAGCATGCCATAAAAAGGAATAATGCTACTAGAGTCTGTTGTGATCATTGGACCTAAAAATTTACCCTAAGTTTAACTGTGACAAGTATGTGAAAGTTCTTAAGATGTCACTATAATCTATGACTAATTGGCTGCTGGAGAATTAACCATGGAAAATAGGTCAATAAATGACTATTATGTACAGATGCATGAACCAGACAGAAAAATTGAATTAGTGCAAACAAAAATGGTTCTGATGTAAGTCAAGAACTGGTGAGATGATATTTAGTAAAGAAGAAAATGTGAGAACAAAGTTACCTATTCCAAGTTTGGCCTTATGGAAATGGATTTAATTGGTGAACAAAATAATGAGGATAAAGTAGGTCACTCACTTTTACTTCTTTTTGGCGGGTTAAAAATATCTTCCCTCATCTCACCCCCTCACTTGCTAACACTGAAACTCATCTCCATTCAGTTTCTTTGGCCTCAAGTCAGAATGAGTACTTTCATCCCAAGAGGAAGGCTGGCTGGCCTTGCTCTCATTTAAGGAACTTTGTTTTCACTTGTGAATGCTGAAAGCCATCACATACTCATGACATCCAGTCTTCAGCCCATCAGTGGGGATACATAATTGTCCACACCACAGAGGCATGTAAGATCCTCTATTGTTTTCCCTTCCCTAGTTGTGTTGCTTTCTGTCCTCCCTCTTTCCTCCTATCCTCTCTTCTTCTCACATTTTTCATCAAACCCTAAAATCAACTATACTGCATTAATTCAAACATGCCTTGTCTAAAGTGAAAGAATCCACACGAATGGCATCCCAGACCAGAGTATGAACCAGTATCCAAGCAGCAGATGTCATGGTCGAGTTGCCAGACAAAACCTCACTTGTAACTAACCAGCAGTCCAGTGTTCCAAAAACATCAATAAATGCCATATTTCACTCATCTTTTCTATCTTGTCTTTCCTTCACCTCGTGTCTGTCTAAGAACATGCTTTTCTCATATCAATACTGAGAATAAAATTAACCTTTTTCCTTTTCATCAAAGCAAGGTTATTCTGAAAATAAAAGACTGATATTTTGCCTCCAAAAGGAGAGTGGCTTCAAAGGTTTTGATTAGTTTGTTTTGTATAATCATTCAACAGTTTCAATATGAATACTTGTTTTAATTTTTTGTTCTTTCTGGTGTTTAATCAATAAACTTTCCATCTGAATGAATGCATTTGGGTGTTTGCCAAATAACTGAATAAAACCAGGGCCTCCGTAGAAACATAACCCTGAATATATGTTTAATGTTGGACAATGACAGAGTTTATAAACACCTTTAACTCTTTTTAGGCCTTTGAGATCAATATTAATACAACAGGACTATTAATGCCTTTGTTATGGCACAGCATTTTAGTAACCTATATAAAGACCCTTTGATCAGATCCTGAAATGGCACTTAAGTATTATATTTCACTTCAAATATATTACAAAAATAATGTTTACCTCATGTTACAAGACAGTATTTTCATAAAGGCAGTGTCTTAAAAGGTACCTAAATTTTGTGTGCAAGGCATATAGTAATCATGAATAACAATCATGCAGTGGTTTGCATGTTTTTGTGAATCCAAAGCACATTTTGCACAAATTTTTTTTGTACCTTTGTGCAAGAGACAACTTGTACACTTATTTTTAAAACTGTACCTCTAACTATAGCTCAAAATGGCTCAGCATCCAGATTTGGTGCCCAGATTTTCACCCATGATTAAGACTCATTGAGGTTCCAAAATGGACCCAATTTTCAAAAGTGCTCAGCACTCAGTGACTCCCACTGAGAACATCTCCATGAAGAGTTGGTGGGTGCTGAGCACTTTTGAAAATCTCGCCATAAATACAGCTTGTCTGCGGATTAATGTAGGATAATATCATTTGTCATGTTTGTAATTCTTCAGATAACAGATTATCCAATTCTTTGCCTTAGTTATAGATAAACTAGCCCTAATGATTGTACGCTATGCGGTAGTTTGATCAAGAAAATAACCATGTAAGGCTAATAAACACAAATGTTAAGTCAAAGTAAGTTCTACAATTGATCAAGGTTAAATTTAGGAAATAGTTTCATACCCACCTGATTAAAATATGACCCTACAAGTAAGGGAAACTGTCACATTTAACAGCTAATGCTAATTATAAAGTTTGTGCTTGGAAACATCACACACATTTAAGTCAAGACAATTTGCTCTAATTCCAACTCTGACCAATGAAATGTACTGATGTATTTCCTATAAAATATACTATAACTATGTATTTTGGGCCAGTTTGTCAGTGTTAGCCTCCTTTATTGTGGCTGCAGATTTGCCCCAGAAATGGCTGTTCTAAGCTTTTTTTTTAAAAAAAAAAATCTACGGAATTAACTCTTTTCAACAAATGAAGAGCACAAATGACAACTGTTAGTGACCGTATAAAATTATCTCTCTAGAATAATAGTATTTAAGGGGCACATTTTAAAAATGGGTGCACATGCAAACGTGCACATGTTTTGTGTACTCCTCTGAAAATTTGGACCTAAGAATCTAGAAGCAATTTAGAAATATAGCTGTTTCAGTAAGATGATTTAAACTGCATAAGCAAGATAAAGAAGAGTATTTTGGTTGATTGCAAATCACAACCCACAGCAGATTATAGAATGACAGTATACAGCCAATGAAACTGTGAAAATTTAAATCAATAAAAATTAAAAAATGCTTAAAAATAAACATTGATATTACCCATCCATTATATAAAAATAATAAATTCAGGTAGTAGGGTATCTGCCTCTGAAGCAGCCCATCATGGCCTGAGGTCACTTTGCAGGCCTCCTGTCATCAATCTTTCCTCTCTTCTGGGCTCCCTAGCTAAACTCCAAACAGATCAGTCTCACCAGTCCTTCTGGCAGGGCTTTATTTGTTTTCCAAAAACAGCACACCAAAATGAAAATAACAACATTAGGCAATGACCCTGCTCGCCTTAGTCCCTGCCCTTAAAGATATCTCCTACCAAACTACTGGCAGGCCTCCTTTCTTTGCAGTTCCTGCAACTTTCTAAGCCCCATCCTCTTCTGCTTCTTGTGACTCTGTATAGGGAGGCAGCAGATCTCTCTCAGGTGTGCCTCTTCAGTAATCTCCTTGGCTGGGCTTAGGCCTCTGGCCCATACGAGGGCAAGCCACACTGTTGCACATTAACTGAATATACCCTGAAGGCAGGACACTTAGGAACATAAGAATGGCCATACTGGGTCAGACCAAAGGTCCATCTCGCCCAGTATCCTGTCTTCTAACATTGGCCAATGCCAGGTGCTCCAGAGGGAATGAGCAGATCAGGTATCATCAAATGATCCATTCCCTGTTGCTCATTCCCAGATTCTGGAAGTCAAATGCCAGGGACACCATCGCTGCCCATCCTGGCTAATAGCCATTGATGGACCTATCCTCCATGAATTTATCTAGTTCTTTTTTTGAATCTTCTTATAGTCTTGGCCTTCACAACATCCTCTGGCAAAGAGTTCCACAGGTTGACTGTGTGTTGTATGAAGAAATACTTCCTTTTGTTTGTTTTAAATCTGCTGCCTATTAATTTCATTTGGTGACCCCCCCCCTAGTTCTTGTATTATGAAAATGAGTAAATAACACTTCCTTATTTACTTTCTCCAAACTAGTCATGATTTCGTAGACTTCAATCATATCCCCTCAGTCATCTCTTTTCCAAGATGAAAAGTCCTAGTCTTATTAATCTCTCCTCATATGGCAGCTGTTCCATACTCCTGATCATTTTGTTGTCCTTTTCTGAATCTTTTCCAATTCCAATATATCTTTTTTGAGATAGGGTGATCACATGTGCATGCAGTATTCAAGATGTGGGAGTACCATGGATTTATACAGAGGCAATATGATATTTCTGTTTTATTATCTTTCCCTTTCTTAATGATTCCAAACATTCTGTTTGCTTTTTTGACTGCCGCTGCACACTGAGTGGATGTTTTCAGAGAACTATACACAATGACCCCAAGATCTTTCTAGAGTGGTAACAGCTAATTTAGACCCCATCATTGTACATGTATAGTTGGGATTATGTTTTCCAATGTGCATTACTTTACATTTATCAACATTGCATTTCATCTGCCATTTTGTTGCCCAGTCACCTAGTTTTGAGAGATCCTTTTGTAGCTCTTCACTCAGTCAGTTACTGACAGGTAGCATCTACTGATTAACCCTTTCACGGATGTCAAATACATAATTTTGATAGTTTAGTTAGTTTCTCTGTTACTAATTGTAGTGGGGCTGTGGACTCATAATGTGACTTTGGCACACTAACTGGAAGGTGGCAAGGCCTCGGACCTAGGATGTATAGTGCTGGTGAATAGTAAGAAACATTATTCACAAATATAGACCTATTCAAAGTTGGACAGACTGAAGAGCAAGTTGCAAGTGCTAAATATTCTGAGAATTCACTACAGGAAATTTATATAATCTATTATCTGAACAATAACAAAAATGAATGCTTTTAAAAATCTTTTTTTTTTGCACAACTCATGGACAAAAAGAGACCAAATCCAACAAATTGTTTTCTGGAGATAGTTGAACCACATCTACCTAAGAAATATCTCTGTGGTCCCCTAATTATTCTCTCTTACACACATCTCCAGTGCAAGTCTTACTGCTGTAGAAGTGGTGTTTTAAGGTGGTAGTAGCAGGTTGCAAGAGTAATGTCAAAGTTGCTGATTTCTGATCTCCAGTCTTTCTCTGAGTGTGTCTCAGTAGAACATACTCTGGCCAGGCCAAGAACAAGATGTTCTTGTCGCTGTGTGTTGGTTACTACTAGTCTGGTAGCACAAAATGTAAAGGTCCATTTTTATAAACCATAAGCCAAATTCTATCATTCACTTCATTGTCTACCCCAGGCACTTAGGTGTACATGAGTATTTAGCCTCCATATCTTCTCTACTGATTTTTAAAACCATTTTCAGACTTCAGGTTGAGTCTTATAAAGTCTAAAAATTCACTTGGCATTCTGTCTGCAGAGGGAGTGAAAAAGTGGACATAAAAATTCAGTCAAATGTTTTGGAAGATGAAAATCAATGCGGCTTCATCTTTTAAAAGACTTTCTCTAAGCGCAAATGTCAAGCATGCTTCTCAGAAGCTTTTGCAAAATACTTACTTGAACAGAGAGGAAGGTAGCATTTTTGCCTCACCTACACTGCAATTACAACCAAGTCAAGGCTCCAGCCCCGCCGCTTCTGCCCGAGGCCCTGCTTCTCTCCCTCACCTTACTCACCCACTAGAGCCCCGAGCTGCCCCTCCCCCCAGTTTGGCCAGAGGAGCCCCAGAGGAACTACCACAAGCACCAGCCCACCCACACCAGCTGCCCTTAGCTCCAGGCCACCGGCCTGCCCACCCTATCCACTCCAGCAGCCCTGGGTTGCCAGCCGGCCTGATCCTTGACCACTGGCTGGACTGAGCAGCGGCCCGACCCCCCAGCCATCCTGAGCACTGGCCGGACCCCTGGGCCAGCCCAAGCACTGGAAGGACCCCTGGGCCAGCCTGAGCCACACTTGGCTGCCAGCCAGCCGAGCCCAGAGCTCCAGGCCACCAGCCTGAGCTGAGCCTCCAACGGCTTTGGGGGAGAAGGGGAGCAAGGGTGGTGCCTTGGCCTGGGTTAAGGGATGCTTAGCCTCCACATGCCTATTATACCTGCCACACAGGGGTCAATGGTCAACAAAGGTAATTCAGAGAAGTAATTTGAAATAGATACAAAAATAATCAGCTGTCACCTTATGCTTATTTACACTTTTGTTCTCATCTGTGGTGATTAAGAAAATCCCATGAGTCCATTGGACTGCAGTCCTACAAGCGTTACACTTTATGGAAGAATACTCCTTAACCCGTTTTGACCAAGAATCCTGTGTAAGGTAAGCTCAAGAGACCCTTCCTTTGCTTTCTCTTCTTAGAGGTTGAGTGTTGTTTCACAACTCTGTTGTACATGTTTTTTTTATGAATAAGTGCCTAAAGTTTCTAAACAAATCAATTATCTCGCAGTCGGCAGTGGTACTATTGTGTACTTACATATCACTCCTTGCTACTTTCAGTGGCATAGCTACTGTATGTGGTCAGGTTATTATTCAAAGAGCTTTTATCAAAGATGTTTCAATTCCTCAGTAATACCCACATAGATCCCATAATTCTATAAATATTAAATACTAGTTATGCAATGAAATCTCAGTGGGATTTCAGAAACTGCAGTAATTGGCAGCAATCACTTGAAGGATCACAAATGTTTTCATTTTTCACTTTAACTATTCTGCAAAATGTAAATGTCCCTCTGCTTCAGTCACTAGAGAGCTAACTCCGCAAAATCAGGTTTATGTATGACACCTTGTTTGTTACCTAGGTAGTAATATAGATAAAATATGCTCTTACAGGCCCCGATACACTCCTGCTTGCATGATGGGGATACAATCTTGCTCCTTCTTTTGAGAATTGTAAATAGCCCCACATTTGTAGGGCTCATGCTAATTGCTATTTTCCATTAAAATATTTGCTAAATATTCCTGTTAGTGGAGGCTTTTAAGAACAGGTAGCCACACAGCTGTTGGGGATGGACTAGGTATGTTTAATCCTACCTCAGAACACGGGACTGGACTAGCTGACTACTTGAGGTCCCTTCCAGCCCTATATTTATATGATTCTATATCCCAGTCCTCTCCCAATCAGGCTTCAGACCAATACATAGAACACAGACAGCACTGATGAATGTTTTCCTCTTGACCATGAAAAAGAGTTATTGTCCATAATCGTTGCTAGACTTCTCCACAGTATGTCATATAGTTGACCATGGAATCTTGCTGTCTTGCTTCCCAGAGGTACAGGGGGTAGTAGGATTTCATTGAGGTGGCTTTAGTTCTTCCTCTGATTGCACAAAGATTACATGATAAGTTTCTTTTGACTCCCTTGTCCATTTGTAGTCAACAATTTCCATCCCACCATCAACCTCAGCCTGGCCCAGTCCACACAAGAGATCCACTTCCTGGACACTACGGTGCTAATAAGCGATGGTCACATAAACACCACCCTATACCGGAAACCTACTGACCACTATTCCTACCTACATGCCTCCAGCTTTCACCCAGACCACACCACACGGTCCATTGTCTACAGCCAAGCTCTACGATACAACCGCATTTGCTCCAACCCCTCAGACAGAGACAAACACCTACAAGATCACTATCAAGCATTCTTACAACTACAATACCCACCTGCTGAAGTGAAGAAACAGATTGACAGAGCCAGAAGAGTACCCACAAGTCACCTACTACAGGACAGGCCTAACAAAGAAAATAACAGAACACCACTATCCGTCACCTTCAGCCCTCAACTAAAACCTCTCCAACACATCATCAAGGATCTACAACCTATCCTGAAGGACGACCCATCACTCTCACAAATCTTGGGAGACAGGCCAGTCCTTGCCTACAGACAGGCCCCCAACCTGAAGCAAATACTCACCAGCAACCACAAACCACACAACAGAACCACTAACCCAGGAACCTATCCTTGCAACAAAGCCCGTTGCCAACTGTGTTCACATATCTATTGAGGGGACACCATCATAGGGCCTAATCACATCAGCCACATTATCAGAGGCTCGTTCACCTGCACATCTACCAATGTGATATATGCCATCATGTGCCAGCAATGCCCCTCTGCCATGTACATTGGTCAAACTGGACAGTCTCTACGTAAAAGAATAAATGGCCATAAATCAGATGTCAAGAATTATAACATTCATAAACCAGTCGGTGAACACTTCAATCTCTCTGGTCACTCGATTACAGACCTAAAAGTCGCAGTATTACAACAAAAAGACTTCAAAAACAGATTCCAAAGAGAGACTGCTGAATTGGAATTAATTTGCAAACTGGATACAATTAACTTAGGGTTGAATAAAGACTGGGAGTGGATGGGTCATAGTTTTACTTTGTGTAATTTCCCCATGTTTATTCCTCCTCCTCCTCCCCCCCCGTCCCCCCCGTTCCGCAAACGTTCTTGTTGACTGCTGGAAATGGCCCACCTTGATTATCACTACAAAAGACTTTCTTCCCCCCTGCCCCCTCCCCCCGCTGGTAATAGCTCATCTTAAGTGATTACTCTCCTTACAGTGTGTATGATAACACCCATTTTTTCATGTTCTGTGTGTATATAAATCTCCTCACTGTATTTTCCACTGAATGCATCCGATGAAGTGAGCTGTAGCTCACGAAAGCTTACGCTTAAATAAATTTGTTAGTCTCTAAGGTGCCACAAGTACTCCTTTTCTTTTTGCGAATACAGACTAACATGGTTGCTACTCTGAAAACTGGAGTGTAGGCCTTTCTAATTTCCAGCCACCCAAGCATATTGTTCACATCTGTTTGACACAGTTAAATATGTCTGAGTGGTCATTAATCCATCTCCCCATTAACAGATAAAATAAAGTGTTTTAACTTTGAGTTAGCAAATTCAGCAAGGCGATTTTGTAGCTGGTAATATCAGTTACTTTTTAGACAGTTTTTATTGTAATTATGTCTCCCCGCTCCCCCCAAAAAATCTTAATGAATAGGGTCAGTGCTAGACTAATCCCTTTTGGAGCCCTAAAACCACATTGATTAGAAGGCCTCCAATTCTAAATCCACCCAAATAAGTAGAAGCTTCCAAAAAAGGTCTCATGCAATAAATCTCAACAACTTTTCAAAAGGACAAATCCTGGTCCATTAATTCCATGGAAGTTTTGCCATTGACTACAAGGAGCTCAGAATTTAGTCTTAACTGTATATTATGACAGTTTTAGATATATCAACTTATATATTTTTAAGTGATTTATATAGCAAAGGGTGTATGTATATTTTACATTTAATTTATAAACAAAATAAGGAGAGACTGGAAGTGGATAGTTGAAAACAGGTTAGTTTCATTGCTCTGTGATCATGAATAACCTAGATATACCCTGATCAAAAAATGACACAGACACTTCTAATTCCCAAAAGATCACTTTTGGTGCTACCTGTTGCTCTCAGGAAATAGGTAAGCCCCTACCAAATTCACGGCCATGAAAAATGCGTCATGAACCATGAAATCTGGTCTTCTGTGTGCTTTTACCCTATATTATATAAATTTCACAGGGGAGACCAGCATTTCTCAAACTGGGGATCCTGACCCAAAAGGGAGTTGCAGGGGGTCACAAGGTTATTTTAGGGGACTCGAGTAATGCCACCCTTATTTCTGCGCTGCCTTCAGATCTGGGTGGCTGGTGAGTGGCAGCTGTTAGCTGGGCACCCAGCTCTGAAGGCAGTGCCCTGCCAGCAGCAACACAGAAGTAAGGGTGGCAATACCATACCACCCTTACTTCTGCGCTGCTGCCTTCAGAGCTGGGCAGCCAGAGAGTGGTGGCTGCTGACTGAGGACCCAGCTCTGAAGGCTGCAGCACAGAAGTAAGGGTGGCAATACCATACCCGGCCATCCTTACTTCTGCACTTCTGTTGGTGGCGGCTCTGCCTTCAGACCTGGGCTCCTGGCTAGCAGCTGCCGCTCTCCAGCTGCCCAGCTCTGAAAGCAGCAGCAGTGCAGAGGTAAGGGTAGCAGCACCTCAATCCCCCCCTACAATAGCCTTGCAAAACCCTGCCCCACTTCCCCACAACTCCTTTATGGGTCAGGCCATCTAAAATTACAACTGTGAAATTTCACATTTAAATAGCTGAAATAATGAAATTTATGATTTTTTAAATCCTGTGACTGACATTGACCAAAATGGACCATGAGTTTGGTGGGGCCCTAACAATACAACATGGAGACCAGCTTTGACTATTTATGTTCTAAGATTGAAAAAACGTTTGGTTTTTTTTATCCTGAAAGATAGGAAGGCCAAATTTTCCCTTGTACTAGATTCGTTTTGCACTGCTCTCCTCCTTCAAAGCTCTAAAATTAGTTTACTTGGCCACAGGAGAGCATCCCTACATAACAGGGTCCTTGTGTGGCATAGTGCTCACGGAGCAGCTCTTACTTCACTACCATCTCTCTCGCTGGCTGGAGAAGAAGGGAATGATCTTGTTCCCCAGAAATTTCCAGCTACCATGAGGCTATTGTACCCACCCATCCTGAGTTGCATGTAGCAGTTCTCGGCTGAAGTTGACCATCAAATCCTGGAGCATTCATTGACTTTATGCAGCAAGAATCAGCAGTTACGGATGTAACAATGTGGGCAGTTTTGCTTTATTTGGTTTAGTATTTTTTGTTTAAAGCCATATTAGGGTCACAATCTTGAGTTTAACCTTAAGTGAAATTCAGTCAAAGTGAATAAGTTTCACCTTTTTTCACTTGATTTTGATGCATAACTATCAAGTTTGCTGACAGTTCTGTTAAGGTTCATGAAATTTAGTGAAACTTTCAACAACCGTATTTGCACTTTTGAGATTTCATGAAATTTCTTGAAGTTCCTTTTAGTCCTATACTTCCATGATTCTATGGTTTATAACCTGTTACATTTTATTTAGACCATCTCATACAGCTGTAATTATGACCCTGCAGAAAAGACCCAGGACCAAATTCAGAGGTGAAGTGAAAGGCTATGTAAATTACATATCGTTCCTTACACTCAGACTCCTTTAGACTGTCTCATTTAACATCCATTTTCTAATGTGCAACTGACCATGAGAGACTCTTGAGCTGCTGTAATTTACACACCAGGCTGCCAAAAGATGGTGTAAAAAGGGTCAATTTATAGTAGATAATGCAATATAGTTTCTTACACCCTACTGTTAAGTGCTTTTTTTTTTTTTTTGCGCTACACTCCTTTCTTCTGGCTCCACCCCATATGAGTTAAGCCAGTTTAGCCTGTCTCCCGCACTGACAATATATAAGATTAAATGTGATTTACACAACTGTAACTGAATGAGAGTCCTCATGGAGTCTAAATTGGGTATAATCTGCACCCCAAGGGAGCTCTTAGAAGGTTAGATCAACTCATAGACCCACTTAGATTTTTTGTTTGGATCCTAGGTTTTGTAATAAAATGAGATACGGCATCAGAAACCTGGCATGCTGCAAATTAAATATAGAACTCAAACACAAAGGGAGAGTGACTGACACTTTCTTTGCATATACACTGATGTTTGTACTGTAACAAAAAAGACGACTGATGCTGATGTAAACCATAATTTCTGATTTAGTAATTTTGCTTCTTTGCACCACTTGTCTCCTTTTTTCCCTTACTTTTGTCCCATTTTCTGATCTTTGTACATAAGAACGGCCATACTGGGTCAGACCAAAGGTCCATCTAGCCCAGTATCCTGTCTTCTGACAGTGGCCAATGCTGGGGCCCCCAGAGGGAATGAACAATGATGATGGATCATCAAGTGATCTATTCCCTGTTGCTCATCCCCAGCTTCTGGCAATCAAGGCTAGGGTCATCATCCCTGCCCATTCTGGCTAAAAGCCATTGATGGACCTATCCTCCATGAATTTATCTAGTTGTTTTTTGAACTTTGTTATAGTCTTGGCCTTCACAACATCCTCTGGCAAAGAGTTCCACAGGTTGACTGTGCATTGTGTAAAGAAATACTTCCTTTTATTCGTTTTAAATCTGCTGCCTATTAATTTCATTTGGTGACCCCTAGTTCTTGTGTTATGAGAAGAAGTAAGTAACTCCTTATTTACTTTTTCCAGACCAGTCATGATTTTATAGACCTCAATCATATTCCCCCCCCAGGCATCGCTTTTCCAAGCTGAAAAGTCCCAGTCTTATTAATCTCTCCTCATACAGAAGCCATTCCATACGCCTAATCATTTGTGTTGCCCTTTTCTGAACTTTTTCCAATTCCTTTATGTCTTTTTTTGAGATGGCGTGACCACATCTGCACTCAGTATTCAAGTATTGTATTTATATAGAGGCAATATGATATTTTCCGTCTTATTATCTATCCCTTTCTTAATGATTCTCTACATTCTGTTTGCTATTTTGAGTGCCGCTGCACTTTGAGTGAATATTTTCAGAGAACTATCCACAATGACTCCAAGATCTCTTTCTTGAGTGGCAACAGCCCATTTAGACCCCATCATTTTGGATGTATAGTTGGGATTATGTTTTCCAAGGTGTATTACTTTGCATTTATCTATATAGAATTTCATCTGCCATTTTGTTGTCCAGTCACCCAGTTTTGAGAGATCCTTTTGTAGCTCTTTGCAGGCTGCCTGGGACTTAACAATCTTGAGTAGTTTTGTATCATCTGCAAATTTTGCCACCTCACTGTTTATCCCTTTTTCCAGATCATTTATTACTATGTGGAATAGGACTGCTCTCAGTACAGATCCCCTGGGGACACCACTATTTTTACCTCTCTCCATTCTGAAAACTGACCGTTTATTCCTACCCTTTGTTTCCTATCTTTTAACCAGTTACCAACCCATGAGAAGACCTTCCCTCTTTTTCCATGACAGCTTACTTTGCTTAAGAGCCTTTGGTGAGCCTTGTCGAAGACTTTCTGAAAATCTAAGTACACTATAGCCACTGGAACCCCCTTGTCCAAATGCTTGTTGACCCCCTCAAATAATTCTAGTAGATTGGTGAGGCATGATTTCCCTTTACAAAAACCATGTTGATGCTTCCCCAGCAAATTATGTTCATCTATGTGTCTGACCATGGCCATCCTTACCCATACACAAAGTAGGCAGCTGCGTAGGGAACCAGCAAATGTGGGGCACCAATTTTCCTGGTGCCATGCGCATCTACGTGCTACTCCAGCCCCTGCTCTGGCTCTTCCTCAGGCCCTCGCCCCTGCTCCACCCCGCCCCACTTCTTCCCCGCCCCTGCTCTGCCCCACCCCTGCCCCCACTCTTCTAAGGAGTGCAACAGGGCTGGGCTTGCACTCACCGGCGGCGGGAAGTGCCACACCACAGGTGAGTGCTGGGGGGTGGTTCCACCCTGCCCCCAAGACAGCCCTCCACCCTGCGCGGAGGGCTGCCCCCACAGGGGGGCTGTGTAGGGCCCCAGAATAACTAGGGACGGCCCTGTGTCTGATAATTTTGTTCTTTACTATAGTTTCAACCGGTTTGCGCGGTACTAAAGTCAGGCTTACCGGCCTGTAATTGCTGGGATCACCTCTGGAGCACTTTTTAAAAATTGGCATCATATTAGCTATCCTCCACTCATTTAGTACAGAAGCTGATTTAAATTATAGGTTACAGATTACGGTTAGTAGTTCTGCAATTTCATATTTGAGTTCCTTCAGAACTCTTGGGTGACTACGATCTGGTCCTGGTGACTTATTACTGTTTAGTTTATCAATTTGTTCCAAAACCTCCTGTAATGGGAGGGACAGTTCCTCAGATTTGTCACCTAAAAAGAATGGCTCAGGTTTGGGAATCTCCCTCACATCCTCAGTCATGAAGATCAATGCAAAGAATTAATTTAGTTTCTCCACAATGGCATTATCATCCCTGAGTGCTTCTTTATCATCTCGATTGTCCAGTGGCCTCACTGGTTGGTTGACAGGCTTCCTGCTTCTAATGTACTTAAAAAAAATTGCTATTACTAATTGAGTCTTTGGCTAGCTTTTTTTCAAATTCTTTTTTGGCCTTCCAAATTAAATTTTTACACTTAATTTGGCAGAGTTTATGCTTCTTTCTATTTTCCTCACAAGGATTTAACTTCCACTTTTTAAATGATGCCTTTTTGCCTCTCACTGCTTCTTTTACTTCATGGTTTAGCCACTGTAGCACTTTTTTGGTTTTCCTACTGTTTTTTTTTTTTTTTTTTAAATTTGGGGTATACATTCAAGTTGAGCCTCTATTATGGTGTCTTTAAAAAGTTTGCATGCAGCTTGCAGGGATTTCACTTTTGGTGCTGTACCTTTTAATTTCTGTTTAACTAACCTCCTCATTTTTGTGTAGTTCCCATTTCTGAAATTAAATGCTACAGTGTTGGGTTGCTGTGGTGTTTCTCTGGCCACTGGGATGTTAAATTTAATTATATTGTGGTCACTATTACCAAGAGGTCCAGCTATATTCACCTGTTGGACCAGATCCTGTGCTCCAAGGATCTCCTCTTGTGGGTTCCAGGACTAGCTGCTCCAGAAAACACTAAGTATTTTATGTATGTGCAACTTACAAGAAACTCAAGTTGAAGTGGGGCATAAGTTATTCTTATATAATATTTATAAGTTATTAACTTATTATTATAAAAAGTTATTATTAATATGTGTATATTCTTTATTAACATTTGGGAGTCCCAAATGTTATATATTTTATTGTTGTAAGTGTATACAGTTTATATATAAACACCCTCAAAGGGCTATATGATTTAATTATAACCCTACAATCCAGCTTGATGAAGGATCACAATGAAGCTGCATTGCCCAAAGCTTCACTGCCCGTCCCTGCTTGTTCATTCCCCAACAGCCTTTGTAGATGTCCAAGGGGGCCCGCAGTGGATCTCTGAATCAGTATGACATAGCTGCAGGCTATCTCCCTGTCTATTCCAATTCTCTTGCAGTAATTAAAAGTGTCATAGAGTTCAGTATTTTTGTATCCAGAAGAACATTAGCAGAACTTAGTGATATAAAGCCTATAAACTCTTCATGGATTAAGTTTAATTTGAACATTTAGAAGAGCTATTGAAAGTTGCTATAGTCACTTGAAATATGTTGGAGCAACTCAATTAGAAAATGTGATTTTACTGCTAAGTGGTTTCCTCACATAGTTATGTCTTAAAATTTGAGTGGAAAGGAAAACTGTAAGTTTGACAGCTCAAGACAGTTTTCAACTACTTCACATGCAATACAGAAAGATTAGTCCATACAAAAAGACAATTTGTCAGACAAAACAACTAGTAGTGGAAATAAGCTATAGCATTTATTTGATAAAGCAATGTACCCTTCAAAATACTTGGTCTTCTAAATAAAATAATGCCCACATCACACTATATGTTGACTTTCACCTATTAACAAAATCCAGTATTTTAAATGTTTCATATTACCCTGTTATAAATTCCCAAGCAATAATTACATTCAATAATGTTGGTAGTAGTTCAGGAAGCACCTACCACAATGCTATTACCAGTTTGCGAATGTCTACTGCTAACCAACAATATTTCGTACATTCTAATGTTCCTCCTGAGCCACCAAGGACTAACAGATCTCAAATGAATCACATTATTTAATATATTATCATGATATATCATGGAAGAAAGAGTCATAGCCTAAATAGACATGCAAATTCTTCTATATCTAAGGAAAAATCACTGCCTGTGGAGAAATATAGTCTACATAAATTATCCTCATCACCCAGCCAGTCTTCCAGCACTTGAAGTCACCCCACATTGATAGCCTGGGAGAATAGATACACTTGGCAGCACTATTTGACCTTTGATGGAATACTGTGTCCAATTCTGGTGTCCACAATACAAGGAGACTGTTGATAAATTGGGGAGGGTTCAGAGAAGAGCCATGAGATTCAGCATATCATATCAAGAGAGAAGGTGAGAACCCTACCCCCCCCCGCCGCTGCCACCGCCGCCTTCCAAAGAGAGATAATTACAATCCCTTCCAATAACATTCCCTGTACCACCCAGCTGGACCATTCTACAGATATGAGTTATGGCTTGAATTCCCTGCCCCCGCTCCTTCAGAACAGGAATGAGTACCAGTTGCTGAAACTGTAGCAGTAAAGCCTTTACATTTGTATTCCCAGAGATAGCCCTGATGATGTAGAGGCAGATAGTTCCATGTGAACGATACTGATATCTGCAAAGAAGCCTGAAAACTCCACCTAACATAACATTCTTGATTGTGTATGCAGATGGAGAGAGTCTGAATTAACCAGGCTGTACCACCTGGAACAGTTCTGTTGATTGGGACATTACAGATGGCATAGTGAAAGTAAAGAAATCTCTCTTTGCCTCCAGCACAACTGTGGTTTATGACTTCAAAAAGTCTCTGTGCCACAGGCAGAGTTGGCATGAAGCCTATGACCCTTGTGCTCTGACCAGCTTCCCTCCCACTTCATCTGTCGCAGACTATCAGGATACCAAGGTGACCTGTGAGGATGATGCAGAGGAGCATGTTAGGGTGCCGTTGTGTTTATAGATACGTACAATGAGTTGTCATGCTCTCTTGCTTCATACTATTTATTACCTGGATTGTAGTTTGCTTTAATTCATTTTTCATTCAGTCGTTACTCCTCTTTTTCTTGATTTCTATTTTTTACATTTTGTTTCTATTTATGCCTTTATTTTCTAGGTTTCTTTTTGCTTCTGTATTTCTCTATTAACTCCCTTCTCCCCTTTTCTCCATTTCTCTAAAAGTCTCTTCCTTCCACTATTCCACCCCAGTTGCTGCCTTTTATAGTTGTTTCTCTTCCTACCTTGCATGGTTTCACCCCCCACTCCACTAATCCTCCCTGTGCTGCTTTCTTCCCTCTGCAGAAATATCAAAATGTTTAATAACATTGATAGCGTGTACAAATTGATACTGAAAAGGACAGCAATTACCAGTCAATGCAAAGAGGATGGCAAAATTACTTCATCAGCTAAATCTACTGACAATGGTTATGGGAAATAACTATTATTGAGTTAAAGCCAAATGTACAGGGTGAAATTCTCACCATGCCTGGTAGTGTACAGAGCAGAGCAGAAAACCCATTAGAACAATCTAAAATATTTTGGATGGAAACCTAGGCACAGTGCAATGGGTACTCTATTGTTTTAGACAAAGTGTGTCTGTCTGACAAAAGGAGTATGGCTAGCCATCGTTCCCACAGAACATTTCCTGTAAGGATTAATGCTGACCTCATTATCACTCGTTTCCATACTTTCAAACCTCCTCAGAACAAAGGACACAGGGACAGATGGGGATGTACTGGCAGAATAAAACCCATGGGAGGTTTGCTGCCATGCGGGTTAAGAGAACCACTCAGCAGCACAGGAGGGTTGGCCTTCTGTGCAAATGTGTCAGCTCTCCACAGAAGCTCAGATCTGTGAACTTTATTTCTGAACATCTTGAGTCGCCTTTAGCTCTGGCTGACCACAACCCCAGTTCAAACTTCTGGGTGCCAAATCATGCATGCAAACTTGACATACAAACATAAGAATGGTCATACTAGGTCAGACATCTAGCCCAGTACTCTGTCTCTGACAGTGGCCAGTGCTAGATTCTTCTGGCACTTGGAGATTTAGGGAAACCCAGAACACAGATTTGCATCCTTATCTTGGCTAACAGCTATTGATGGACCTATCTTCCATGAACTTGTGTAATTCTTTGTTGAGCCTGGTCATAATTTTGTCCTTCACAACATCCCTGTGACTGTGAGTTCCACATTGTCATAAATATAAAGGGAAGGGTAAACCCCTTTAAAATCCCTCCTGGCCAGAGAAAAAGCCCTTTCACCTGTAGAGGGTTAAGAAGCTAGGATAACCTCGCTGGCACCTGACCAAAATGACCAATGAGGAGATAAGATACTTTCAAAGCTGGAGGGGGGAGAAACAAAGTGTCTGTGTCTGTCTGGGTGTTGCTTTTGCCAGGGACAGAACAGGAATGGAGTCTTAGAACTTAGTAAGTAATCTAGTTAGATATGCATTAGATTATGATTTCTTTAAATGGCTGAGGAAATAAGCTGTGCTGAAAGGAATGTCTTTGTGTCTTTTTGTAACTTAAGGTTTTGCCTAGAGGGATTCTCTACGTTTTGAATCTGATTACCCTGTAAGGTATTTACCATCCTGATTTTACAGAGGTGATTCGTTATACTTCAATTAAAATTCTTCTTTTCAGAAACTGAATGCTTTTTCATTGTTCTTAAGATCCAAGGGTTTGGGTCTATGGTCACCTATGCAAATTGGTGAGGATTTTTACCAAACCATCCCCAGGAAGTGGGGTGCAAGGGTTGGGAGAATTTTGGGGGGAAAGACGTTTCCAAACAACTCTTTCCTAGTAACCGGTTAAATGTTTGGTGGTGGCAGTGAAAGTCCAAGGGCAAAGGGTAAAATAGTTTGTACCTTGGGGAAGTTTTAACCTAAGCTGGTAAAAGTAAGCTTAGGAGGTTTTCATGCAGTCCCCACATCTGTACCCTAAAGTTCAGAGTGGGGAAGGAACCTTGACATATTGACTGTTCATTGTGTGAAGAAGTATTTCCTTATGTTTTCAACCTGCTGTCTATTAATTTCATTGGGTGACAAACTGCCCCCTTGTTCTTGTGTTATGTGAAGTCATAAATTTTACTTCCTCATTCACTTTTTCTGTACCATGCATGATTTTATAAACCTTTATCATATATCTCTCTCTCTCATACACACACACACCCCACTTAGTTGTCTTTTCTAAGATGAACAGTCCCAGCCTTTTTAAGCTCTCCTCATATGGAAGCTGTTCCCTACGTCTAATCATGTTTGTTGCCCTTCTCTGCACTGTTTCCAAGTCTAATTTTTTTTTTAAGATTGGGTGACCAGAATTGAATGCAGCATTCAAGGTGATGGCATATCTTGAATTTATATAGTGGCATTATGATATTTTCAGTTTTATCATCTATCCCTTTCCTAATGGTTCATAGCATTCTGTTAGCTTTTTTGACTTCCACTTCACACTGAGCATCTGTTTCAGAACTATCCACAATGACTCCAAGATCTTTCTTGAATGATAACAGCTCATTTATACCCCATCATTTAGTATGTATAGTTGGGATTATTTTTTTCCAATGTGCATTACTTTCCACTTATCAACATTGAATTTCATCTGCCATTTTTGTCACCCAGTTTAGTGAGATTCCTTTGCAACTCTTTGTAGTCAGCTTTGGATTTAACTATGCTGAGAAATTGTGTATTGTCTGCAAATTTTGCCACCCCACTGTACAGCCCCTTTTCCAGATCGTGTATGAATATGTTGAACAGCAGAGGTCCCAGTACAGATTCTTGGGGGACCCCACTCTCTCCATTATGAAAGCTGACATTTATTCCTATCCTTTATTTCCTATCTTTTAACCAGTTACTGATCCATGATCTTCCTTCTTACTCCATGCCTGCTTAATTTGCTTAAGAGCCTTTGGTGAAGGACCATGTCCCTTCCTGAAACTTCAAATTCACTGTATCAATTGGATCATACCACATGCTTGCTGACTTCATCAAAGAATCCTAACAGATTTGTGAAGGGAAATCATGCCTCTCCAAAGGTGTGTTGCCTCTTCCCCAACATATGTTTATTTATGTGTCTGCTGTTTACTATCCAGTAGTTTCAACCCATTAGCCTGGTATGGAAGAGAGACTCATCAGCCTGTAATTGCCAGGATCACATCTGGAGCCTTTTTTAAAAATCAGAGTTACATTAGGTAACCTCAAGTCATTTGGTACAGAGGCTTTAAGGGATAGGTTTCATACCAGAGTTAGTAGTTCTGCACCAATCCCCAGTGATTGTATGATGCACAGGGAACACCACAAATTTGAACTCAGAGGTTCTCACAAAAATCTATACCTCCAGTGTTTGTCCTAACAGTATAGGTGGTGTAAGTTACTTTATTCATTTTTCACTTTGTAGTATAGCATGTATTTCCCCCTATTTGCTCTCCTTCTTGTTATGGAAGAACAGGCTGCAGCTTAATCATTCAGGCTGAGCTGAGTTTTGCACCTAAAACAGGGATTCAGGCACTTTGTTACATATGAAGAATGCAGTATATCCTCTCCAAATTACAGTAGTCTTTAAATACAGAATTAATTATATGAGAATGTACATGTAAATTAATTAAAAGATTAGTTAAAATTAAAGAAGTATGGGATTTTTTTCCAAAAATTTATCACCTAGTATCAGATCTTTTGTGTCCCTAATATAGAATAAGACTCTTCACACTTCCCATATAGTTAAAACTAATTGAAATCTTATGAATAATCTTCATTTTGAAGATTTTTTTTAAGGGTCAGTGGTCACTCCCCCACCCAACCACATTATTCTTCATAACTGAAAGTTTCTTCTTCAGCAGAAGTTGATGAATAATATTCTTCTGTAGTGAATTCTGTGAAGAACTTCACTCTTTAAAAATGGCTTCCATTTCTTTTTCTCAATGGAAGTGAGACTAAAAATACCCTTAGCAAAGATACACTTTTTCAAAGTAGCCACCACCCCTTGCAGGCAGAGGAAGGAGGAGGAACAGTGGGCGTGAGGCCTGGCTGTCCTTAGTGAAGGCGGTGGTACCTGACAATTCTGTCCTGTAGTGACACCATCAATGGGGAAGAAAAATCCAACCTCTTTAAATACCAGTTTAATCTAATCCAGTAAAACAAACACTTGTATGCCCTAATCATAAGTATATAGTTTTGTGGCATCTCCACAGTGTGAAATTAAGGTTATCTGAATACCTCAACTGTGCATTTCCATACCTTAATACATTTGGATTTGTTTAATATTTAATCTTAACTCTGACTTTCCTGTGTTTGCAATGTTTCTTTGAGGGAAAATTACAACATGCCTATAATATTTTTACTCTTAACTCCTGTTATATATATATAAACAGGAATTAAGGGTGTTATAATTTCCTTTGTCCTATTCATCAACATCTATGGATGCTTTCAGAGTGAATTGTAGTTTTATGAATTCAAATCCTCTGTGCTCTGATGATCAACATTTTTTTTCAGATAAAATACATTTTTCTATCTAATGCTGTCCATATAAAATACACAAATAAAAATAAAAGGAGTACTTGTGGCACCTTAGAGACTAACCAATTTATTTGAGCATGAGCTTTCGTGAGCTACAGCTCACTTCATCGGATGCATACCATGGAAACGGTATGCATCCGATGAAGTGAGCTGTAGCTCACGAAAGCTCATGCTCAAATAAATTGATTAGTCTCTAAGGTGCCACAAGTACTCCTTTTCTTTTTGCGAATACAGACTAACACGGCTGTTACTCTGAAACAAATAAAAATATATATGGTAATATTATGAGCAAGTATTATACAATTATTGTGAAATGTACATTGATTTCTATAAGTCTCTCTCTTTATGCCTTTATCTTCCTTATTTAGACATATAAAAATAACCTTACCTGAGCCACTATGATGTGCACATGGTTAAATGGTATTTTTGCTCTTGCCCTCATCCTCTTTCACGCTCCTATACTATTCACACTCTTACCCCTGCCCCCAACTCTCCCCAGTTCTATATTTTACAACTGTAATTTGGATGGTGTTTGAGGGTAGGAATCAGAACTTTGTCTTCTCTGAAGTGCCTAGCACACCTCTGGATGCTATAAAATTCCTATATCATAGTAATAATATCTTACCTTCCAAGCGCTCATTCCTGCTCTCATATAAATCAATGGCAGAAATTCCAGTTATATCGGTGTGGCAGGATCAGGCCCCAAGGGATTAAGGAATAAATTGAGCAGTACAGAAAATAGCTGTAGTTCATGACCATGTAATTAACAAGTCTAAACCCTGACTATACTAAATAAAATGTGACTAGGATGCTGGAACTTGTAGAATACGATCAAACCTTAGGGTATTTGGGTATTTTGTAAATCAAGTAAAACTGAACAATGCCATAAACTACTTCTAGCCATAAATTTGGATTTTCTTTTTTAAAAGGAATCCTTCGGTTGTGAAATAAGGGAACTAATCCTTAACAGTAAGGAAACTGGGGTATTGTGAATATATATTCTTGGCTAATGCATGTCAATGTTGTAGTGTTTGATTGTATTAGTCATTTCTCATTAAGCTTTACAAAACATTGCTACTGACTCAACCGCCATAATACATGATACTCTAGTATGACAGCCAGAAAATCTGAAAAAACAATAAAATCATGGTGGTCAAAAATCAGAAGTTACATCAGTGTGGATTTTATTGGTTATAAGTGGACATATCTTAATTGTCCATGCAGCAGAAGGTCCAGATTATACGGGGGGGGAGGGAGATGAGGGGGAATGGGCAACAGCAGAAAGGTATAACAGAAAATGGAAGGTTCCTAGTAATGAACCTTTAGAGGAACCTTGAGTGAGTTTCAAATTTGAAATGAAACCTGAACCCATTTTTATTTTTATGTGGCTTTAAGTTTTAAAAGGACATTTACACAACTCTATTATGGTTTTGAATGTCAAAGAGAAGGATTGTCCCCATTGTCACTTTACATTAGATAACGGTGAACAATATTTTGTATAATGCTGTAATGTAAAATGGGTTGATATTAATAACTGCAATTTAATTAATTATAAGGGTCAAGCCCTTAGTAAACAAAGAAGATTTAAAGTGCCCTACCCCCTCTTTTCTTTGATATTTGTGGTATTTACTATTCTTGTTTTTAATTCAATGTTACTAATACATAAATGAAAAAGTAAAATATACTTGCTAAAGAGGCAGAAGGGGCAAGGTTTTAGCAGGGAAAAGCAAACATGAGGATGTAGGAAGTTGTAAGGTAGACTAGAAGGCTCTGCAAGTATATTTTATACTTTCCTACCCTCCTGCTCTGTTTCTCCTTCTGAAACCTCAGTCTTAGTCTATCTCAGCATGTAAGTTATTCTCTCACTATCCTGCCCACCATGCAAAATACAGTAGAACCTCAGCGTTACGAATGTCTTGGGAATGGATGTTGTTTATAACTCTGAAATGTTCACAACTAAACAAAATGTTATGGCTGTTCTTGCAAAAGTTTACAACTGAACATTGACTTAATACAGCCTTGAAACTTTACTATGCAGAAGAAAAATGCTGCTTTCCCATTATTTTTTAGTAGTTTACATTTAACACAGTATTGTACTTTTTTGCTGCTGGGGCCTGATTTCTGGTTCCAAGTGTGGTTGTCTGGTCAGTTCGTAACTCTGGTGTTTGTAACTCTGAGGTTCTACTGTCCATTTAGGTTGCCTCTGAATTTGATCCATTCCATTTGTAATGGGGAAGGTGGATGCTAAGGCAATCTTATTTAGATTAGAACACTATTGCACTCCCCCTTCTTCCTGCATCTCTCAGCTTAACTCCTTGCTGAAGTATAGGCCAGAGATCTGTCTTATCAGAAAGCAATACACAGAGTTAAACCTCAGAGCTATTGTATGTAAAATCTCTGATAAAGTAGATGTTAATAGTTTTCAGTGACCTGAAAAGAGAGAGTAGGATACAATTTCTTAGCCAAACAAACATTTTGTATATAATAGCTCATCTTAAGTGATCACTCTCCTTACAGTGTGTATGATAACACCCATTTTTTCATGTTGTGTGTGTATATAAATCTCCTCACTGTATTTTCCACTGAATGCATCCGATGAAGTGAACTGTAGCTCATGAAAGCTTATGCTCAGATAAATTGGTTAGTCTCTAAGGTGCCACAAGTACTCCATTTCTTTTTACAGAAAACACTGTAAATGGTATTTGGAATACCATAAATAACTTTTAAATAAAAGCTGTTAGTAAATTTATCAGTGTTTCTGACACAGACTTGTTTCTGTTTTATATATTTAAATATAAGGTTCCAGCATAACATTTACACTTCTATACTTTAGCACTCTCACAGAAACACATTCCCCTCTGATCGTCTTTTAGAGATGATTTGATCATCTCTATAGTGTGACCATAATATGTAGTGTGTGTCATCTGGATTCTTCAGAACTTGAGAAGAAAGGCACCATCTCATTTCTTTTCCAAACACTTCGGAATCCCATCAGCAAACAAACAGTCTAGGGATCTCCACAGCCAGCAGCATTCCAGTCCTTGGGTTAATAATAGGCTACCTTAATTGCTGATGAAACAGAAAACTATAGCCTGTATCCAAACTGGTACAGGCTTTGGGACCCAGCCCTCACAGCAGACATATCTCTTGATCTTAGAAAATCAGCCTGAGTCCACAGGTCTGCCTTTGACGTCTATATTTATAATCTTTCCCCCATCTTAGTTCCTATTGGCTCAGCTCTTAAATGGTAATTATGTGTGAGACCCACAAGATTCCTTGCCCATGATGGAACAGTTTCAGAAACAGCTACTCAGCATGTCTAGAAACTGCCACACCCTATTCTGGATGGGTTTCAGAGTAGCAGCCGTGTTAGTCTGCATTCGCAAAAAGAGAAGGAGTACTTGTGGCACCTTAGAGACTAACAGTTTTATTTGAGCATAAGCTTTCGTGAGCTACAGCTCACTTCATTGGATGCATGAACCAGAAGCATGCAATCAGGCCCCAGCAGCAAAAAAGTACAATACTGTGTTAAATGTAAACTACTAAAAAATAAAGGGAAAGAAGCATTATTCTGGATGTCTCTGGACCCTCCTAGATGAGTTACTCCACAGAGACACAGCACATTCTATACTAAAATCCGTCCCCCGCCCCAATTCTGGATCTTCCAGACAACCCCAAAATCAGTTATTCACCCAGCTCTACCCACTATCCCTCTTCCATGGTTCTTGTTTGTTTGTTTCTGTTTTGTTTGTCAGATTGTTTTAAATGTAAGAGAAGGAAAGGCAGGAAGTGATTATTCATTTATTTATTTATTTTTTAACAATGGTAGCACCTGGAGGCCCTGGCCAAGATTAGGGCACCAGTGTGCTGGACACTGTACAAACACATAGTGGCAGACGTTTCCTTCCCTGAACAGCTTATTAAATAGATAAGACAAAGGCTGGGAGGAAAAGGGAGAGATGAGTTAAAAGGAGCAAGGGAGGGGGAGAGACAGAGAGAGATGGGAAAAGGAAGGAAGAGACAGAAGAGGAGGGGAAAGAAGGAGTGAGGTTGGGGGAATAGTCATGGAGGGGGCAGAGCAAACAGCCTATCAGCCACAGATGATGATGCCCCTAAACTAAAAAAGTCAATATGTGATAACATCACCAATGTCAAGGGGCTGTGAAGCTGGGAGAAAGGGTTCCTCCCCATGGATCTGGTCTACATCCCGGTGGGTGAAAGAGGGCTGCTCTGCTCCTAGTGCTGCACTTCTTATTCTGACTGCTACTGGGGTAGTTCTTCTGACTGCAGGTGCTTGTTCTGTCCCTGAGAATTTTACCTCCCTCTGAGCCCACATGACCTGGAGGAAGGGACATGTCATCCCCAACCCCCTAATCTGGTCCAGCTCCTGGAGAGGGTAAAAGGGGATTTCCTCCATAGCCTATGGTGCTGCTGTATGGCTGTTACAGAGGCTGCTGGGGGAGTCCTTCTGGCTCTAGGGGCTTTCAGTAGTTTTAAGGGGGGAAAGGAACTTGACAGATGGTGATATTAAAGGCAGAAGATGTACTGTTTTCGAGTGAAGGCACTTATTTATTTAGTATTTATAGCACTCTACCTGAGCTGTTGAATACATTTATCTTTTATAGGCAGCAGTGGTTCAAAGAAGGGAAAGATTTATGATCTGAAGAAATATTGATACTTTTTGATTAGTGTAGTGAGGAAAAAAATTGGACACATTTGGTTGTGACAAGGCTCAGTGAGATTTTCTCGCACAAAATATCAAATGTCAGATGTGGTTTATCTGTGCTAGAGGGCAGAGGAATATAGATGAGGTCAAACACTATGTGCGCGGTATGACATTTCATAGCATTTCCTTTCACACTTGCTATATTTTGTAGCATTTTAAACTAGTCAGTTAGAAAAATTACGTGACATTTTCTAACATGTAATTAAAGAAAAACTTTGAACATAGGGATTTTCAATTAATTATGCTGCCTCTAAAATCAGTGAGACAGAACACTGTCACACACTGATGTGGTGTTTGGGAATCAGGAATAAAGGCTGGGAATTACATGGGCAGGTACTTGAAATATGACTTTCATTTCATGAACCTTGATAACTGCAGCAGCATGAATTTTTGATATAATATATATGCTTATGCCTGCTCATGCTCAGGAAGAGAAGTTAAAGACCTTTTTCTCTAAGCAAATAAATCACAATCTCTGCTTCAAGTACAGGGGTAGCACTGATTGTTTTGTGACTCTGTAGAGAGGAGATGGGGACTGTCAGAAAAGTCAAGTGTTGTAATAAACGATTGTTTTAAAAAAAATCTACAAAATATTGTGATAACTGCTCAATTTTTCCTTTTCCATTGTTTTAACATAATTCCTCAAATTATGAAGGTGTTAACATTAAAGAAGCAGCTGGACAACCACTCATGTAAAACATTCAGAATCCACATAAATTATGAAGAACAGGAAGAGAGAAGAAGCAGAGGTGAAGCAACTAAAAACCTTTCACAGACAGTCAGCGTTTGTGAGTATTTACATGCAAGCCTGCTGTGCATTGCTTGTGAGACAGTTTTTACAATGGAATGGCAATGGAAAAATGCAGTGATTTAAGGGGAGGATTTGGGGAAGTGAAGGAGGAGTGAACTGAGGCCTGGGTTATGTTCACTAAAGTCAGATGTGTGGTTGGAGTGCGATTTTTTTTTTCCAGTTTTTGGAATGTATGTTATTATTTTTATATATGCCAATGGGAGCTGCGGAGTTGGTGTTCGGGGCAGTGCAGCATGCGGAGACCCCTTGCCCCTTCCCCCCCCCCGTCCCCGGGGCCGCAGGGATGTGCCAGCCACTTCTGGGAGCAGCGCAGAGCGAGGGCAGGCAGGAAGCCTGCCTTATCCCTGCTGTGCTGCTGTCAGTGGTAGCGGCTGCTGGGGACCCCCGGGCCCTTTTAATTCACCCAGGCCCCTGGGCAATAGCCCCTTCCCCACCACACATCGTTGGGCCTGTTTACACTAATTTAAACCTGCATGTGGCTTGTGCCCCATGCTGCAGGGGAAGGCAAAAAAACCCCAGGGTCTCTGCCAATCTGACCAAGGGGAAAATTCCTTCCTGACCCCAAATACGGCAATCAGTTAGACCCTGAATATGTGGACAAGACCCACCAGGCTATACCTGGGAAAGAATTCTCTGTAGTAACTCAGAGCCCTCCCCAGCTAGTGTCCCATCACCAGATGTTGGGGACTTTTGCTACTGGCAGTCACCGATGGGCCACATGCCATCATACACAGTCCCATCATACCAACTCTCCATAAACTTATCAAGCACAGTCTTGAAGCCAGTTAGGTTTTTTTGCCTCTATTGTTCCCCTTGGAAGGCTGTTCCAGAACTTTACACTTCTGAAAGTAAGAAATCTTCGTCTAATTTGGAGCCTAAACTTGTGGATGGACAATTTGTATCCATTTGTTCTTGTGCCCACATTGGTGCTTAATTTAAATAACTGCTCACTCTCCCTGGTATTTAACTCTCTATGTATTTATAGGTTTCAGAGGAACAGCCGTGTTAGTCTGTATTCACAAAAAGAAAAGGAGGACTTGTGGCACCTTAGAGACTAACCAATTTATTTGAGCATGAGCTTTCGTGAGCCACAGCTCACTTCATCAGATGTAGAAAGTAATCAGCCTTCATTTGGTCAGGCTAAACAAGCCAAGCTCTTTGAGTCTCCTCTCATAAGATAGGCTTTCCATTCCATGGATCATCCTAGCAGCCCTTCTCTTTGGCAGTTCCAGTTTGAATTCATCTTTCATAAACATGGGAGACCAGAATTGCACACAATATTCTAGATGAGGTCTCAATAGTGCCTTGTATAATGATACTAACATTTCCCTGTCTCTACTGGAAATATTTCACCTGATGCATCCTAGAATTGCATTAGCTTTTTCGTGGCTGCATCACATTGGTGGCTCATAGTCATCCTGTGATCAACCAATACATCCAGGTCTTTTTCCTTCTCTGTCACTTCCAATGGATAAGTCTGCAGTTTATAGCAAAAATTGGTGGTGTTAGTCCTTAAGTGCATGGCCTTGCACTTTGCCCTATTAAAATAGGAGCTATATTAGCAGTTCATAGGGTATGACCCTGAGTTTACAGCTTCATTAAAAATCCTTGCTATTGGGATTGCAACTTCACGTGCCAGTTCTTTTAATATTCTTGGATAGAGATTATCCAGGACCACCTATTTAGTCTCATTAAACTGTTTCAGTTTGAATTCCACCTTGGATGTAGTAATTTCTACCTTCCATATCATTGTTGCCATTAGCCACCTGGCCCTACCCCTAAACTCTTCATTAGCCTTATTAAAAACTGAGGCAAATATTTGTTAAGGTGTTGCACCATGCCTGGATTATCTTTAAATCTCTACCCCATCCTTAGTGGTCCCACTTCTTCTTTCCTTGTTTTCTTCTTATTTATATGGCTGTAGAACCTTTTACTATTGGTTTTAATTCCCTTGGCAAAGTCCAGCACTGCTTGGCTTTTGGCAGTTCTCATTATATCCCTACATTTTCTGACCTCCAAGAGGTAGCTTTCTTTGCTAATCCCTCCCTTCCATTCCTTGTAAGCTTTCTGCTTTCTTTTAATCACCTGTTTGAGATGCTTGCTCATCCAGCTTGGTTTGAAACCCTATGCATTTTTTCCCTTTGCTTGGGATGCAGGCTTCAGATAGTTTCTGCAACTTTGACTTAATAATTCCAACCCTCCTCCACATTCAGTGAATTCTTTCCTGCTCCCATGGGGATCCTCTTCAGCCTTAGGTCCACATTCCGTATCTTACCTCCCAGCAGACAGCACACCCTTCTGTTCTCCAGATCTTTAAAAGGTTTGTGGCACTTCTTGCAGTTCTACAGGTATTGATGCCAGTGTCTTGGCCAACAACAAAGAAAACAACCAAAGACCTAAAGAAACACCAAAACAAAACCAGAACACCACACACATACACCACCCCCAAACACCCCTTACAAACTCACATTCAAACTCCCCTGTTTACAGCTGTTTGCTGCTTCTCTGCTGCTGGCTGACTGTTTGGCTACCTTTATGGCTCCCGAATCAGGGCTCTGCTTCTCTCACAGCACACTCACCCCTACCAGCCTCTACAAACTGAAGAAAGAGGGAAAAAAAACACACAAGACAGAAAAAACACACAACACCCACAAAAAACTCACTGCCCCTAAGAACCAGGGACTTGCTCCTCCCTTCTCCTCCAACAGAGCTCCCACTCAAACTCCTCCCATTTACAGCTCTGTTTGCTGCTCCTGGGATTTAATACAGCATGGGGGCTGGCTGTGATGGCTGTTCCAGCAGCCCACTCTATCCATCCAAACTAGGAATGGGAATCCAGCCTGACAGATGTTTTGTGTCTAACTTATCACTTGTTTAGTGGGCGAGGAAGGAATTTTTTCTCACATAGGCCAATTGGCAGGGGACCAAGAGTTTTTTGCCTTTCAAGTCACAGTGGGTTAAGTAGGAATGTGCTTAGTTCCTAAATGAGGTACTGGGGTGGAGTTGTTTATTTCTTGCAATTTGTGGCTGGTTTCCAGTGCAATTAAGATAATACAATGAATAGTTCGCAGAGGTAAAATACCTGGGATTTTGGTGATGGGTCTTGGGTTTTTGTGTAAGGTTAGACCTTGTGGCCTCTGCGGGCTGAGGTCCCCACTCTGCTGCACTCGTTGTCCCCCGTGAATGGGGTAGGGTGCTAGGACTCAGAGGTAAGTCCTGTGAGGTGGGTAGGCTGAGGAAAGCATACCCTGCATTATGGTTATGTGGTAAGGAGCCCTGTAGTCCCCACACTGGAACCAATTAATTACCTGGTATAGGAGAGAGTGGTTTATGGGTGGGTAGCACTCATCCCCTGTGTTAAAGTTTTATAAAAGTTGTGGCCTGCCACTTAATACAATGCATGTGTCTGTCCTCATTTTGCCATTGTGTTCACATCGATTTAGACTCAGCAAAACCCTTAAAGATGTGATTAAAGTTAAGCATGTGCTCAAACATTTTGTTGAATCAGGACTTTTTACTAATGTGTGTGAGATCATATTTTTAGCCTGTCATATGTGCAGATTTGAGCCTACTCAGTATCTGGATGGGAGATTATCAACTGGAACTCAGATATTGCAGCAGATGATGTAGTAAATCCAATGGGTAATTTACTCTAAAACAGTACTAAACAAATGACACAACATGGTGCTACCAGGATTGTGCTTTTACAGAAGCCATCTTTTGGATTATATATAAAATTGATTCCTTTCATCTTTAAAAACTTTGTCACTTTTGCAGTTCTACAGGTATTAATCCCAGTGTCTTGGCCAATTTCCAACTTGGCTAATTGCATTTTGTCAGTCTAAATTCTATTATAGTTAAAAATGGATAACTTATTTACTTTCTCCTTCAAAAAAAAAAAAAAAAGAATTGATAGCACTGATGACTGCCGTACTCTACCCTGGAGGTGGCTGTATTTTAATGATATTTTTGATGTTAACCCTTTTTATATAGGCTCAAATCTTGCTGTTAAATACACTCTCATTGACTTCAGTGGGATCAGCATCGTGTCACTTCAGGATACTCCTGGAAGCAAAGAATTCTCTTAATATAAGGTAGTGTTAGAATACATAAAATAAAGGCAAGGGAAATCATATTTTTAAGCAGACAGTGAAAGAAAATTGAATAAAATATACAGCTAGAGGTATATTAGTACAATGTGTGTGAAGCACTGGATCTCCTCACAGAACAATTAGAAGTGTCTTCTCTTATGGCCAGATTCTCTAACATGTTATGCTTCTTTTGGGCCACTCAGGCAGTGCTCGGGTCACACTCAGGCAGTACGCAGGCTGCTAATAGTCAGAAAAGAATCCCCCTATCAAAGGGCAACTCTGTGCGGGATCTGGGTGCTACTCGCTTGTTGTAAGAGGTGTGTTTTAGGTGGTAGGGCTTGGCAGGGATATGGAGGAGCAATGATTCCTAGGCCCAACCTCTCCTGGCGCAGATCCATTAAAGGCCTCCACACCACTGGGAGATCTACGAGCAGCCTGCTGCAGCTGGAAGTCTCTTTGGGGCTGAGCTAAGGATGAGAGAGCCATAACTAGCTCACTGGTGCCCATCCCTCAACTTCCACTCTGTCTTGTGTCAAGCAATGCTCTGGCACAGAAAGGAATCTAGCACTTTCAGCCTTATGGTAATTTTTAACAGCATTTTTCATTTTTGATGAGTGTGATATCTTCAGAACGATGAAGATCTGATTATTTGAAACATCTGATTTTTAAAGATATTTTCTTGGGTCTTGAGCTTAAACACTTAAGCATGTGAATAACTTCACACCTATGAATAATCCCACTAAAGCCAATGGGACCACTCTACATAAGTATTTGCATAAACTGCTGACTCCAGGCATGTTGTTTTTTTAAGTTCACAATTTTCTCTATTTTTACTCTCCTTTGGAAGGTGAGCAACAAAAGAGAATTTTCAAATGCATAGTGAATTGTGAGAAAAGAAAATGCATTGTGAAATTTTGTGGTGGTAACAAATTTGTCTTTAATTTTCAAATTTCACATTAGTGATAAATTATATTTTTAAAAAACTTTTGTTGGCAAAACTGCATTAGCTCATGCTAAACTATAAAACTTCTCCTGGAAATGGTGTGGGAGTTTTGTTTCCTTCTCCATCTCACAGAAAAATTCCCCTCTCCAAAGTCAAAAAAATTCACTGGTTTAAAATTTCATGTCCCATATCACAGTCAAAGTGCAAAAAGCAGAAAGCAGCCATGGGTCAGCTGCTGGGGATTTCTCCTCAGCAGGGTTAGAGTCTGTGTAGGTGCCAATGCCACTTAGTCCTTTCAGCCCCCAGTGTAGGAGATATTTCAATGGCATGTTAGACAAGTGGCCAGAACATGCCAAGTTCTGGCTATCTTCAGCTATTAAATAGTCTCTTGAGAGTTATAGCCAGCTAGCACAAGTTAAAGAGCCTCCAGGCTGCTCTAGTTGATGCCCAGGGCTGCAGCTGGGTCTGGAACTGAGAAAAAAGAAACCCCAACTAGCTGGCAGCATCCAATATAATGTGGATCGCAATCTAGTCTTTCCATCACGGTACATAGCTTTAGATTATATTCAAAAGATCACATTTAACTACATGCTACAATAAGTGGCAGAATTCTGCTTTCATCCTGGCTTTTGGCTCTGATGAGTGCTTTTAAAGCAGGTTCTGGAAAATGATGTATTCTTTGGAAGGAACAATTTGAGTTAATCAGACATATTGAGTTCTAAATTAATTGTAACCACTCAGGAGAAAGACCTGGACATCATTGTCAACAGCTTAATGAAAACATCTGCTCAAATTACTGTGCTGGTCAAAAGGGCAAAAATTATGTTAGCCTGTATTTATAATGCCATTATATAAATTGACTCTTTGCCCTCACCTTAGATACTGTGTTCCTTGTTGGCTACCATGTTTCAGAAAGAAAAAGGAGAAGCCCACAGAAGGGCAATGAAATATTAGAAGCATGAAAAATCTTCTATGTAAGGAGAGAACACACCAAGTAGGACTATTTAGTTTATAGAGGAGTGGAATAAGATTTGACACAATAAAGGTGTATAAAATAATGACTGGAAAGGGAGAAGGTCATTTGAGAATGAGCTTCTTAACATGTTTTCCTAACACAAGAATAAGGCAACTTCCAGTGAAACCAAAAGGGTAAAAGTTCTAAACTGATAAAAAGAAATACTGCTTTTAAAACACTGCACACTTAACCCATGGAACTCATAGCCACAGCATTTTAGTGAGGCAAATTGTATAATAGGATTAGACTGGGGTAAAATTTTCAAAAGTGTCTAAGGCCAGATTTTTAAAGTTGTAATCGGAGTAAAAGATGCTTTCAAATATCCAACGCAGTACATAGCTGCATTTTTAAGCATCTAAATACCTTTAGAAATCTAGCCTTAAGAGCCTGAGTACCATATCCAAAATTGACTTAGGTACTTGGGAGCCTAAGTCTCATTGACTTTCAAAAAGACTTGAAACCAATAGCCTGATCTTGTATGGGTAATTCCTCTATTCTTTATGCAGTGTTCCTATATCACTGATACAAGTTTGTTTGTTTTTTCCTCTATTCACTTCATAAGTGACATTATCAAAATTCTGTATAAACAGGCCCCGCTATACTATTATACACTAATTACTACATTAAAAGAAAATTAAGGTTGCAAATTCAAAACTCAGACGTTAGGAATTGCTAAAATTAAGTTTGCCCTTTTTGCATATGCAGTCCTCACATGATCACATACTATTTTTTCCACAGGACCACCCCCTCCGTCAGTGCACAGGATACACAGTGCTCACTTAATGAGCAGGTATTCAATATGTTATCATTGTTCCATGTGTGGCATACAGACCTTATTTACCTGCATACCTTATCTGCATACCATATTGACTGCACACTATTCAAATCCTGCTCTGAAGACAGAATTTTTAATACCCTCATAGGTTTTTTTATGGTGTGCATCACTGAGTGCGTTACAAACCATTAATAAAGTCATCAGCTGCCCTAACCGTGAGACCATCCTTTCTCTTGTAATTCCCTACCTCATTCACTACTCACCTTCCAACATCTGCAACAAATGAAGCAGGGGTCCTACAGACAACAGTTTCCTTTACTACACAATCCTGGCTCACTTCCAGATTAGGGCAAGGCTTCTCCTCCCACTCTCCTTGCCCAGCCAGTCCCAGTCTCTCTCACTACCCTACCCCAGTCTGATCAGGCTCTTTGTCACAATCTACTCCTTTGCCTCCTCCCTGATCTGGCTTTTATCTCCTTGACACTCAAATCAGACGGCTTCATCCTCCTACTGCATAGATGCTATGGGGGTGTCATTGGAAGCACAGAAGAGACAAGTTCCTACTCTCAGATCCAATGTCCAGACACACTTGAGCCCGGAGCAGCTGGCAACAACTGTAACAGGAAAAGTCCAGCTTTGCCCCTGTAGCTCTGGTCTGGAGCGTACATACTCAGTTACACTGTGGGCATGGCACATATGTAGTCTGGTCAACACTAGGGGAGTGAAGAGTTTGCACATGCTCAATGAAGATGGAATCCTTGGAGATTTTAGCTGCTAAAAGTGACAACGTCTCTACTGAGCACACGTGAAGTGTGATTTTTTTTCCCCCCAAAGACTTATCATTTGGGCAGATTTTCACAGGCAAAATGGCCACCCCTAGTCAAATTTTAAGGCCTTACCTCAAAGCGAGGAGGCAATAGAGCTGTTCCAAGAAATGATCCCCAGAATGTTTTAACATGGGCAAAAAAGTATAGCATTCTCTAGACTTGTTCTCAGAAACAGCTAAATCATTGTGACTAAAATTTTTGAAAAAACAAATTCAGCCTGAGACAAATGCTCAGTATGTAACATTTCAGCCCAAACAGTTGAATTTTAGTCAAGTTATAAGCAATGGAAAATGAGGTCTTATTATATCATGCAACTTTAATCATGGGTGGCATTACCAGAGGTACCTAAAATACCAGCTGTACCTGGTCCAGCCAAAATAAAAATGTTTGTAAAGAGCTTGTATGATACCTGTGGATAAAGTGGCATCAGTAACTGAATTAACATCATTTGGATGGACCAGTTCAGAATTGGCCTATTCCGAAAAATATATATGTCTCTATTGTTTTTGCAGAGTGTGAGTTAGAAGTTGTTGGCTTGGGTTCCGTAGCTTATCCAAAACACACATTTGTAAGACGCACAAACATAGAACTATATAAGAAACTTTCTGAGCATGCAACCAAATCTATGTCCTTGATGTAATAATACTTTCTAACAGCCTGATCCTGCAAACTACCCAATTATCAATGTGAGTCTCCCTAAGTCTGAACTACAGAGTAGTGTGAACTACTTCATTCCTTGGAGGTTAGGAGGTCCTTGGGGCCAGAAAACTCTGAGTGTCAAAACTGTTTCATGTCCACATATGGGAAAAATTCACATAGGGTAGCATATGCCCACATAACTTTCTATAATTTCGTTTCTACTGTCATATACATTATAAACTTATTTCCATTACAATGAATATCAAAAGACTGACTTTCAAAGTAGATGAATCTTTTTAAACAACACCCTTATTCTGGCATAAAGTCAATGTTTTTCAAGTATAGCAGAGGCTGGAAAATGAATATACAGCTACCAGTTCATTAGGAAAGTATGTGTGAAGACAGCTTATCTCTGAAACTGTCAAGTTGCAAAGATCATAGGTACAGAGTCCTGTACAATAGGTTCTAGCTGTTTTTCTGGTTTCCAGAGGAGAGGAGGAAGGGAGACACTTCACCCTTTACCTGAGTGATCCATGTAACAACTTAACATTTCAAACAATATGTAGCCATCGGTTCTAAATGTCAAAATATAACTTTCTTTTCCTGGTTTTGTCAGGCAAAGTAACAATACTCTACTTGTCTGGAAAATTTTCTTCTCAACAGAAGCAGAGACATGAAATTTACAAACACTAACCTCATCCACTTGTTTAACAATTGTCAAATGTATGCAAAGTATATAGAATTGAATCCTCTTTTAAGGCCTGATTCAAAGTTCAGTGAAGTCAGTGGGAGTCTTTCCATCGACTTCAATGGGATTTGAGCTAGGCTCTTAGGGTTCAGTTGATTATCAAGGCTCCTATGGTTAGGGGCTGACCAGAAAATAAGAATTCTGTTTCACAAAAAAATCAGTGTTTTGGAATGTGTTTTTGTTCTGCAGCAGAATGAAATTGAGACCTTTTGAAATTTTTCATGAGGGAAAAAAATGAGAGAGAGAGAGAACCTATCCCAGAATAGCCAATATTGCAATAGTTATGGCACTCATATGGGGAGTCAGAGACCCAATTTCAAGCCCCTGCTTTGCCTCAAAAGGAGCAGGTATTTGAACCTTGAGCATATCAACACTGCCCCCACAGTTTGGACTACGGGGATGTGAATAGCAGTGCACACCAAAGTGCTGCGTTGCAACTTCCCTGTGTGGATGCTGTGGGTGTGAACTAAAACGATCCTTGTTTGAATAAAGGTAATCCTGTTTGAAGAGGATTACATTTATTCAAACTAGGAATCTTTTTGTTTGCACCCGCAGCATCCAGATGGAGGAGATGCAATGCAACACTTTGGTGTGCACTGCTATTCATACTCCTGTAGTCCGAACTGCAGGGCAATGTAGATATGCTCTAGATCTCCTGCATCTCAGGTTAGGGCACTAACCAACAAGCTGTAGTGTCAGTCTCAACCACTGGAACTTTTCCACTTTGCATAAAGAATTTTATATATTCATTGGGCCAGAGAGAGACTGAGTTTATATTCCAGTCATTACGGCACTCACCTGGAACGTGGAAGGCAGGTTCAAGTCGCTTCTCTGAATCAGGCAGAGCAGGGACTTGAAGCAGGTTCTCCTACAGCCCATATGAGTATCCAAAGCACCAAGCAATTGGCTACTTAGGGTGTATCTTGCTGTCTCCCTCTCTCTCTTTGTTTTTGACCAGAATCCTTCTTGACAAATCAGCATTTTCCACTGAAAAACATTTTTGTCATAACTTTCAACCAGCTCTACATATGGCCTATTTAGCAAATGGGAAAGAATTTAAATGCATTTGACATTGATGGTGGTATTGGTTTTTCCTAGGGTCAATAGGAATCTCCACTGATTCCATATGTTTTGACTGAGTTTCCTTTTTCACTTCAAACAGGCTGCTATGGCATGATTTTTCTGTTTGGTATGTGTTGCTTGGGATAAGCATACTGACCAGAAAAATCATGCTTCCACAACCTTAGGCAGCATACAATAGCAATAGGTTTTCTGTCTCCAATCTGTTACAAAAACAAAACACGAAGGAAGATTCAAAATGCATTTCTAGTATTCTTAGCAAGAAAACTGATGCATAACTACCCTCATTAGATACTCAACAGAATGGTACTAACAACTGAAAAAGAACTTATCTGTTTTAAAGTTGAAAAATAAGTATACTATCACTGCATAATTGATATTAAGTCTCTTCAATACTGAACCAAAATGATTTTTGGCCTACTGTAAACTGTAATTCACACAGGAAAAAATAGTTTACCTGCATATTGATATAATTAAATGATAATTATTCATTGTGAGTAAATTTTAATAATGTGTCAGGTAATATAAACAAAGTGGTACAGGCCCCAGTCCTGCAAACATTTCCATTCCTGCTTAACTCTATGAGACCACTCATCCACATAAAATTAAGCATGTGCATAAGACCTGGGAGGATAGGGGCCCCTTGATTTCAAGCCTTTAGCGGCAGGGAATTCTTAGTAAGGGTGAAATTCAGACCCCTCTGAAGTCAAGTGGGGGTTGGATTTCACCTTAAAAGACTGACACAACTCAATTGAAATCTTTGGAAGACTTTTCTTTTGCTTCAGTGGGAGTTGGATTAGCCCACAAATGAGGATTGAGTAAATGTTTGTGCAATTCTCATTAAAATGGGCACCCATGGGCATTGAACTATCAAATGAGGGACAAATGTGAGGGACAAACCTTTCCCTGAAGATTGGAGCACCTGACTACAGGCATAATGTAATAATAAACAACAATAATAATTTTATATAAGCTTCATTATCTGTGCAGAGAGTAATAAGTTTCACTGTGCTGCCATTTCTCTGTGACTAACCATATAAGGCTGTAACTGACCGTGAAGTCAATGGGATCTATAGGTGATAGTTTTACACAAATTACTCGTAAAAAAAAAAAAAAACATTGCCATGGAATAATTGGAATGAATGCAAAATATCTCGTCTAGGGCCTGATTAGAGAAAGAAATAATCAATTTGGTTTTGCCTGTACAGGTCATGTGTGTGAAGTTAATAGGCACTTTGGGTCAAATTCAGTCTTTGTGCAGGAGATGGCAACTCTCTTGACATTAATGGAGTTGCATCTTCTTATGCCCAAGATAAATTTGGCCTGTTGTCAGTATATTATGATGAGTACCTTTGTCTTACAGAGTCAAGAATCTAATCAATATAATTCCACCTACATTGATGACAAATAGCACTTACAGCCTGTAGATGCTTGTACATCCACTGGCATATGGTATTTCTGTGGAAATCAGTGTTCATAGTTGCAAAGGCATATAATTAATGATGATTTACCCGTTTGGATTAAGTCATTTTCATTTGGATGAAGTCATTTTCATTTCCAGAGGGAAAGGAAATAAAGGAATTAGACTGTGAATATGGGCAGAGACAGCTGGAAAAACAAATATAATACTCTGTAAAATACAAAGGTTGTGTGGGTTTTTTTTTAAGATGTCATTTATTATTGACTAAAGAAAAGGACATGAGTTATATCAATAGCTGCATCTTCACTAGAAGTTTGCAGAGATACAGCTACATCGGTGTATCTCTACCAGTTGTTAAAAACCCAAGTGTGGACCAGACATAAGAAAAAAGATTGAGCACTCATGAAAATTTAAAATGTTGCCTCTCTGCTGAGACTGCTGACAAGGAAGTCACTTATGATGAGGATTTCTGTCATTTGGGTACCTGTCCACTAGGAGCTGGAATAAGACCAATATCTCAGCTTACACAGACAACTGAAGAGACACCATAGAGGAGTTGACTCTGTGAAAGGTGTGTAGTGAACCTTTAAACTCCTCATTTGCTGAACTTGGGGATAAAGCTGGCTGAAAAATTTCCAGTGAAACAAATGTTTACAGAAAAACAGAGGTGAGTGGGGGGAACGATTCTTCCCTTGACCCCCTCATTTTCTCACGAACTCTACTTTGGGGAGGGTGTTCACAGCCTAAAGATATCCAGAAACCCTGTCTGCCAAACATCCTCCCTCCCTCATCACCCCAGACATCATCTTCTAAACCACCAAGCTCCAGAATTCCCCCACACCTCCACTTAATATTGATCTCTCTTTTCCTGAGTTTTGTAGGTTCGCCAATCAGCTGCCTCCCAATCTTCTAATCTGAGGGAAGAGCCAGACTAGACCTGGCCATGATTTGAAGCTCCTTCCTCTTTGTGGCTGCTAAAATCCTTCAGAGTTCCCTATCCACCCCTTTAGTTTTTATGGGGCTCACCTGTCCTTGTGGCTTAGCGTAGAGCCAATTGCAGTGGGAAAATGAGGGTTTACATTTGCTTTTGGCTTGTTTCTCTACCGGGTCAGGCCTTCACTCCATTCCAAAGGCTGAAGATGAGGTGAGCAGTCACCCAGTATACCTGATGACTTAGTGAAGGGCAGAAGATGCAACTAGATTCCCACAGAAGAGAACAATTTGTAAGCTTGGAAACCTGGGGATCAATGGGAGATAGCCTGTGAATGCAGCGGGAGGGAAGTTCCCTTGTAGGTATGAGAATTTCTGAACTCAAATCTCCAAAAACATTTCAGAGTTAGTTTGTGGCCATCCATGATGGGACTTAACTCCCATCACCTGCAAGGCAAGGGAAAGGACCCAATTAGTCATGCTTTGCATAAACTAATTGCCCTTTGGCCAGAGAAAGCAGAGCTAGGCCTTATAAGTAGACTGAGAGAGCTCAGTTGGAGAGAAAGTCTGTGGAGAAGACAGGTCTTTGTGGTGGAAAGAAACCATGGGATGGGGTTTAAGCAGACTGGTAACAACAGCAGAAAAACATTGTAGGAGCAGATTTGAGTAGATCCAATAAGGGAACTACACTGAAGCCTGAGGGGGCAGAAGGGCTGTTTGCAGATTTGTTTGGACTTCTATTTGGACCTGTGTGTGCTACCCCGGAAGGGGTTTGTACTGCTACCTGACCTGGCTGGAAGCCCAAGCTAAAGCGCACCCAGACAGGGAGTTAAGAGAAGATGCAGATATAAGGAAGATCCCAATAGGGTGCCATAGATAACGACCCCCTGAAATGCTGTATCCAGGCATGAGGAGGTACCATTGAGTTGAAGATGTGCGCTTGCACTATATGATTGAGATCAACAATCATTTCATGAGAACCATTGTTAGGGGGCTTATTCCTTCACCCACTTACTTCCCTGGTCCTTCTCGCATGAACAAAGAGCAACAATACCCGAAGTCCAAAGGTGCAAACAATTCAATGTTTATTGGGGTGAACTTCCAGCAAGCATGATTCCAGTTTCCTTCCTTAGTGTCCCCCTTCCCAGCTCTGACACCACAGAGCCTTTCCTGTGTCCCTGTTCCCATTCCCTTCCCCCCCAATTCCCTGTTCCCATTCCCTCCCTTAGCAAAACATGATTCCAATTCCCCAGCTCCATTCCCTGTTCCCATTCCCCCCACCACCACCCACTTCGTGATTGACTGCAGACTATATGGTAAAACTTGAGTGCTGCTTTGCTATACCTTAACCAATCATTTTCCTGAAATTTAACTAACCAATCCTAACATATTGTAACATGATTATGTAACTAATTATATCCCACCACCTTAATTAGTTTACACCCAGCAAAATTAATTATACAGCAGACAGAAACAATCACAGAACCAGACAGAGATTATACAGACAAACAATAGCAAAGTGGGAACTATAATGACAAAACAATACAGAAGTGAGGATTTCACATCCCAGCTGTTGATAAGTGAGTTCTTGCCAGACAGGATGCTATCAAACTAAGTTTCCTTTTACATCTTCTAGGCACTTCCCTTTCTCTGGAGGTGATAGGACAGGATTGTATTCCTAACAGCCGAATAACACCTTCTTTCAATGTGACTAGTTTGGAATGTGAATATGTGACCATTCGCTTCCCAGCCCATGGCTGCCTCTGCTGCTTAGTCAAAGGCCTTAGCCTAAGAACAGGGCCTCAGACTGTCCCAGTAAGAGAAGGCTCTTACACCGGCAGACAGTGATTTTGATTCTTTCTTTTATACCTCTATAACTAGCCAAGTGATAAGAATATACCTACATTCTTAGAGTATAGGCCTTTACAGACAGGCCTGAATATCTATATTCTAACAACCATCATGAACCCACCAGTGCAAATTCCAGAGCACTAGTGTTTTATCCGATCTTTGAACAAGAAATCTAAAGGTCTCCTTGTTGGTCCTATACAGTATTTCTCATATTGATTTCCAGTGCAAGACATTAGACCTCTGATAGTATCATTGGTAAGCACCACTATATATTAGATTCTGAATTTTTAAGCCATAGAGAGGGGGAGAGAGATTTTCAACAGGTCTTTCTCTCATCATAATGCATTTGGAAAATGGTAGGTTTCAGAGTAACAGCCGTGTTAGTCTGTATTTGCAAAAAGAAAAGGAGTACTTGTGGCACCTTAGAGATTAACTAATTTATTTGAGCATAAGCTTTCGTGAGCTACAGCTAACTTCATCAGATGCATACTGTGGATCACATTGCCACAAGTACTCCTTTTCATTTGGAAAATGTAGCTGTGTTCAATTATCCTCAGATTTCATTTCTCTCTGTCTGAAAAATCCAGTGTTCTATAGTTTTATAAACATTTTTGGAGTCTCAAAACAACCTAAACTATCATATACATCTACATCTAGATGGATTTCTTATCTTCTCATTTACAGTCTGAAAATAAGTAGAATATAATTCCAAGTTCAATGAGTAAAGTGCACTAAGCTCATATTCAAAGGAGAAAAATTTCAAAACTGATCACATGAAGGAATGCGTATACAATCTTTGAACAGTTTCTCATGCTACAAACATTACCAAGAATCTAAAGGACCAGTGCTGCAGTCCTCAGAAGTGGATTAATAGAAACATAAATGCAATATAGGTCATGTATTAAATCAATGAGCTTGCAAAATAACCTAAAGATGATACATTCCCTATTCCGCAGTAAGAACTCCTCATAAAACATGTTTCATAAAGTTACTTTTGTGAAGTGGATCACATATTGCAATCATTTTCAAATTAACATGCAAAGGGTCAATTCTAAATGGAGTTCACTTGCATATGACAATGCATATGACTGCATTACTTACTGGATCAAATTAAATTATACAGTTAATTTATTTTCCCTTAATTATATCCATTACATTTCCCCTCAGATAACATTTAGAGCTCCTAAGTAATTAGAGAACAAACAAGGTAGGTTTTTTTTAAAAAAAAAACTACATATGCCCTTGACTGTATTATGAAAAGTAGAGTGCACATGTATAGAATAGTTTAGTTGTGCAAACACATCCTTGTTACTTGAGTTTTTGAATACATCTCTAATGCGTGTAGTGCAGACTAGTTTTATGAGAGAATCTTAAACAGTGTAATTGTGCAAATATACTGACACTAGTGTGCAGCATAATGTGAAAATCTTCACTATCCTTTAAAGTTATCCCTCATTTTGTTCATGCTTACTTTCTCTCATCTGTCCCTTTGTCTTTCTTGTCAGAAAACTATTTTTTTTTCTCCACAAGCAAATTTAAATGTAAAAGATAAATGGTGTAATTCTGGCTCTATTTATCAATTGGTGTGTTGGGACAGAGTTCAATGGGGCCAGGGTTTCACCCAAAGTATCATGCTCATTCTTTTAGGTATGAGGTACAACAGGTCACATAGTCCATTGATTAGTTATGGAGCATATACTCTGATGTCATTGCACTCATGAACTGTGAAGGTGCCCCCAGGACCAGCCCATAATCTAACACCCTACTCCATTATCTTATAGACCAACATGATCATCTAGTCTGACCTCCTGCACATCACAGGACATAGAAGCTCATCCACCCCCTTCTATACTAGACACATAACCTTTGGGAAGTCTTTAGACTTCAAGTTACAGAGAATCTACCATTTATTTTTGTTCAAACCAGCAAGTGACCTTTTCTTGCCTCATGCTGCAGAGGAAGGCAAAAAACAAACAAACAAAAACCAGAGTCTCTGTCAATCTAAACTGGGGGAAACTCCTTCCTGACCGCAAATATGGTGATCAGTTAGACCCTAAGCATGTGGGTGAGACTCACCAGCCAGACACCTGGAAAGCATTCTCTTCCCACTAGTGTCCCACCTCTGGCCACTGGAGATATTTGCTAATAGTGGTAGTGGATGGACCACATGCCATTGTAGGTAACCTCATTATAACAGCCACCCCATAAACTTATGAAGCTCAATCTTTAAACAAGATGGGGGGGGGTTGCCCTCACTACTCTTGAAAGGCTGCCTACACTGCAATTATATACCCACGGCTGACCCATGACAGCTGACTTGGGGTAAGGGGTTCGGCTAAGGGGCTGTTTAATTGCTTTGTAGATGTTTTGGGGTTGGGCTGCAGCCCAAGCTCTGGGACCCTTCCACCTTGCATGGTCCTAGAGCCCATACACCAGCCTGAGCCTGAATGCCTACTGTGTAATTAAATAGTCCCTTAGTCCAAGCCCTGTGAGCCTGAGTATATATGTAGACATACCCTTAGGGCCCATGGCCAGTGCACAGAGAGTGACGGCACAGCTTCACTCTCACCCAGCCAATTGGGGGTGAGCTGGGAGAAGGGGACCAATATAAAGGTGCCTAATTGCAGTGTGTGTATAACCTTGAAGACACTGATGTGATTTCTTTCCAAGCAGCATCTATCTCCAGGACCACTTCCTCTATCAATATTTTTTAGGTCCTTGTATATCTCTCTCAAAATCTTAAAGGGCCGTGCCGCATGATGGAGTGGGCTGAGCACTAAGCATAAGTATTTTTAAGGGGCAGACTACCTGTCACAACACCACTGAACAATTTCTTCTTTGAAACATCTCAATATTAATAAATACAATGGACCAGATCCTCAGCTGGTGTAAATCAGCATAGTTCCATGTACTTCCATGAGCTATGCCAATTTATACCAATGGAGGATCTGCCCCGACATTGAATACAAATGTTTGTGGGATTTTTGTGTAAATTTAAAAAAAACTCATTTTTTCCCCTCAAACTAAAATAACACGTATCAAATAATTTCTAAATTTGTAATCACTCTTGGGTGTTGTTAAAAAGAAACAATGTAATCAATTAAATTAGCATGCAGTACTTAATACAAGATAATATCGTTCCAATTTCTGAATAATTCCCTTAGAATTAATCCTTTCCTTACATGTTGAAATATTTTATATTCACTACTGATAGTATTAATTGTCAAAAGGTCAAAGTTAGGACATATTTTTAATTAAACATACAGTATTCTTAATTAACCAAATCAAGATATGACTGAAAATGCTTATGCACATGCCCTGACTTCAACATAGACAGAATTCAATTGTTTTGTTTGTTACTGTCTAAAAGTTAATTTCTGCATATTTCTGACTTTTTGTGATTATTCTATTTTAAATGCACAATTTTCTTCTGAGATCCTACAGTCATGCTATTGAACTTTAGTCAATATAGGATATATATTCTTATACAACAGAACAGAAAGACTACTCTGACAGTGCAGATTTGACAGGACTATTATACCCCTAAAAAAGTGCATTAATTACATTTTTTTGATTGCAGACTATTTGTGGAAAGTCCATTTTAAATTTCTAATTGCAAGTAACCACACTTTAAATCTGATTATAGGAGTTATGCTTATCCAGTCAGGGAACAGAAATATACAATGTGACATATCTGTCCAGTCATTATGGCTCTCATTCTGAATATCATATACTAGCAATGAATTGCTTGTCAATGAGTTACTGACTAAGAATTATTCACAAAAAAATGTTAGTATGGAAATCTGAATAAGGAATTAATTCAGGAAAATTATACTCTGGTCATGAATTACTCATGATCAGAAAGAGAACTTTTAAAATTACAAAATCTGTATTGTAGAATTTTCTTGGTATCAAAAGCTATATTGAAGAGAAGGGATGGTCCTTGTAGTCATGGCAGCAGATGAGAACTCACGTAACCTGAGTTCCAGGGTGGGCTCTGCACCAGCCTTCCTCTAAGCAAGTTACTTAGGTCCTGATCCTGCTATTGACTGCATATGAGGGAGGCTTGTCCCCACATAGAGCTCCCATCAGTCAGTTGAGCTCTATGGGGACACAGGGCCCCATTCACATGCAACAAATTGTAGAAGTGGGACCCAAACCTCACTGGGCCTCAGTTCACTATCTGTAAAATGGGGATAATTCTTTCTTTCATAATGTACTTAGGCCCTGATTCTGCAATTAACTTTCAATGGGTGGACTCCCATTTACATTAATGGGGCTTCACATGGGTGCTGGAAACAGCCAATGTGGAGTCAGTTGCAGGATCATGTCTATAAATTGCGAGTTTCCTGGATAGGGGCTGTGTCATTATTTACAGAACTTAGAACAGTGGTGTCTCAATATCAGCTAGATTTTTCTAGGCACTATGACAGTATAAATAATTCATGCTAAGAAAACAGTTAAGGTTACTAAGTAATAACACCCTGTTTTCTTTCATTCCTTACAATCTGAATTTTTTTTCCTTTTCGGCTGAAATTTTCCATGTAACAGTTCCCCTCATAGGGGAATCATTTAGTGATGTTTGGGGAAAGTCCATTCAAGTTCTATGAAGTTGAAGAAAAATACATTTTTCCCCATTAGAAAAACATCTGTCAAATGTTTGTTTCACACACACACACACTGCAAAAATCAACTGAACTTTGAAACATGAATATTGGAGTATATCATCATGACCTGCCTAAAAAAAAAATCATGGTTGGATAATAGATGTGTGAACAAAAACAACCACTTCTGAATGAGTATAACTTTGCATCTGAATTTTTAATGCAATTTAATGAAGCTCTGTGACCTTTAAAACATCACAATGCACATGTTCCCTGGCAAGTCAAGGAGCTGCTAATGGTACCATTTCCCTGAGGCTGATTGTGTGTTTGCTTATGGAAGTATTTACAGATAATCCTTTAAAAAATTTAAGAACCTACAGACCTCTTGTCTTCCCTCATTCCATTGACCCGCTCCCCACCCTCACTGTTTTGTCAGGCATGGAAGGAAATTGTGAGCGTAAAATACATCTTCCATCCCGCCATGGAAGAAATTTCAAAGGAGGCTGCACTCCAAAGAGACAGTATTGCTGACTGACAGTTCCATTATGGATTTGAGAGAGAGAGACAGAGAAAAGGGATCCACCGAACTGAATATTCTCCCTCCCCACCTCACCCAGCTACAGCAATTTTGATTAGAAGAGTGTGAACAAGTGCTGCCTTTGGGGAGGCTGGAGTAAGACCTGCTGCTTGTTAAGCCCTACAAGAGAAACAGGGACAGCAAGGCCTAGAATAGAGAGTTGTGTGGGAGTCCGTGTTTATGCACTCTTCTTCCCTCCTACCTCCCCTCTTTCACTCACTCCCTTCCTGTTCCATCTCCTGATCTACTTTGCAACTTACCTGTGCAGATCAGGTTTTGGTCTTGTAAAACTGAATACTGTTTCCCTGGGAAGACTGGAGTAACATGCAGCTAAAATCCAGCTGTGAATACATTTGCTTGACCTCCTCCCTTTCCTACCTTCACATTGTCTGTTTCACTTTCTTATTTAGACTATAAATTCTTTGGGGTAGAGGCCTTGTCTCCACACCCACCAGTGATTATGATTTTATATATTATATATAAGAGCCCTAGAAAGGCTACAAATTATGGGTAGCTTGCATCCTCATTCCACAGTGCAGTTGTTTATGCATGAGATTCTTTGTGCATTTGAATGATCCCATTTGAACCCCTAGATAGAAACAGTGAGCAAGTTCAAATTTAAATTTCCTGCATTCCTAAAAAGAAAAGGAGGACTTGTGGCACCTTAGAGACTAACACATTTATTGGAGCATAAGCTTTCGCGATGAAGTGAGCTGTAGCTCACGAAAGCTCATGCTCAAATAAATTGGTTAGTCTCTAAGGTGCCACAAGTCCTCCTTTTCTTTTGCGAATACAGACTAACGCAGCTGCTACTCTGAAACCTGGCATTCCTAAAAGTTCACCTTGTTGAACCTGCCTACTATAGCTGCATTTGTTTATCAAAGGAAGCCATCAAGCTGAATCAAAAATATGGGTTATGCTACCAGGTTATACTACTTGCTTATATAAAATATATATTTATATATATATACTACTTGCTTTAGTCACTAGTAAACTAAAATAAAAAATGCTTTCAGCATCCAGATTATCAAATATTTAAACTGAATGACGCTCCTAGAACTTTAAAAAAGGTTATTGCTGATTCTGGATTAGTTTCATGCTATTGCAATTAAGTTGGCCTACTTGTGAAACAGGAGCAGCCGACTATTTTGGTTAGGTGTGTAGTATTGGAGTTTATTTATAAAACAACTTCTTATACAGTTGATCACAATATTTATACCTCACCAATTTTGGTGGTTATTTTTGCAAACCTCAATAATAGTAAATGGGCAATGGTTTCTTTAATCATCCCATAGTTAAAGCTGGGAAGTACTTACTGCAGATTGAAGATGGATCTGAAGCATGCATTTATTTGAAAGGCATGCCCTTTTATATTCAATTAATAAGTCGTGGCACTTGGGTACTTTGCACCAGCTCATTTAATTTTAACTTGGCCCCCAACAACCATGTTAAGTGCATTTCATATAGCTTGCTAAACCTGTTTTGATTAATAAAATATTCATTGTTATCTACCCTCACTTTCTAACCTTTTGCATTTTTACAAATTTTCCTCAAGACACACCTGTATTTTTAGTTTCCATTTTGGTATAAATCCTCCCTCAGGAACCTCAATAAAATCAAAGATTAAGCCTGTAAAGGTACAATTGAAAAGCAAACTTTAGTGGGAAAGCACAATGATCTGGGGATTCTGTTTTGTTAAGATTTGCCAGTCTTCAAGGATGTATTTCCAATGTAAGCAGCAATACTCCATGTAGTGCACAAGAGTCACTGCTTTATTTGCCAAACAGTTATGCATTAATTTTTTGCATCTTTATACATGTGAGATAGAGTTGGAAATAGATCCAGGATGAAAAGTTGAGATCAATTTGTGAACTTCTCCAAAATTCAATGGTGTTTGATTCAGTTTATTATAAAATTAAAAGCCACGAGCACAGTTCAGAGACAAAGCAAAAGTTTCCCAGAGTTTGTGAATATTCAGAACTGGTTCAGACCCAACACTAGTTATTAAATCAACATTTTCAATATTGGATCTGTGTTAGTACATTATTTAGTACTGTTCCCATTTTGAGCATATGTTAGATGTCATCCATCTAATATACATTAGATGTGTATCCCGTGAACTCTAATATGTGCTATACATACATCCCAATCCCATAAATCACATGCATTTCCATCCAGTGTGACTTTAACATGGAGTGGCACAGCTATATATGCATGGAATTGAAAATCTCAGGGTCTCTAGGTTACATAGAACCTAGTTGCACAAGTCTCTATTTGCTAAGGAAGGTATTACTCAGTGTGAGTAAGGGTTTCAGAATTGGCCCACAATTCTGGGACAGCAGGGGTTTTCACAATGAAAAGGCCAAATTCTACTTGCTTCTGGAGGGAGAAGGGGATACTGGGGAGAAGAGTGTATGGGTCTGTGGGGGTGTTTCTGCTTTTCTGGAAAATATTTGCAAGCACAGAATTGCTTCTGGAAAAAGATGAGGGCATTGGGCTGATCCATATGAGCATGCTTAAACTGGCACTGTGGTCATCATAACCCTAACATCAATCCCAGTCATCAAGTACTTACACCCGAACAATTTAATTCTCATTTCCCCCCGTGTGTGTATGTGATAGTAGTAATGGACATTTTCTGCTCGTAGTGTTGAACTTCCCTACATCCTACTTTAAATCATATAAACTTTGAAACTGCTGGAAACATGGACTGTACATTGTACACTTTAGGTAATAGATATCTAGTATGTGTCAGTAGTGGAACATGACACATGAAATGTCATCAGAGAATCTTCTTGGCTAGTCCTTCTCCGGCTGTCTGACTCATTTGTTCTGCCAGTTTGCTAAATGTCCGCTATGTCTCCTATTGTGATGAAAGGTGAACTATTGAACTGGAGGAAGGTTACTTTTGGAGTTCCTCAAGGATCAGTCTTGGGAGTGGAAGTGAGTATATTTCTTGTGAAGTTTGCTTATGATGCAAAGTAGGAAGGCATCATCAAGTCAGAGGAGGATTGGAATATTAATCAGGAATTTCTCAATGGTAGACCAGAAATGGGAAGAAATTTAAAAGTCATACAAATAGGATCTAATACTTATTTCTGCTGTAAGCTGGGTGCTCATCAGTTGAAAGCAACAGAGGAGGAAAGAGACCTGAGCATGTTAGTCAATCACAAATGGACTATAAGCCACTAATGTGATATAACTGTGAAAAAGGCAAATGAGATTCTAGGAATGTATCGGGCGAGGCATTTCCAGTAGACAGCGAGAAGTAGTAATGCTATCGTACAAGGCACTGGTAAGTCCTTATCTGGAATTTTGGTCACCAGTGTTCAAGAAACATTAATTCAGACTAGAAGAGATGCAGAGAAGAATTACTGGAATGACCAGAGGAGACTGGAAAAGCTTGGCTTGGTTAGTCTAGCAAACAAGAAGACTGAAAGGGGATATGATTTCTCTCTATAAATGGGTCAGGGGACTAAACAGCAGGGAGGGTGAAGAGCTATTTAAACTAAAGGACCAGTACTTAAATTGTGCTGAGGCATGCTGGGGCTGAGCCCCAGCATCTCTAGGCATGGCAGTTCTTAACCCCAAAAGCTCTGGACTCCTGGCCAGCAGCCGCCGCTCTTCAGCCGTCCAGCTCTGAAGGCAGTGCCACTGCCAGCAGCAGCACAGAAGTAATGGTGGCAATGCCATGCCATGCCACTCTTACATCTGTGCTGCTGCTGGCGGCGGTGTTGCCTTCAGAGCTGGGCACCCGGCCAGCAGCTGCCGCTCCTCCGTCCACCCAGCTTGAGCCCTGGCACCTCTTTCATTACAAATTAAAGCACTGTAAAAGACAATGTTGGCACAAGAACAAATGGGTGTAATCTGTTCCCGAATAAATTGAGGCTGGAAATTAGAAGTAGTTTTCTAGACATTAAAGGAGTGAAGTTCTGGAACAGCCTCCCAATGAGTTGTGAGGGCAAACAACTTAATTACTTTTAATAGCGATCTTGACAATTTTGAGTGTGGTTCTGTGATGGGGTTACTTGTGATGGTGATGGGATTTCTTATCCCTGCCCTCCCCACCATGTATTCTGTTTTAGGTTGTTTGGTTTTGTCTCCTTCATCTGAAGCATTAGAGATGGCTGTGGCTGGAGATGGGACAGTGGTTGAGATCAACCAGTACTCTAAGGTACTGAGAATTCTCTCTCTAGTGCTTGGTTGGCGGGCTCTTGCCTCCATGCTCAGGGTCCATGTCAAGGTTCCTCCCCCACTCTGAACTCTAGGGTACAGATGTGGGGACCTGCATGAAAAACCTCCTAAGCTTATCTTTACCAGCTTAGGTCAAAACTTCCCCAAGGTACAAAATATTCCACCCGTTGTCCTTGGACTGGCCGCTACCACCACCAAACTAATACTGGTTACTGGGGAAGAGCTGTTTGGATGCGTCCTTCCCTCCCAAAATACTTCCCAAAACCTTGCACCCCACTTCCTGGACAAGGTTTGGTAAAAAGCCTCACCAATTTGCCTAGGTGACTACAGACCCAGACCCTTGGATCTTAAGAACAATGAACAATCCTCCCAACACTTGCACCCCCCCCTTTCCTGGGAAATGTTGGATAAAAAGCCTCACCAATTTGCATAGGTGACCACAGACCCAAACCCTTGGATCTGAGAACAATGAAAAAGCATTCAGTTTCTTACAAGAAGACTTTTAATAAAAATAGAAGTAAATAGAAATGAAGAAATCCCCCCTGTAAAATCAGGATGCTAGATATCTTACAGGGTAATTAGATTCAAAAACATAGAGAACCCCTCTAGGCAAAACCTTAAGTTACAAAAAAGATACACAGACAGAAATAGTTATTCTATTCAGCACAATTCTTTTCTCAGCCATTTAAAGAAATCATAATCTAACACATACCTAGCTAGATTACTTACTAAAAGTTCTAAGACTCCATTCCTGGTCTATCCCCGGCAGAAACCAGCATATAGACAGACACACAGACCCTTTGTTTTTCTCCCTCCTCCCAGCTTTTGACAGTATCTTGTCTCCTCATTGGTCATTTTGATCAGGTGCCAGCGAGGTTACCTTTAGCTTCTTAACCCTTTACAGGTGAGAGGAGCTTTCCCCTGGCCAGGAGGGATTTCAAAGGGGTTTACCCTTCCCTTTATATTTATGACAGTCCAACTGATCATCTTATGTGGGGTTGAGGAGGATTGACAGTGACCTTGTGTTTTTTCCTCTTTTTTCTGCAGTGTGGGACATGGATTGCTTGCCAGATCATCTGGGTATATCAATCAATTCCCAGCTATGTAGGGGTCTTCGGCATTGGTTCACTTCAGTCCCTCCTGTTTTCTGCCTGTGTCACACAATAATTTAGTCTCGTGTGGTTGCAATGCTTTGATCAAATTTTGGGTTTAGTGTGCAGGTGCTGAGTGGTGTTGGTGTCCTGTAATATACAGGAGGTCAGACTATGAACCAGTGGTCCCTTCTTGCCTTAAACTCTGATTCTATATATAAAATAATGTAATTAGTTATTCTGAAATTGTACTTCAAGAACCACATACTTTTCTCAAACCAGTGATCAGTGGAGCCTTTCCTGGTGGTCTGCAGAATTAAAAAATGTTGAGAACCAGACACTGGGGAAGTAGGAGGTTGGCAAAGGAGATGGTTAATGGAAGGGAGGAGGGGAGGAGGAGGAGAAGAGAATCTCTCTCTTATGAATTGGTCAGCAGAATAAAATATTTTGGAGAACCACTGCTGTAGATGATTTTGATATAATTTCATAAAAACAATCACTTCTCTCAGTTCTAAATGGGCTTATTTTCTCTCTAGGATTTCTTTTTCCCCTTATGTATAGTAAAAACCTTTCTTATTCCCTTTAACCTCTGACTAATATTTACTTGTGGGGGTGGGGAGTGATGCCCTTACTTTGTCTCTAGCTGTTTTTTCTCAGTTTTGAGTACGTATGAATCCACTAATATACCTTAGTTTTGATCCTAACGCTGGGGGATTCCTGAAATTGGAGAGTGCTGGCTGCACCCCTCAGGCCTCTGTGTTCTACAAATCAAAGACTGCATAATTTCCCCCACTGTTCTCTATCATATAGGAAACTGTTTCATTCATGCACTTCCTCCTCCTGCCTTGCCCAGCTGTTTCCCATAGTGGTGCTCTTTGCCTCCCCTCACAGAAGTGCATTTTGCCCTCTACATCTGCAGTAGATAATGACTTTGTTTTCTCTGTTACAGATACTTCAGATATGCAAGATCCGTCAATGTAACTTTCTCAGATTTTGCTAGAATATGACAAGGTAAGAAATATAGCAATTTGGACCATATTGGGCTATTAATTTTAATTTTTGCACTTGTTATCCTATAAAGTAGGCCCCACCTTTGATCTACTTCTATCTCCTACCCACCCTTTTCATATGTTAGGCAAACATATAGTAGGTTTGTTTTTTGACTACTGATGTAGAGATTGTGAATATATTATTTTTGATAAACATCTAAAAGTTCAGATGCTTAGCAAAATCTTTGTGGTAGAGAAATAAGCTTTGTTGCAAGATTTCCTCCACTTTCTGATATTTTGTTTAGAAATGAGACTTGAAAAGTCATTTTCGTGGTATTTTTGCTTCTTGATTCCAGATGAGTACATAAAATAGAGAGGACATTTAATTAAAATGAAAAAAAAAACCCACTTCTTTAAACACTTGAGTTTTGTCTAGAAAATTTAGGTCTGTACTAACCAAAGCAGTTCACCCCCCAAGTTGTCTGAAAGTGATATAAAGACTACAGATCCCTTCTCAGTATGGACAGTAATAAGGTATGTCTAATTTTTCTTAGTATAGATGACTGCCAGAAGTTCTTCTTCGCACAGATTGCTGTCACTCCTTTAATTTTTACAGTCAACTGTTTTTTGTAGCTTCATGGATTGTCATATAGTTCCTGAAGCTGTGTTGGGTCGCCCTCAAAGTTATGTAAGTATGATAAAATTATGATTATGTAGTAGTAGAAATAAAGATAGACAAAAGAGTATATAGGTATCGTAAAAAGGTATGAACATCAGTTCCATGCTGTTGAATTTCACTCTGTAACAAATGCAAGGCCAAAGTGCTAATTATTTAAGGCCGGTACAGGACAAAGAGTCTGTGCTGGAAAGTGATAAGAACTTTGAGGAAACAATGCTGTTCTTTAAAACAACACCCTGATGCTCTTCCCCCGCGGGGGCCCCTTGTCATGCCTATGTAAATCTTGGTATCCAAAGAGGGAAAAATAGATAGTGGAATAAAACTTGTTAAATGAATCAAGAGTCATAGATTGTGGTGTTAAGTAAAAGAATGAATGATGAGTGCATGGAATTGAGAGCCTGAAGCAGGGAAATAATTGGTTAGTAAATGGTGCCAGCCTAATCCTAAGAATTTCAACCGTGGTATCAATGGGCCGACGAATATGCAAAGTGGAGATAACCGGATGACCCCCGGAGGGTGAACTGAAATCCACCCAAAACGCATCAAGGAAGAACAAGAAGATAACACCTAGCCATCATGGAGCTGTCATGGATGTACCACCTGCTGATTGAGCTGATTGATGGTCATCTCAATTGTAAATTCAGCATGATGAAGCAACTTCCATAGACTTGTATTGAACCAGAGACCTATAAAAATTGGGTCCATGGACTGTGTTCTTTGAGTCTGGTTCTACGACCACCCTGCAGGAGCATCGGATGCGCATCTGACGACTCGGCTCCACTCTCGTATCCAGGCCACCTGGCCAGTGACTTGGCACGAGCAACGTCTAGCCTGGTAACTATAACAACCTTTTTGTAGAACCTGTGTGTGAATGTCTGTGCGTGTGGATGGATCTATATAGAAATTGCATATAGGAATATTTTGTTGTATTTACAATAAACATGGCAATTTGCCTTGTCCCTCTTACAAGATCCTGTTGGTATCATTTTTATTAGTGTAACAGCTGTTACATCAAAATCATAGTTATGACTAAATAATCCTATGTAGAAATGTCCATATTCAGGTGTTAACCTAGAGTGGGGATTAATAAAGAAGACAGGCAACAGACCAGAGAAATGATCTTGAGGAAAGACCAGTCAAGCGGCTCAGTAAAATATGGGGAAAATAAGGCAGAGAGATTGAGCCAAATCCTTCTTACTTTATTGAATCAAACAGGATTTGGCTCATTAAAGTCTTTATTGCACCATGGTGCTGAGCACATCCAATTTCTGTTAACTTTAATGGGAGTTGAGGGTGCTCAGCACTTCACAGAAGTGAGCACTAATTGAACAGTCTAAAGCTAAAGCAGAAGTGAATGCTGAAAGATTTAGAACACAGGACTTCCTGGCTCCAACACCTGTGTTCAGGTCACACTTTTCTCTGCAGAATGCCCCTCTGTAACTCACAATCCCCAGTATGACTTCACTGCTATGGTAATGGCAGTGGAAACTAAAAAAAAAAAGGGAGAAAATGTCTTTTTACCCCTTTTACTCAATGATAATTTATGTGAGGGAATCATGGGCCTAGATTTTCACTATGTGGAAGAACCTACATAGGCTGCATATGCCCTGCTAGCTTGTTCTGTAGGTGGTTGGATTTTTTTGGGAGGGGGAGGGGGGGTGAAGAGGAGAGAGAGGGAGGTTGATGAGGGAGTGATCATATTGCATTGAGATTTCTACTATGATCTTCACCACATTGTCACAGTATGCACGGCCTCACTGTGCCACACACAAGGTAGTGTAGGATTGGAGCCAGGGCCTAACATGAATGTGTTTATCAAAAAAAAAAAAAAAAGCACCTAACAAATGATGATAGAATTTTTATCTTGAGTTATCTCTTTAATAAACAAGGAAATGACGACTTGACAAAGGTGTTTTTTGTTTTGTTCATTTTCGTAAGGAGCACCATAGAGGGCCAATTAGATGGCAATTATGCAGATTAGATTAGTTTAAATTATTGCTATTGTCTGTCACATTTATATGGTGTAAGAGATACCGAACATTATGAAATAAGTGGTGTTAAAATAGTTAGATCTAATCTTTTTTTGGCAAAATACAAAATGCTAAAACTTTAAGGACAAGTACAAATAAATTATGTGGAGCCAATTTTGGAATAGAATTTGTAGCAAACACTGTAATGTTGTGGAGATAGGCAACAAGGAAAAGCTGTTTACCTCTGATAAATACAGTGTAGGAATTCAACTAACATATTTAAGGTGTATCAGCCCATATAACTGTAACCACACTGCATTTTATGATAATGCAATTCAGCGTCTTTATAATTGCTTTTTTATTGCATGGAGATTAGAAATACTGTCTGTTTTTTCTCTTTGCTACAGAGAGGATGTCATGTCCTTGCTGAACGTAAATTACTTTTTAACACATATATGGATTTTGTTGCTCCTGAAGAGCACATGAAATGGTCTAAAACTATTAGCTATCTAGTAATTATGACATCTACCTTTTTAAGGGTTTGCAACTGCTATTTAAACACACATTTCCTTAGTTCTATAGATCTAGGAAGCTCCTGTACACCTGCTGTTGTTGCTGTTACATTACAACTTTCTCTTTCAGAGAGACAGAAAAAAATATGCCTCTGACCTAATTTAAGAATTACTTCCTGAGCCAAGGGCCATTCACATATTCATGATTTTATTGCAAGGCTTGCAATAGTTGGTGGTTTTTGGTTTGAGTCATCTGATTACATAGTAATCTCAGCCATCCTTTTTAAAGTAAATTTCTTGTCCTCATAGTTGCTGAGAAAAGCTTAATAATGAGAACGCTAAATTATCAAATCAGAAGTCGCTCATGATTTTTGAATATTTGGTGTTGGCAACACTTCTTGGGAGGAGCCACACCATCTGAGGTTCTGAGCATGTGCTAAAAAAAAATAGCCAGCCAGCCAGGACAACAGCAATTGTTGGAGTTAATTAACAATTATAATGGCAAGCCTCCAAAACAGCATTTCTTTCATCATAAGTGGAGCACAGGAGGGTAAAACTATAAAAAGTAATTTTAAGTTTAGAAAAAATGTGTTTGTGTGTGTAAGAGATACTTAGCTCTAAAATGCAAAGTAAGAAAAGACAGAAATTACTTTATTTGTCTGGGGCAGGAGGAAAAGATCCTGAGCTTGTGGGTAGAGCTATAGATTATTTTTTCTTCACCCTCTCCCAGATTTGTGCTTAGAGCTAGTTGAAACTGTTTTACCAGACCAGTTTTCTGTCAAGAAATGCAGAAAATATAGCATGCAGTATATAGTGTGCAATCATGTCAATTAAAGACTGTACTTTAATGCATATATACAAGGGGGCTGAATTAAGGTTGCACAAAGTCCTTGATCCAAACTATGGAGGTGCTAGAATTTCTCAAAAAGTCACCACAACACTTTTAACATTGCCAGACAATGTATTTGTCACTAGCCTTGTTTTTAGAAACAATTGAACCATTTTGACTGATTTCTTTTTTCCCCAAAAAACTTTCAGCCTGAGGCAGAAAACTCACCATGGAAAATTTCAGCCCAAATGGTTAAAATTTGGCAAAGTTACAAGCAATTGAAAACAGGTCTTATAATAGGAAGTATTTGGCAACCTTAATAATAGGCAGTGTTAATAAATTAACCAAATGGCACACCATATTGTAAACCATGTTACTGAGAGAGGCTTCTCTAGCCAAGAAGAATCAGAATAGTTATTTTAGGTACAAGCTATCAGGATGACTTGATCCAATTTGTATTACTTCTAATAAACCTGACACAACCAAAGCCAAAGGGCTAACAATATGTCTACACTTAAAATACTACAGTGGCACAGTTGCAGCTGCACCGTTATTGTGCTTCAGACACTTACTGCAGGGGCAGGTGGGGTTCTCATGTCACTATAGGTAATCAACCTCCCTGAAAGGCTATCTAAGCCAGGGGATAGGTCAGCTTAACTACATCTCTCAGGGGTACAGATTTTTCACACCCCTGGGAAACTAGCTATGCCGATCTAACTTTTCAGTGTAGACCAGCCCTAAGAGAATAATAAAAGCTAGTGATTTAAAAGGACACACTCAAAATATGTTCTGATATTTTTTTAAACTACAACTTTTACAAATAACACCTACAATTACTATCTCTGAGATTTTTTTTTTCATTTTGTTTACTTCATGCATTTGAGAGCACTATGTCTGTGGATATAGTGAGTTCATTGTTTCACCAAAGCCAGTAGCATATCTCCTGTTGTGCATGTGATTCTTTCACACAGCAACATGGGAGAGAATTTTTTTAATCTAAATTGGAAAAATTCTATTGTAAAATCACAAAACTTGGCATGGTGATCAGGGAAATGTATAATATCTGAGATTGTTTCACTCATGTTTTGAAATGCAATAGCCTTCAACTTATAGCCTTTTAAATGAAGATTCCCTAACATACACTTAACACATACTGTACATTGGCATGTAGCAGGGGTTTCACAATACAATCACTACACTGATGTCCTGATCTTGCAAAGATTCACACATGTATTTAACTTTGTGCACCGTGAGTAATCCCATTGATGTCAAAGTGAGATTAGAGATAAGAAATAAGAGAACCTGTAATATATTGGGGAAAAAAAACTTCTCCATTGTCCTCAGTGTGGTTTCAATTGCATTAATCATTTGATTTATGTTGCTATCCTGAGAAGAGTGTGTATTTTATTTTTTAAAATGAATTTTCGTAGAATCATCAAAATGTAGGGCTGGAAGGGACCTCAAGAAGTCATCAAGTCCAGCCCCCAGCTATGAGGCCGGACCAAGTAAATCTAGGCCATCCCTAATAGGTGTTTGTCCAACTTGTTCTTAAAAACATCCAATGATTGGGATTCTATAACCTCCCATGGAATCCTATTCCAAAGCTTAACTACCCTTACAGTTAGAAAGTTTTTCCTAATATCTAATTTAAGTCTTCCTTGCTGCACATTAAGCCCATTACTTCTTGTCCTCCCTTCAGCGGACATGGAAAACAATCAGTCACCATCCTTTTTATAACAGCCCATAGCAGTCTTCATGTATGTTATCAGGTCTCCACAGTCTTCCTTTCTCAAGACTAAACATTCCCAGTTTTTTTAACCTTTCGTCATAGCTCAGGCTTTCTAAAACTTTTATCGTTTTTGTAGCTCCCCTCTGGACTCTCTTTAGTTTGTCCACAACTTACCTAAAGTATGACGCCCAGAACTGGACACAGTACCCCAGCGGAGGTCCACCAGTGCCAAGTAGAGCAGGACAGTTACCTCCCATGTCTTACATACAATACTCCTGTTAATAAACCCCAGCATATTAACCTTTTTTGCAACTGCACCACCTTGTTGACTCATTCAATTTGTGATCCACTATAATCCACCAATGTTTTTTAGTGGTTGCAGAACCTAACCAATTATTCCCCATTTTGTAGCTGTGCATTTGATTTTCCCCCCTTCCTAAGTGAAATATTTAGCACTTGTATCTATTGAATTTCATCTTGTTGAATTCACACCAACTCTCCAATTTGTCAAGTTTATTCTGAATTCTAATCCTGTCCTCCAAAGTGCTTGTGACTCCCTCCAAGCTAATTGTCATTAATGAAAATATTGACTAGTATAGGCTCCAGGCTGACCCTTGTAATACACCACTAGATAATACCCTCCCAGTTTGACAGTGAACGATTAATGCTCTTTGAATACAGTCTTTCAGCCAGTTTTGCACTCACCTTATAGTAATTTGATCTAGACCACATTTTCCTAGTTTGTTTATGAGAATGTCATGTTGGACTGTCAAAAGCCTTATTAAAAATCGAGATATATCAGGTCTTCCCCCTATCCTCTAGGCCACTAACCGTGTCAAAGAAGGAAATTAGCTTGGTTTGGCATGATTTGTTTTTGATAAATCCATGCTGGCTACTCCTTGTAGTCCTACAATCATATAACAAAAATATAGAACTGCTGAAAGGTGATATTACTTGGATGTGCTATTAACTCAAGACAACGATAAAAAAAATGCTGAGCTAAAGAAAAAGAAAACACTGTCCTTTTGAGGAGTGTGGGGAAGAGGGCAAAACCTGGACACAAGGGGTGAGATTGGTGTTGCTTATCATTTTGTGAGGGGGGTTTATGTGCTGGTGATATGGAGCAGAAGGAGTACCCATGTTTTTTTCAGTTTGTCACCCTGAACCTCTTAACTTGCTTGTAATTTCTGTTTACAGGCTGCTTTCTAGACACTTCTCGGGGGAAAAAATGATGTTCTCTGATGGTGCAAATCTTATTACCTTCAGAAGCATGCCATGTAGCAGTCTATATTCTGGGTTGTGGATTCACAGTTGTCTTGCTGTTATTGCACTTTTACTTATATGCATTTCATTTATCTTCTGAACCAGTGGTCCCCAAACTTTTGAGGGTTACAGCCCCCTTTTCCTCCCCAGCCAAGGCTGGGAGCAGGACTGCCCACAGAAGACTTCTGCCGTCCTGAGGAGGGCCCTGAGCTATCTGTACAGCCACGCCGGATGCTGAGGAGTTGCCGGGACTACTGCTCACAGAGTACCCTAAAGAGACGGAGGATGAACCTTGGAAGATACACGCAGGAGAAACAAACTACCATCTGGCTGTGGTGCCACTGGAGACACAGTCAGCATGTTGCAGATGGATTCCCCACTGGCTCAGTGGCAGACCACTTTGCTGCTGTTAGGGCCCTGGGCTGGGACCTGGTGGATTTGGGTGGGCCCGTGTCTTCCCTGACACCCCTTCCCTGTCTCCTTTGGCAGCTCTCTCCCAACTGAGCTACATGGCCTGTTTTTTATACTTCCTGTTCCTGTCCCGCCCCTCTGCTTCCAGAGTGGAGAGAGTGGCCTTCCTGGTTCCACCCACCAGGGGGCAGCTGGCCGCCCCACATTGTCAATCTCCAAGGATGGCCACGCCTCTTCATTACACACCCTAAATCATCTCTTCTACCTAAAAAGAAAAAGGAATTAACCTTTTTGACTTTGTGAGGAGATCCTATGTGAGAAACTGGTCAGCCATGTTGCTGGGAACATGTAATGAGGATTTTACCTTGAACCAAGTCTAGGTTGTTGAGTTTTAGTTACTAGACAGCATTTTGTCTTTTTCTCTTGTAATCATTTCTGACTTTAATACCTTATACTTGAATTCACTTAAATTCCTATCTTCTTATGTTTAAAAAATGTTTTATGTTTTAATCTAAACCAATCCAGTGCTGTGTTTAAACTGAACAGTTTGGTAACTCCAGTTAAAGTAGCAAACTGTTGAATATAAACTCTTTACAGGGGCAACGGATCTTTAATATCTGAACTGTCCAGAAGAGAATTGGTCAGTGCAGAACACAAGTTTTGCACAAATTCAGGACTGGGAGCATGTGGGGGTCACCTGTAAGTGATAACTAAGGTGGGTGGACGTGACTGGAATGTTGCTGACAGGCTTCTGGGGTCAGAGCAGCTGGACCAGGGCTGCAGCTGTACACAGACACTCAGGATATGACCTGCATGCTATTAAGCTGTTTGTGAGTTGCCTGGGTTGGGAGCTACAAAAGCAAAGCACTGTGAGGTATCCAAGGACAGACAGTGCAGGACAGACACTGACACAGTAGGACAGACAGTGACACAGCCCCTCATTAGTCTGGATTGCACCCCGGAATGTGACAGAGAATGCTGAATAATATCTGTTACATTAAAGTGAAATAGTTTCACTTAAGTGTAGGTCTGAGATCACCATATGGCATGATTATTACCAAAAAAATGTTACTCTGATGTGGCACTGGAGCTAGCAAATGGAGCTATAAACAGGGGAGTTTGAGTGGGAGTTTGTAAGGGGAGTTTGTATTGTGGTGCTTGTTTGGGGTTTGTTTTTGCTGTGGGTGGTGGTGTTTTGGTGTGGTTTGTGTTTCTCAGATTAACAGAATTTAGGTGGGAAGGCTATGACAGATACAGAGACAGCAGTGGGAGTGACCCATGTAGTGGAAGACACAATGAAGATGACTGGATGTGGAAGCTGCGGTATGTATATGATCCTGGAGGCGTACCTGGTAAGAGTTTTGTTTGCATAAAATGCTGTCTGATAGAGCTGATGGAGGAAAAGATCCGAGGTTTGGAGATGCAGGTGGAAAGTCTGGTTGAGTTTAGGAAGGAGTTTGAGCAGATTATGAAGCAAAGACATGAGGTATCTGAAGGGAAAAGCTCAGACTTCCAGATGGAAGCAGGACTGAGGAATTATGAGAGGGGACTGCTGGGTGAGGAAAGTGGACAGTGGAAGCAAGTGACTAAAAGAACCAGGCAGATGAAAAGACGGGCTAGTGAAGGAGAAATAGAGCTCAAGGACAGGTTTGCAGAGCTGGAAAATGAAGAAGGGGCTCAGCAGGTGGTCACTGAAGGTGGAAGGGCAAGGAAGAAGAGAAGAGCACTAGTCCTATAGGAAAAGGAGAAGCGTCAATGGAGATTACACCAAATATGAGCCCCAGGAGGATACAGGATGGGTTGAAGAGGATTACAAGGGAGAATATGAATGGAAAGAACTTGGAGCCAGAGGGAACGGGGGATAGACTGGAGAATAGCACTATCACCAGGAAAAGGCAGGTATATGTGATCGGGGACTCTTTACTGAGAAGAATAGACAGGCCTGTAACCAGAGCTGATCCAGAGAATATAAGGGTATGCTGTCTTCCAGGTGCTAAGATACGGGATGTAGACCTGAGGTTGAAAAGGATCCTAAAGGGAGCAGGAAAGAATCCCCTAATTATCCTTCATGTGGGAACAAATGATAGGGCTAGATTCTCGCTGGAAAGTATTAAGGGAGACTATGCTAGACTGGGGAAGATGCTTAAGGAAATTGAGGCTTAGGTGATCTTTAGTGGAATTCTGGCTGTTCCTAGAGAAAGGCAACAAAGGTGTGACAAGATTATGACTATCAACAGATGGCTTAGGCAATAGTGCTATAAGGAGGGCTTTGGGATTTATGGCCACTGGGAGGCATTCATGGACAGAGGACAGTTCTGTCGGGATGGACTTCATCTGAATAGGGAAGGAAATAAACTTATAGGATGGAGGCTGACACAACTGATTAAGAGAACTTTAAACTAGGAATTTGGGGGAGATGGTTGGGAGATGTCCAGGTAATCTCCACGCCGGATTTTAGCATTGAGAGGGAAGAAAACGAAGTAAGAAAGGATACAGCCGTGGGTAGGAGAGTGGACATAAGGAGGAAGGGCAGTGTGGATACCAGTCTAATAGGTCATACGGGCTGTAGAATGACCGTGCCTAATAGGGTACAGAATGTGAGCGAGGCCAAACAGCAAAAATTAAGATGTTTGTACACCAATGCGAGGAGCCTAGGTACCAAATGGAGGAACTAGAGCTACTGGTGCAGGAAGTGAAACCAGATATTATAGGGATAACAGAAACATGGTGGAATAGTAGTCATGACTGGACTACAGGTATTGAAGGGTATGTGCTGTTTAGGAAAGACGGAAATAAAGGTAAAGGTGGTGGAGTAGCATTGTATATCAATGATGAGGTAGAATGTAAAGAAATAAGAAGCAATAGAATGGATAAGACAGAGTCCGTTTGGGCAAAAATTACATTGGGGAAGAAAACTATTAGAGCCTCCCCTGGGATAGTGCTTGGGGTGTGCTATAGACCGCCGGGATCTAATTTGGATATGGATAGAACCCTTTTTAATGTTTTTAATGAAGTAAATACTAATGGAAACTGCATGATCATGGGAGACTTTAACTTCCCAGATATAGACTGGAGGACGAGTGCTAGTAATAATAATAGGGCTCAGATTTTCCTAGATGTGACAGCTGATGGATTCCTTCATCAAGTTGTTGCTGAACCGACTAGAGGAGATGCCATTTTAGATTTGGTTTTGGTAAGTAGTGAGGAACTCATAGAAGAAGTGGTTGTGGGGGATAATCTTGGCTCAAGTGATCATGAGCTAATTCAGTTCAAACTGAATGGAAGGATAAACAAAAATAAATCTGCGACTAGGGTTTTTGATTTCAAAAGGGCTGACTTTCAAAAATTAAGGAAATTAGTTAGGGAAGTGAATTGGACTGAAGAATTTATGGATCTAAAGGCAGAGGAGGCCTGGGATTACTTTAAATCAAAGCTGCAGAAGCTATCGGAAGCCTGCATCTCAAGAAAGGGGAAAAAATTCATAGGCAGGAGTTGTAGCCCAAGCTGGATGAGCAAACATCTCAGAGAGGTGATTAAGAAAAAGCAGAACGCATACAGGGAGTGGAAGATGGGAGGGATCAGCAAGGAAAGCTACCTTATTGAGGTCAGAACATGTAGGGATAAAGTGAGACAGGCTAAAAGTCAAGTAGAGTTGGACCTTGCAAAGGGAATTAAAATGAATAGCAAAAGGTTCTCTAGCCATATAAATAAGAAGAAAACAAAGAAAGAAGAAGTGGGACCACTAAACACTGAGGATGGAGTGGAGGTCAAGGATAATCTAGGCATGGCCCAATATCTAAACAAATACTTTGTCTCAGTCTTTAATAAGGCTAATGAGGATCTTAGGGATAATGGTAGCATGACAAATGGGAATGAGGATATGGAGGTAGATATTACCATATCTGAGGTAGAAGCGAAACTCAAACAGCTTAATGGGACTAAATCGGGGGGCCCAGATAATCTTCATCCAAGAATATTAAAGGAATTTGCACCCAAAATTGCAAGCCCATTAGCAAGAATTTTTAATGAATCTGTAAACTCAGGGATTGTACCATATGATTGGAGAGTTCCTATTTTTAAGAAAGGGAAAAAAAGTGATCCGGGTAACTACAGGCCTGTTAGTTTGACATCTGTAGTGTGCAAGGTCTTGGAAAAAATTTTGAAGGAGAAAGTAGTTAAGGACATTGAAGTCAACGGTAAATGGGACAAAGTACAACATGGTTTTACAAAAGGTAGATCATGCTAAACCAACCTTATCTCCTTCTTTGAGAAAATAACAGATTTTTTAGACAAAGGAAATGCAGTGGATCTAATTTACCTAGATTTCAGTAAGGCATTTGATACAGTGCCACATGGGGAATTATTAGTTTAATTGGAAAAGATGGGGATCAATATGAAAATTTAAAGGTGGATAAGGAATTGGTTAACAGGGAGACTACAGCGGGTCCTACTGAAAGGTGAACTGTCAGGCTGGAGGGAGGTTACCAGTGGAGATCCTCAGGGATCAGTTTTGGGACCAATCTTATTTAATCTCTTTAATAATGACCTCGGCGCAAAAAGTGGAAGTGTGCTAATAAAGTTTGCGGATGACACAAAGCTGGGAGGTATTGCCAATTTAGAGACGGACCGGGAAATCATACAGGAAGATTTGAATGACCTTGTAAACTGTAGTAATCGTAATAGGATGAAATTTAATAGTGAGAAGTGTAAAGTTATGCATTTAGGGATTAATAACAAGAATTTTAGTTATAAGCTGGGGATGCATCAATTAGAAGTAAGGGAGGAGGAGAAGGACCTTGGAGTATTGGTTGATCATATGATGACTATGAGCCGCCAATGTGAAATGGTCATGAAAAAAGCTAATGCGGTCTTGGGATGCATCAGGCAAGAGATAAGGAGGTTTTAGTACCGTTATACAAGGCACTGGTGAGACCTCACCTGGAATACTGTGTGCAGTTCTGGTCTCCCATGTTTAAGAAGGATGAATTCAAACTGAAACAGGTACAGAGAAGGGCTACTAGGATGATCCGAGAAATGGAAAACCTGCCTTATGAAAGGAGACTCAAGGAGCTTGGCTTGTTTAGCTTAACTAAAAGAAGGTTGAGGGGAGATATGATTGCTCTCTATAAATATATCAGAGGGATAAATCTCGGAGAGGGTGAGGAATTATATAAGCTCAGTACCAATGTGGACACAAGAACAAATGGATATAAACTGGTCATTGGGAAGTTTAGACTTGAAATTAGACGAAGGTTTCTAACCATCAGAGGAGTGAAGTTTTGGAATAGCCTTCCAAGGGAAGCAGTGGGGGCAAAAGACCTATCTGACTTTAAGATTAAACTCGATAAGTTTATGGAGGAGATGGTATGATGGGATAATTATTTTGATCTTTAAATATTTTGGTAATTTATTGATCTTTAAATATTCATGGTAAATATGCCCAATGGCCTGTGATGGGATGTTAGATGGGTGGGATCTGAGTTACTACAGAAAATTCTTTCCTGGGTATCTGGCTGGTGAATCTTGCCCATATGCTCAGGGTTTAGCTGATCGCCATATTTGGGGTCGGGAAGGAATTTTCCTCCAGGGCAGATTGGAAGAGGCCCTGGAGGTTTTTCGCCTTCCTCTGTAGCATGGGGCATGGGTCACTTGCTGGAGGATTCTCTGCTCCTTGAAGTCTTTAAACCACAATTTGAGGACTTCAATAGCTCAGACATCGGTGAGAGGTTTATTGCAGGAGCGGGTGGGTGAGATTCTGTGGCCTACGTTGTGCAGGAGGTCAGTCTAGATGATCATAATGGTCCCTTCTGATCTTAGTATCTATGATTCTATAATGAAGAAAAGAAAAAACAGCATATTCTAGTAAATAAAGTAGAACATAATTTCCACCACAGGAATCATCATGAGTAGTACAAATGGTCCTATAGATAGAGAAACCAAATAAAACCATCAATGGATAAAAGCTAAGCGGAAGAAACATTAAGATTAAGCAAATATATGCCTTCTCTAATCAGCTGTATTTTCATGTGTTTACTTATTTCAGTGTTTTTAGTAGGCTGTCTGCTTTCTTATGCCAAATTTTCACCTTAATATTTATTTTACTCGATTCTTTTTGACACCTGAACCATAATTTATCTTCCTCTGTACTCATCTCTTTTTGTTATAATGCTAATATACTGTTTTCATTCTTTACTTTTATGTTCTTTCAATTCCTAATGCTTTTCATCAGTTCAAATGCCGCCCATATTAGTAGGGATCAAGCATCATTTCCATAATCAGATTTATCAGTGAACTAAACAAAATGAGATGGTGATCACTATCCAGTTTCTAATCAAGAAGAGTACGCATCTCTCACAGTTCTCAGGTCACTGACAGGCACCTACTGCTGTCTTGGCACTGCTAAATCTGAAGAACACCAGAACTCCAATAAACAGGAGTCTCCCCGATACTAAATTAAGTCAAATAGTCTGTCTGAATTTGAGGGGGAGGGGTTTTTTGGCTCCCCCCTCCCTTTCAGTATAGAGTCCCCATTTTACTATCCCTAGGAATGATGGACAGAACACTTAATTGGTCACATATGGGCCTTGCCAAACCTATTCTGCCCAGTCTGTTGCCTGCTTGTTGACATGGGGAATTGGTGAATGACCTTCTTGACGGCAGTTCTCTTGGGACTTCTAGAGCTGCTGACTACCAACTGTTTGGAACTTTCTGTTTTAAACCCTTATTCCACCCCTGACATGATTGACAGAGCTGGAGGGGTGGGGCCAGCCTTGCCCACATCTGCTTTTTAACCCCTTTATCACTGGGGCAGGGTGTATACACCCTGTCACAACATCACAAAACCCATCAGCACAATTCAGATTCTGACAATGGTCATCAGAGACCAACGTCTGAATAGGTATGGAGATGGAGCAACTTTTTAAACCTACAGGGGACCCTTCCAGGTCAAGACTGAAGTACATTGGTGGGGGAAATATGAGGAAATTTACAGATGTGTTGGCCATTCTGTAACTGTTCTATGAAAATCTAAGGACATCAGTGTGCAAAGCCATCAATCTGCTCAGTTTGGGGACCACTTATATAAAGCCATATACCATATTAGAAAAATAATATTTTTCCCTTTAGTAGATAGCTGCATTGAAAATAATTTTAACTCTTTATATGTCATCCCTCGGTAGGATCTGGTCTTTATATGGGTAATCCCATTTCTATGGGAAAGTGACAATTCAGCAGGATAGTGTATTCCTATAGGAACAGACATACACCCCTTTGCATGATGTTGAATTAGCATCCTAAGGCAATGACACAATTCAGAATGGCTATTGGTTATTTAATCAATTATTGGATCTTGTCTACATTCATCTAGGTATGCCAAAATCTATTTTGGTAAAACAATAAAAAATTGTTGGTTAATGGTATCATTACAAATAATTAAGACACTACAGTTGAACACATCCGTATGAAAGCATATCTTATTTTGGCCAGTTAATGATGAAGCTCTCAAAACTGGGACATTACAGCATGAGGGAAATGCTAAATTAAAAAAAACAGTAAACTCTCAACCTGAGAAGGAAGTTTCCCAGTTGTTAAACACTGTGCAAAAACTGCAGTGTCTGTGTGTGAAAATCCCCACTTGAAAAGCATGTGGAAAATTCCATTTGCCCTAATGAAAAACTTAGGGGGGGCCGTACCATCCCTCCCACCCCCACTCTATTTTTGCTTTTCACAGATCCAGCCATGCAAAATTCTAGCATGGATCTTCAGTCAAGAAGAGAATCCTGAACCATCTACTGATCTCTAGGAATCATAATAGCTTAAGCTGCAACATTTCACAGATGTGGATGTCAGGAAAATAACGTTTTAATGCTTTGTTAAAGATATTCGTAGGCTTATTTGTTAATGGGAAAAAAGAACATTGTTTCTAATAGAGGATCTTCAATTACTATAAATCAATACAGCTCCACTGATTTCAATGGACTTACATTAGTATTAGTGTATGCCAAATAACGCTCTGCCCCACTGCAGACAATTCTACTGTGTAATGCTCCATAAGTATTCATTCTGCAAATATGGAACAACATATGACAATTTTGTGTTTTAGAAACACCCACAGTGTCAGTTAAAATTTAGTAATTAGTTCTTAATGGCCAGATCCAACTCCCACTGGAGACAATGGAAAGATTTCCCTCTACTTCAGTGGCAGTTTGATTGGATCCTAATTCCTCTTGCAGAAATGATTCCACTATAGTATGAAAGGGGCATCATTTGGCTGAAATGCAACAATCGGACTTAAAAATGATCAGATTGTTTCAAGTATTACACCTGTCCCTGATTTTGCCTTCTTTTTTTACATTTTAAAATATTATTTTTCTATGATATTTTTCTGTGATGTATCACTTTTAAAGATCCACACAACATGGGGAAACTGTTCATACAAGGTAAACAGTAAACCATGAAGTCCTGTCAAATATAGAATATAAATAAACTAATTTTTCCCCCCATTTAAGCTCCTAGGTGGTACACTTGACAATGGCAAGTATAAAATGTTTAGACCTAAGTGTAATCAGCAAATTGATGGTGTCCTAGAAAGTTTTTGCCAAAAGTAAAGTAAAACATTTGCTGTGATTTATCATTTTTATCCTCCTTGCTGCATAGATGTTTCCCATACAGCATCACAGGAAACAGTTTTATATACGCCACATGTGCTGTGAGCTTTTCAAGATATCATTACTGGGATTATTCAGAATCCAGTTAGACTGTTACCATACTACAGGATTTTCTTCCTGTCAGTTTGGTTTTAGTCTTGTTAAATTTGGATAGACATATATTAGCCAAAGAAATAAGAGTTAGGAAATAGATTTTTGCAAATATCTCCATGTCCATGACCTTACATATAAAGTCCCAAATAGTATAAGTATTCTTTTTTTTTTTTTTTTGGTTTGGAACATCACATCTTAAAGGATGAATATCCACTATTTTATCTATCAACTATCCACACGGAACATTAATATGGAATAAAAATTACAATTAGATGGCTATTCCTCCTATAAATCAAAATTTCTCCAGTGGATTAATATAAAAGGCATGGATAAGTGAGAACTAAAAATTTAGAAAACTTAACTTTTCAAATAGAAATGAATGTATGCGAATTTAGGTCCTGATCCAACTCCCATTGATATAAATGGGAAGAACCTTTTTGAGTTCAGTGCCTTTGACTTAATATACAAATTACACTGGTTATTTTGTTGTACTGGCAGCAAAATATAAATTAAACTAGAATTTGAGCATTTTGACACTTTTTAAACATTTACCACATTCTAAACTAGTTGGGAACATGCTGTCCAGTACATGAAAAAAATGTGAGTAATATGATCTTCAGAGAGCAAATATGACCTTGAACCATTATAACCATTGCTTCTCACATTTCCTATTCTGTTTTTCTGTGTCCTAAATCAGTTTATTTTTAAGAAGTCTTACAATCATTAATCATTATATGCTTATCTTCTTCATTATTTTGTCAAATAGACATATTTTTATGTATACTGTATATGGGATTGCAGAAAGAGCGAGGAGTACATGTGGCACCTTAGAGATTAACAAATCTATTTGAGCATAAGCTTTCATGGCTAAAGCCCACTTCATCAGATGCACGCAGTGGAAAATATAGTAGGAAGATATATCTATATCTATATATACACACACACAGAGAACATGAAAAAACGGGGGTTGCCATACCAACTCTTAACAGACCAATCAATTAAGGTGGGCTATTATCAGCAGGAGAAAAAAAAAACTTTTGTATTGATAATTAGGATGGCCCATTTCAAACAGTTGACAAGAAGGTGTGACACTACAGTGCTAATAAACAATGGTCACATAAACACCACCCTATACCGGAAACCTACTGACCGCTATTCCTACCTACTTGCCTCCAGCTTTCACCCTGACCACACCACACAATCCATCGTCTACAGCCAAGCTCTGTGATACAACCGCATTTGCTCCAACCCCTCAGACAGAGACAAACACCTACAAGATCTCTGTCAAGCTTTCTTACAACTACAATACCCACCTGCGGAAGTGAAGAAACAGATTGATAGAGCCAGAAGAGTTCCCAGAAGTCACCTACTACAGGACAGGCCTAACAAAGAAAATAACAGAACGCCACTAGCCGTCACCTTCAGCCCCCAACTAAAACCCCTCCAACGCATTATTAAGGATCTACAACCTATCCTGAAGGATGACCCAACACTCTCACAAATCTTGGGAGACAGGCCAGTCCTTGCCTACAGACAGCCCCTCAACCTGAAGCAAATACTCACCAACAACCACATACCACACAACAGAACCACTAACCCAGGAACCTATCCTTGCAACAAAGCCCGTTGCCAACTGTGCCCACATATCTATTCAGGGGACACCATCACAGGGCCTAATAACATCAGCCACACTATCAGAGGCTCGTTCACCTGCACATCCACCAATGTGATATATGCCATCATGTGCCAGCAGTGCCCCTCTGCCATTTACATTCGTCAAACTGGACAGTCTCTACGTAAAAGAATAAATGGACACAAATCAGATGTCAAGAATTATAACATTCATAAACCAGTCGGAGAACACTTCAATCTCTCTGGTCACGCGATTACAGACATGAAAGTCGCTATTTTACAACAAAAAAACTTCAAATCCAGACTCCAGCGAGAAACTGCTGAATTGGAATTCATTTGCAAATTGGATACTATTAATTTAGGCTTAAATAGAGACTGGGAGTGGCTTAGTCATTATGCAAGGTAGCCTATTTCCCCTTGTTTTTTCCTACCCCCCCGAGACGTTCTGGTTAAACTTGGATTTAAACTTGGAGAGTGGTCAGTTTGGATGAGCTATTGCCAGCAGGAGAGTGAGTTTGTGTGTGTGTGTGTGTGTTCCCCGGGGGGGGGGGGGTGAGAAAGCCTGAATTTGTGCTGGAAATGGCCCACCTTGATTATCATGCACATTGTAGGGAGAGTGGTCACTTTGGATAAGCTATTACCAGCAGGAGAGTGAGTTTGTGTGTGTGGTTTTTGGAGGGGGGTGAGGGGGTGAGAGAACCTGGATTTGTGCAGGAAATGGCCCACCTTGATTATCATACACATTGTGAAGAGAGTGGTCACTTTGGATGGGCTATTACCAGCAGGAGAGTGAGTTTGTGGGGGGGGGGGGGGGACGGAGGGTGAGAAAACCTGGATTTGTGCTGGAAATGACCCAACTTGATGATCACTTTAGATAAGCTATTACCAGCAGGACAGTGGGGCGGGAGGAGGTATTGTTTCATGGTCTCTGTGTGTATATAATGTCTTCTGCAGTTTCCACGGTATGCATCCGATGAAGTGAGCTGTAGCTCACGAAAGCTCATGCTCAAATAAATTGGTTAGTCTCTAAGTGCCACAAGTACTCCTTTTCTTTTTAGTAGGGGAAAAATTAGCATGGGGAAATAGTTTTAGTTAGTGTAATGACTCATCTACTCCCAGTCTTTATTCAAGCCTAATTTAGCGGTGTCCAGTTTGTAGATTAATTTCCAGTTCTGCTGTTTCTTGTTGGAGTCTGTTTGTTTTTGAAGATTTTTTTGTTGAATAATTGCGACTATTAGGTCTGTAATTGAGTGTCCAGGGAGATTGAAGTGTTCTCTGACTGGTTTTTGAATGTTATAATTCTTGACATCTGATATGTGTCCATTATTCTTTTGCATAGAGACTGTCTGGTTTGGCCAATGTACATGGCAGCGGGGCCATTGCTGGCACATGACGGCATATATCACATTGGTAGATGTGCAGGTGAACGAGCCTCTGATAATGTGGCTGATGTGATTAGGTCCTATGATGGTATCCCTTGAATAGATATGTGGACAGAGTTGGCAATGGGCTTTGTTGCAAGGATAAGTTCCTGGGTTAGTGTTTTTGTTGTGTGGTGTGTGGTTGCTGGTATTTGCTTCAGGTTGGGGGGCTGTCTGTAAGCGAGGACTGGTCTGTATCCCAAGATCTGTGAGAGTGAGGAATCGTTCTTCAGGATAGTTTGTAGATCCTTAATGATTCACTGGAGAGGTTTTAGTTGGGGTCTGAAGGTGACGGCTAGTGGCATTCTGTTACTTTCTTTGTTGGGCCTGTCCTGGAGTAGGTGATTTCTGGGTAGTCTTCTGGCTCTGTCAATCTGTTTCTTCTCTTCAGCTTGTTCATTTTCTCAAATCTGTTTTGAAGACCATCCAAATTTGATAGGTTCACCTTCACCAACATTAGGCAGTCTCAGCCTCATACACCAATTATTTTAATGTTAAAAGCTAAAAAATGAATGTAGAATATTGTTTGATTCTAGGTTTCTAATCTAAGGATAAGAGTTTACTCTGTAATGCTGACATGCTTCAGGAAGGATGTGGACAAATTGGAGAGAGTCCAGAGAAGAGCAACAAAAATGAGTATAGATCTAGAAAACATGACCTATGAGGAAAGATTGAAAAAACTGGGTTTGTTTAGTCTGGAGAAGAGAAGACTGAAAGGGGGGGGGGGCATGTTAACAGTTTTAAAGTATGTAAAAGGTTGTTAGGAGGAGGAGGAAGAAAAATGTTTTTCTTAACTTCTGAGGATAGGACAAGAAGCAATGGGTTTAAATTGCAACAAGGGAGGTTTAGGTTGGACATTAGGAAAAACTTCCTAACTGTCAGGGTCGTTAAGCACTGGAATAAATTGCCAAGGAAGGTTGTGGAGTCTTCATCACTGAGATTTTTAAGAGCAGGTGAGACATGTCAGGGATGGTCTAGGTCAGAGGTAGGCAAACTACGTCCCGCGGGCCCCATCCGGCCCATGGGACTGTCCTGCCCAACCCCTGAGCTCCTGGCCGGGTTGGCTAGCCCCCAGCCCCTCCCACGCTGTCCCCCCTTCCCTGCAGACTCAGCACGACACACCACCAGCGCTCTGGCCCACCACTCCTGCCGAGCATGTCGGCGTGGCTGGCTCCAGCCGCGCTGAGAGCTCCTGCTGCTCTGAGCAGCATGGTGCGGGGGGGTTGAATAAGGGGCAGGGGGGTTCCGGGGGGCAGTCAGGGGACAGGGAACAGTGGGGGTTGGATTGGGGGTGGGATCCTGCGTGGGGCAATTAGGGGCAGAGGGTCCCGGGAGGAGGCGGTCGGGGACAAGGAGCAGGGGGGGTTGGATGGGTCAGAGATTCAGAGGGGGGCAGTCAGGGGGTGGGAAATGGGAGGGGGAGGATGGGGGCAGGGGCCAGGATGTTTGGGGAGGCACAGATTTCCCTACCCGGCCCTCCATACAGTTTTGCAACCGTGATGTGGCCCTCGGGCCAAAAAGTTTGCCCACCCCTGGTTTAGATAATACTTAGTCCTGCCTTGAGTGCAGGGGACTGGACAAGATGACCTCTCGAGGTCCCTTCCAGGTCTATGAGTCTATGTTCATAATCTAGAAAATACAGTCACTTAAAATCTAAACTTTAATATTAGTAATATGAGATTATATTATTACATTAGAGAAGAAAGGATAAAAGTATTGTGGGAGAGACCTCTGAATAAAAGGAAATGTCTGGTTTTTGTCACAGAAAACTCCATTTTCTTAGACGCTATAGACAGACAAAAGGTTTGACTGAGAAAGAAGTTGATTTCATAGGCCTTTGTTTTTCTTCTCTCAGCAAATAAACCATTCATGATGTAAACAGGTTGCATATCAAAAATGGGATTAGTAGTGTCCCTGATGTTTATATTTCACAAATGTTATTTGAAATCTCCTGACCACACTATAAATCTAGATCCTTTCAGAAGCATAAAATTATCTATATCTTACAATATTTTGTTCTTTACTCCCAAATTTATGCAAAAAAAGTATTTCCCGAAGATCTGGGAATATACTGTAACTCCTGTTAAATGTTGTGGGATTAATATATATGCACTGGGGAGAAAATACAATACTGGAAGTTTCCATGTCATACGCTAGTATAGCTGTGAAGAGGAGTCATTCTGAGAACTCTGTTAGGTTATTGTTCTATATTTCCATAGTTTCATATAGTATGTATTCTGAATTTTTTAAAAGGTTGATTTTGTCCTGTTCCCATAGTTGTGCTGCACTGCATTATTTTTCAGACCACAATTTGCTTAAATTATCATTTTGTATAGGCATGGTAATACAGTGCAAAATAAATAAATAAAAACTAAAACCAAACAGCATGATAAAAATATCATTCCAACATGAAATTTTTATCAGATGAATCCTTCAGGAGTCACGTAAGACGTCTTGATTTTGAAACTCAGCTGTGGTTTACTTTTCATCCGAGCTCAGACAGAGAATCTTAATGCAACGCTAATGAATACTCTTATGATGCTTTGCAATATGAATAATCATTTAACTTCACTGCTTGTTAAATCAAAGGATCAAAGCTAAACACTTTACCCCATATGGATGTTCTCAGAAAATACTAGTTGCTGGCATGTTTTGACACCTTTACTGGGCTGATAAGGACTTCTTTCACCTGTATTGAGTATGCTTCTGAAACTAAAACCTGTAATACAGTTGTCTGCATAATTAATATAGTTCACTTCTAATATTATTGTAACCAAAAAAAGAGGCCCACTATGTCTCCAATCTACCTAACAAAATGTAACTGTTATAAAATATAGGGTGACATTGCTGAGCATTTATACCACTTCAGTTACATACAAAGACAACAACAACTGATCTTCAGTAAAGGGAAGCATGGGATCCAACTAAGAAAACTCCGTGGTGGTGGTGGTGGTAGGTGAATGAGGAGGAGTTGATTTTTTTTGGTGGGGGGAGTTGAAGGGGGAGTTGATTCTTTGTCTTTGTTAACTTGTATCATGATATGCAGTAGTCTCATTTTAAATTGCTTGAATATATTGTTAGTATACACACCATTTTGCTGAATTTATCGTCAGTCCATAGCTGAAATTTGGGGCCTTGCAGGGTGGCTTCCATGTGGATGAGAAAATGGTGACACAGAGTCAGGATATTTTCTTAGTTTGCCTTATCTGCAAGATGTACACTCATCCTGTTTCCCTGAACAGTTATAGGAACAAAATTGCACTCAGGCAACTCTTTTTCCAGAAGTCTTGTTCTGGCCTTCTCTTCCCTTTCCATAAAACAGCTTCCTTGCCTCTATTTGTCTCCTAATACACTCACAGCAAAACTCAGATTCTCTTGCTATATATCTACTTCCAGACCCCAGCCCTCCCTCTGAGCCACATGGTCACCCTCCTCCTTTTGTCCGTCTCTGTTTTTGCTACATAAAGGAGCTGCAGTGAATGCCTAAGCACCTGTTTACTTTAATGAGGCCTGTGTTCATCTTTGCTTCCACAAAGTGCTGATTGAAAAACATAATGTCCATCCCATAGGAAATTCCAATGTTTTGATATTTGTTTTTCATCTCAATATGGAACAAAATGTCAAAATACCAAAACTTTACATGGAGTTAAAAATTCCCCAAAAAATTGAGATGGGAATATTAAAACATTCCACTTCAACTTTCCTGAATCAAAACATTTCATTTTGGAATCTCTCCCTCTTTCTGAACTGCTGTGGTGTCCATGGGAGTTGTAGATTCCGAAACCAATTAATATAGGACCAGGGGTGCTGGAACAATTTTTATAGTGGAGTGTGTTGATAATGGAAACCATTTATTTGGATTGTTATTGCTACTTCAAGCCAGGAGGTGCAGCAGCACCCCCAGTACCGCTAGCTCCAGTATGGGACAGGAAACAACAACACTGATGAGGTCTTTTAAAAAAATATAGGCTGGGAAAAGGTAGAACAACTTCTTTTACTGCTACTGCTTCCAAAATGTTATTTTCTCTCTAAATTAATTCACTTAATACACTTTCTACACACCTTCACAGAAATGCAATGTGCCTCCATGAATGTTAATAAACAAATTCAAAAGGAGGGGGAGCACGATAAGTCATAGTTTTGGTTTCTGATTCATTAAGACATGAGCAAATTTTTCTCACTAAGATCTAAGCTCTATTACTTCTGAACATTGAGTGCTGATAACTATGATCTATAATAACAGGTTTTTAACATCCAGTTCTATGCTAGACATTGAAGAACAGTGTGTGTGGTAGAGAGAATTATGTACTACAAATCATTTTCCAACTAATTATTGCTACAGGGTCCATACTGTTTCTTTGTCAGACAAAATGATTTAAGGTTCAATTAAAACCAAATAAACTGATTCTGCTGGCTGATCTGAGATTCATCACTCTACTTTTCCCAATATACTTTCATTTTTAAAAAATTGACAGACTTTTCACATAGTTATTTGCCAGCCCCTAAACTCTTTACCTAATCAATTCTTAAAAATATTTTTACAAATTTAAGCCTGCTGTGCTGAATGACAAATACAGGAGTTTGTCATATTCCCTAGAGCAGATGAAAGATACTTAATTATGGAATATGAGTGCTACTTATAAATGAAAAAGGCAGAGACAAAAAAGCTTCTAGAAATCTGTCTTGATTTTACATCTTCCTTATTACAATACAGTCAACTGTCAAATGCCTTCTGCAGTATTTGCTAAGCACAATCAAATTCATTTCTTACATCTAAATCAATCAATAAAAAACCTCCATTGTACTCAGATGAGGCTTTACAAATAGACTGTCCCCGATAAAGAAAGTTAGAGCCTATCTATGGTGTGAATAAAAGATTTTAATCAACAAAAGTTCCACTCAAAATCAAACTACATAGAGATGGGGTTGAATTGAACACATTAGTTCTCAGTGCCATCAACTTTGGGAGAAGTCTAAACAGAATCCAGTTCCAAACTTTGTGGCTTTGCAGATCCAGATCTGAACCCCCTGAAATTTAAAGAAGATAGGATCACAGCTGCTTGACTCAGGTTCACCCATCTGTGAACTACCTAGTTTTGTTAGTCTGTAACAACTTATACATAAAGGCTATGACTACACTGACATTCATACCCAAGCACTGGATCGTGTTCATTCTCATTATTGTTCCCTATACCTGTGCCCAAGAGTACATATGCTGTGCTGGACACAGATATAATGCTGTGTACATGCATATACACAGGGTTAACACTACCATTTCAGGGGTGGTATTCCAGTGTTCTTTGCCTCACAGGCAGACACTCTAGGAGCGGCTTTGTTCGGTGGTGTTGGTACTGTAAAAGCTTGTCATGAGGAGGAGAGTGAAAAATTGTTCTCCTGAGGAAACGACAAGAAGTAATGGGCTGAAACTGAACTAAGGGAGATTTAGGTAAGACATTATGAAAAACTTCCTAACTGTAAGGGTAGTTATGTACTGGAACAAATTACCTAGGGAGGCTGTGGAATCTCTGTCACTGGAGGTTTTTAACAACAGGTTAGACAAACAAATGCCAGGGATAGTCTAGCTTTGTCCTGCTCTAGTGCAGCAGACTGAACTAGAAGCCCTATCAAAGGTCCATTCCAGTCCTAAATTTCTATGATTAAGAGATTCATAGTCATATAATTAGGTTTATAGGTTATATATTAAAAATGTATTTAATTATGTTTAAAATGCTAGTTCATGTTCTGTTATTTTTGGTGATTTAATTTTAGGACATAAAATATAAACCAATTTAAGGGTATTCTTTAAAAATCTTTCCTGGCCTGCCTTCTGTTATAAGGTGACATGGACACATCCTCTTTTGACACATATACCTTAGCTAACCACACTTTGAAGAGGGCAGCTACTAGTTATAAAATGTGTTCTCTGGGTTTGCAAAGAATCATGTGTCTTAGGTTAAGTGCATACCTTGCTTTGAAAGATTTTTTATATTCCTATTATCCTATGTTGTGAAAGATTATAGTTACTGAACCAGACCCTGTTCAGTTATTCCTGTCCCTTTGTGTCACTTCAGCATCAAAGAGGGGAGACAAAGTCAGTGGATCAACTCAGCTGGAGCTGATCCCACAACGTACTGTATGTGATTGGGTGGGTGGAAATCCAAAGCTGTCAGAAAGCCATTGCAGCCAGTTTCTATGCAGTGTCCCTGTGTGGAGGGTATTGAGATGAGAGAACGGAGTAGCCAAACTGAACGGGTAATGTTGGAATATTTTTCTGTTGAGAGAATTTTCTGCCAGTGTTGAGAGAATTTTCATTCTCGGTTACTTAAGATTAAGGAATTCTGCTGACAACATAAACTGCATCACATTTTCAAATAGAAAGAGATGGTTGAAACCAGATCTGCTTTTTTTGTTTTCAGTTAATTCAGAAATATGAACAGAAGCAAAGCTGCTGTTTTGCTAATAGGGAGATCTGGAAACTGATGGTAGCTACAAATTTATAATTTGACATAAGCAAAACCAATAATTTTCTATTCTGTTTTTAGCTTGCAGCTAGTTTAGTGGACAATGACTATAGCTCAATATTATGAACAATTATAAAAATGGCTAACAATTAAAAGTCAGAAAATGTGGCAGACATTCATCTGTAGGACTCTACCAAATTCACAGTCCATTTTGGTCAGTTTCACAGTCATAGGATTTTAAAAATAATAAAATGCAAGATTTCAGCTATTTAAATCTGAAATTTCATAGTGTTGTAATTGTAGGGGTCTTGACCGATAAGAGGGTTCTGGAGGGGGGGAGGGGTTGTGGTATTGCTACCCTTACTTCTGCACTGCTGCTGGCGGAGGCACTGCCCTCAGAGCGGGGCAGCTGGAGAGCAGCAGCTGCTGGCTGGGAGCCCAGCTCTAAAGGCAGAACTGCCGTCAGCAGCAGCGCAGAAGTAAGGATGGCCTGGTACAGTATCGCCACTCTTACTTCTGAACTGCTGCCCGCAGAGCTGGGCCCTTAGTCAGCAGCCGCCGCTCTCTGGCAACCTAGCTCTGAAGGCAGCAGCGCAGAAGAAAGGGTGGCAATACCACAACCCCCCTAAAATAACTTTGTGACCTCCCCCCCCGCCACGCAACTCCCTTTTGGGTCTAGACGCCCCAATTTGAGAAACGTTGGTCTCCCCCCTGTGAAATCTGTATAGGGTAAAGGCACACAAAAGACCAGATTTCAAGGTCTGTGATGCATTTTTCATGGCCATGAATTTGGTAGGGCCCTATTCATATGGCTAAAAACAATAGACATGGAATGGACTGCTGGAAACAAAGGATAAAAAATGGTGGGAATAAATATCTGCATCGAGACGATATGCAGATTTCCAGTGACCAATGCTCCAGTCATTTTTATCCAAACTGGTAATTAAGCTACGGAGCTGACATTTTCCCCTTTTTATAGGGAAATTACTGACAAGTACACAGCTGACCTCCATGTTATGTATCACCACAAAAATGTCCATTATTAACATGTCAATTTGAAATGTGTTTTTGATAGTTGATTTTTAAATGTGAAATAAAGAGTAGTTGCACAGCCACGTTAAGTGTTCATGTATAAACGCTACCACTATTACAACCAGCGTCCAGTAGTTCCTACTATAGTTAAGGTTACAAAAGTATTTCCATTGCAGTGGACATACAGGAGCACGTAGCTCAGACACAGAGATGGATTTTAAAGCAAAAGGCTGCAACTTTATTAACATTTTAACACCAATGGGTGGGCTAAACTCATCTTAAAATTCCAGGCATTTCTTTGAGTCCAGTGCACTGTTTAAATGGCTACCATATCAAATATTCAAGATTGGCTCACCTTCAGCCTAATTCTAAGGATTCAATTCACCTTTCATTTTTTTTGCATCACCCAGGAGGGTGAATAAGGATACACATGAAGGGGACCTTGTTCTGCAAAGACTTAAGGTCTGCCCTTCTTCCTCCAGGCTAATAGAGTCCACGAGTTATGTATCTCTTGGGTCTCATGTTACCTGTGGGAGCTGCCCCTAGAATCATAGAATCATAGAATATAAGGGTTGGAAGGGACCCCAGAAGGTCATCTAGTCCAACCCCCTGCTCGAAGCAGGACCAATTCCCAGTTAAATCATCCCAGCCAGGGCTTTGTCAAGCCTGACCTTAAAAACCTCTAAGGAAGGAGATTCTACCACCTCCCTAGGTAATGCATTCCAGTGTTTCACCACCCTCTTAGTGAAAAAGTTTTTCCTAATATCCAATCTAAACCTCCCCCACTGCAACTTGAGACCATTACTCCTCGTTCTGTCATCTGCTACCATTGAGAACAGTCTAGAGCCATCCTCTTTGGAACCCCCTTTCAGGTAGTTGAAAGCAGCTATCAAATCCCACCTCATTCTTCTCTTCTGCAGGCTAAACAATCCCAGCTCCCTCAGCCTCTCCTCATAAGTCATGTGTTCCAGACCCCTAATCATTTTTGTTGCCCTTCGCTGGACTCTCTCCAATTTATCCACATCCTTCTTGAAGTGTGGGGCCCAAAACTGGACACAGTACTCCAGATGAGGCCTCACCAATGTCGAATAGAGGGGAACGATCACGTCCCTCGATCTGCTCGCTATGCCCCTACTTATACATCCCAAAATGCCATTGGCCTTCTTGGCAACAAGGGCACACTGCTGACTCATATCCAGCTTCTCGTCCACTGTCACCCCTAGGTCCTTTTCCGCAGAACTGCTGCCTAGCCATTCGGTCCCTAGTCTGCAGCTGTGCATTGGGTTCTTCCGTCCTAAGTGCAGGACCCTGCACTTATCCTTATTGAACCTAATCAGATTTCTTTTGGCCCAATCCTCCAATTTGTCTAGGTCCTTCTGTATCCTATCCCTCCCCTCCAGCGTATCTACCACTCCTCCCAGTTTAGTATCATCCGCAAATTTGCTGAGAGTGCAATCCACACCATCCTCCAGATCATTTATGAAGATATTGAACAAAAACCCTCTGAACTTCTCATCCATGCTGGACACCAGACACAAGTTTAAATGACATTACAACTCTACTTATAAACATACAACTTTTAAAGCCTTTCTTTATTCTTCATTAACCCAAAATCAGGCCTCTAGCATGCTAATGAGAAAGGTGAAAACTCATCAGGGACCTTGATAATCTTGTCCCAAGGAAAAAATCCTTTCTGAGCCCACAAACTAGCGATCAGTCAGATTCACAGGATCCTGGAAACGTAATTCAAACTATAGCTCCCTTACAGGGCAGGGCACAGTAGAATGGCCACTACTACACACCCTGTGGGCTTCACATACAGCAAGGGGACAGTGGGGTGAGAAACAATCAACTAACTCTTCCATCCATTCATCATGGCAAATGGCACCAAGGAGAGGGGGAGGAATTGTCTTCCCCTGCTGCACTGCCCCTCATCATTGCCCACTGTCTTCATAGGCTCATTCATTTTCAAAACATTTACATCCTGGACTGAAAATGTCCACAGTTGGTCTCTGCCCAAAGGTAGTTTCTTTTTGCTGCTGTAAATCAGAACAAAAGCTATTTTAGATTTATGGCTTCCACTGGGTGGAAACTGAAACAAGACAAATTCAGACTAGAACCAAGTTGCACATTTTTAACAATGATGGTAATTAACCATTGGAACAATAGACCTAATGGCACGATGGATTCTCTGTCACTTGAAGTCTTTAAATCAAGACTAGATGTCTTCCTAAAATATATGCCATTAAGGCTTGGTTATATTTTGTTTCTTCTGGCCTTAAAATGTATTACTCTTATATGTGAGTGAACGGAGTACTCTTTTTTTTTTTTTGCCTTTCTTTTTTTCAGGTGGAAGTTTGCAATTTTAGCATAGACTTTAGACTTCATTGTAAACTTTTGTAGTTATCTGGAGAACCTTAAAAATAATTTTATAAAGTGATAGGTGATTAATAAATCATTTTCAGAGCATGAATAGTTGTCAGTGATTCTAGCAATAAGTCACAACATGATCTGCATTTGTAGGCAGTGGATGTACACATTGGATGTATTGTGATCACAAGACTGAAGGCATACTGCTTTCACCCATAAAATGTATCAATAATCTACAGTTTCCCAATTCCTTCTTTTAGTCTCTCACTCTATGCTACTTATCCCACTTCCCCAGTACCCCACACACCTCCCTTCCATTTCAGGAACAGTTGTCATCTCGCAAGCTACATGACCCTAGAACCCACATCTGCTGGCATGTGGGTTGCTGCCATATCCACACCATGGCCCAACAGCTCTGACAAAGTGGCGAACAGCAGCCTATGATTGCTACATGCTCACGCGCCACTGGTTCTCCCACCCACAGAGGCCCTTATGGGTGGTGCTACCGCATTCCCTTATTGGTCCAACAATACTATTTTAGGACTAGGGAAAAGAGCTGGAAGCTGTCTGTGCAAATAGACGAATCCTTGGCCTGCTGCTGTAACAGACCTTGCTGCATGCTTCTGATCCCCAGCCTTGTTCCTGGTCCCAGTTCTTGCCCCCCTGCTCCACTCCCTACACCATACCTTGCCTATGTTCCCCTCCCCTGATCTACTTGGCTCTGACCCGCTGCAGCTCATCATTGACCTGATTCCATGATGTGACACAAGAATGGACTGCTGCTTATGTCCTGGACCCTCTGGACTGAACGCAGAGCTCATTATTGAGCCACCTCCTCCAAATCAGGTGCTAGCCTCAATGTGTGCCTCATAGTCAAGATTCTGACAGCACATAATTTTAACTAACTTTGGAATACTGAAAAGCTCCTGTCGAATCTCTTGTACTCAGTAAGCTAAAAGTGTCTAAAGGAGCTACAAAGTGCTGCTGAATGGGGGGCAAAGGGAAGCTTAAAATTGTTTCTTTCTTCTTCAGTACCTCACTCCTTGCCTTCCTGGCTCTCTTAACTTCTATCACCACCTCAGACCCTTCCCCAACCCACAACACATCCATTAAACATAATGGGTGTAGCGGTTTGTTGTGAGAGTTAATGAAGAAGTCCCATATCTACAATGTTGGGAGCAGTCCACAAACATGAAAAAACAAATAGTCCAACTGACCGTTGACTCTGAACAATGTGTGTCCCCAGTCATAGTCTAAGATTTTAGCAGTGCCTCTGAAGCCCCACTTACTTTGTGGGATTGAACACTAGTTGCTAAGGCAATTACCATGATAGCATTATTAAATGTTTCACACAAACAAAATTCAAATTAATTTTAAAGTGATGGTAAGAAGAGAAAAGGTAGGAAATAAGTCAGAGATCCTGCAGTTTTAGGATGTCTCTGGTTCTTTTTGCATTCTAAAATATTCTGTAAATTCTAAATTTCCTTTTAAATCATGCATTATGTTTCTATATTTGTCCCTTGATATCCTATTTCCATCACTGTGTAAACTAAGAAACAGGTCCCGCCAAACAGCAGTTGATGTTCTAGAAAAGGTGGGAACTTGCCACTCCCCCACTTTGTTCGCCTTACTAAATCTGAACTTCAGTCTCACTGGGATCATTTACATGTTAACATTAATAATTAAGGCTAGGATTTTTCAAAGGAGTGTTAGGTCTCCAATTCCACTGAAAATCAGTGGGAGATGATTTTCTATCTGGCTTAAGTGCTTTTGAAAATCCCCTGCCCCTGATGTTGAGTTTAAATGATGTTGACATTTTTTACTCTGCCTAATTTTTTTTCTCTTTATAAAATGCAAAGTAATAAAATGCAAAAATCCCCTACATAAATGAACAATAACAATATTTGATTCAGCCCGGATGAGTGGGCAAGTGGAATTTTGTCAATGCAGAGATCTCGTATGCATCGTTCTTATTCTAGAAAGCCTTTTTTTCAGGTAAACCTTACTAAAAAGTACTATTGGGTTCAGCTATTGCTTAAGCGACAACAGTATTTGGAGCAGTATTTTGTTACACCACCTAAGACAGAGCGCTGAGTTCATTATGCCTCAGACAGTCACAGTGCAATCCTGAGCTTTGAGGTACACAAAGTAAACACAGTTGTTGTGCCATCCATATGACAGGGATTCAGCATTTGTAGCTGGTATAGGGAGTGGCAGGCAGAGCATGGCTATGGGTCTGTTTCTTTCCTGATGACTTCTGAAGCTAGTTCTGCTAACCACACACAGCCTGCGCATTTCTTGGGTATAAGGAGTATATCTGTGCCAGACCCCCATATGGGGTTGCAATGCGGGGAAGGCTTGATGGTGAGCAAAGATGCACTATCTTTATTTAAACATTGCATACAGATTTTGAGGATGTGTGGCACTGTATTGTAGCAGTGTCATTTGCTATTTCCCTGCACATCCACAGCAGTTCATCTGTGTATTCCACAACATGGCAGGTACTGAGCCCTCATCCATTTTACAGTACCAAGGGTTAATTGTTTAGAGAGGATAATCACTTTCAGTCATTTAAAAATTATTTTCTTCTTGTTTTACCATTTGTAGTGATAGCATTGGCACCTTATCAGTAGCCCAAGGCAGGAAACCTTCCCAAAATTGCCTTTTCAAGTCTTTATTGTGTTAATGGTCTTGGTCTGCTGTTGAGTCAATTATGCATTCTTCCACTTCATCTGTGTTCTGTAATGGATAGTCTTTGCATTAGAGATGTGTCAGTAGTGAAATATTTGCAAGTACTCAAGAACACCTTACATAGCTACACCAGTGCCTGAAAAAAAAAACTAGTCTAAGGGATTATGTGAGGCTATGTATATGCAACTCAAATCAACGTGATATATCCTATCATCATTTTGTTTTCAGAGCCAAGTGCATATCACTGTGAAGGGAACGATAAATATCTGCACTTCTTATAGTCTGGGACTTGGCAGGCTTTTTATATAATGTAAGGAAACACTATAATTCACCTAATACCAATTCATATCTTCATATTTATTAGGAAGCATCTGCCGACCAGACCGGGAGACTCGAGAAGTGTGCTGCTTGCAAGGATGTGATGGAGTGTCTGCCAAGACTGATCAAGACCTCAGACCGCTACCCCTTCCTACTTCTCCATGTGGGCACCAATGATACTGCCAAGAATGACCTTGAGCGGATCACTGCAGACTATGTAGCTCTGGGAAGAAGGATAAAGAAGTTTGAGGCGCAAGTCATGTTTTCGTCCATCCTCCCTGTTGAAGGAAAAAGCACAGGTAGGGTCTGTCGAATTGTGGAGGTGAATACGTGGTTACGCAGGTGGTGTCGGAGATAGGGCTTTGGATTCTTCGACCATTGGATGTTGTTCCAGGAAGAAGGATTGCTAAGAACAGATGGGATCCACCTAACAAAGAGAGGGAAGAGCATTTTCACAGGCAGGCTTGCTAACCTAGTGAGAGGGCTTTAAACTGGGTTTGCTTGGGGGATGGTGACCTAAGCCCAGAGGTAACTGGGGGAGTGGGATACTGGGAGGAAACACAAGGAGGAGGGTACAAGATGGGAAGCCTCCTGATTCATACTGAGAAGGTAAGGCAATTCTCTAGTTATCTTAGGTGCATGTACATGAACGCAGGAAGCCTCGGAAACAAGCAGAAAGAATTGGAAGTCCTGGCACAATCAAGGAACTGTGATGTTATTGGAATAACAGAAACTCGGTGGGGCAGTTCACATGACTGGAGCACTGTCATGGATGAGTATAAACTGTTCATGAAGGACAGGTATGGGAGGAAAGGTGGAGGAGTTGCATTGTATGCAAGAGAGAGTATGATTGCTTAGAGCTCCAGTTTGAAACTGGAGAAAAGCCTATTGAGAGTCTTTGGGTTAAATTTAGAGGCGAGAGCAACAAGCGTGATGTCATGGTGGGCATGTGCTATAGACCACCGGATCAGAAGGATGAGGTAGACGAGGCTTTCTTTGGACAACTAACTGAAGTTTGCAGATCACAGGCCCTGGTTCTAATGGGGGACTTCGATCACCCTGACATCTGCTATGAGAGCAATACAGCAATGCAGACAATCCAGAAAGTTTTTGGAGAGTGTTGGGGACAACTTCCTGGTACAAGTGCTGGAGAAACCAACTAGGGGCTGTGTTCTTCTTGACCTGCTGTTTACAAACAGGGAAGAATTGGCAGGGAAAGTAGAAGTGGGTGGCAACCTAGGCAGTAGTGACCATGAGAAGGTTGGGTTCAGGATCCTGACAAAAGGAAGAAAGGAGAGTAGCAAAATATGAACCCTGGACTTCAGAAAAGCAGATTTTGACTCCCTTAAGGAACTGATGGGCACCCTGGGAGGCTAATATGAGGGGGCAAGGAGTCCAGGAGAGCTGGCTGTATTTTAAAGAAGCCTTATTGAGAAACAAACCATCCTGATATGCAGAAAGAATAGCAAATATGTCAGGCAACCAGCTTGGTTTAACAGTGAAAACTTCTGTGAGCTTAAACTCAAAAAGGAAGCTTACAAGAAGTGAAAATTTGGACAGATGTCTGGGGAGGAGTATAAAAACATGGCTAGAGCATGCAGGGGTGTAATCAGGAAGGCCAAGCCACAATTGGAGTTGCAGCTAGCAAGGGATATTAAGGGTAACAAGAAGGGTTTCTCCAGGTATGTTAGCAACAAGAAGAAGGTCAGGGAAAGTGTGGGACCCTTACTGAATGGGGGAGACAACCTAGTGACAGAGGATGTGGAAAAAGCTAATGTACTCAATGCTTTTTTTCTTTCTTCACAGACAAGGTCAGCTCCCAGACCGCTGCACTGGGCAGCACAGTTTGGGGAGGAGATGAGCAGCCCTCAGTGTTGAAAGAACAGGTTAAGGACTATTTAGAAAAGCTGGACATGCATAAGTCCATGGGTCCAGATCTTAGGCATCCAAGGGTGCTGAGGGAGTTGGCTGAAGTGATTGCAGAGCCATTGGCCATTATCTTTGAAAATTCGTGGTGATCGGGGGAGGTCCCGGACAATTGGAAAAAGGCAAATATGGTGCCCATATTTAAAAAAGGGAAGACAGAGAACCTGGAGAACCACAGACCAGTTAGCCTCACTTCAGTCCCTGGCAAAATCATGGAGCAGGTCCTCAAGGAATCGATTTTGAAGCACTTGGAGGAGAGAAAGATGATCAGGAACAGTTAACATGGATTCACAAAGGGCAAGTCATGCCTGACCAACCTGATTCCGTTCTATGATGAGATAACTGGCTCTGTGGATATGGGGAAAGTGGTGGATGTGATATATTTTGACTTTAGCAAAGCTTTTGATACTGTCTCCCACAGTATTCTTGCCAGCAAGTTAAAAAAGTATGGATTTGATGAATGGACTATAAGGTGAATAGAAAGTTGTCTAGATTGTTGGGCTCAATGGGTATGATCAACTGCTCAACGCCTAGTTGGCAGCCAGTATCAAGCGGAGTTCCCCGGGGTCGTTCCTAGGACCAGTTTTGTTCAACCTCTTTATTAATGATCTGGATGATGGGATTAATTGCACCCTCAGCAAGTTCGCAGAAGACACTAAGCTGGGGGGAGAGGTAGATACATATGCTGGAGCATAGGGATAGGGTCCAGAGTGACCTAGACAAATTGGAGAATTGGGCCAAAAGAAATCTGATGACAAGGACAAATGCAGAGTCCTGCACTTAGGAAGGAAGAATCCTATATACCGCTACAGGCTGGGGACCGACTGGCTAAGCGGCAGTTCTGCGGAAAAGGACCCGGGGATTACAGTGGATGAGAAGCTGGATATGAGTCAGCAGTGTGCCCTTGTTGCCAAGAAGGCTCACGGCATATTGGGCTGTATTAGTAGGAGCATTGCCAGCAAATCGAAGGAAGTGATTATTCCCCTCTATTCGGTGCTGGTGAGGCCACACCTGGAGTATTGCATCCAGTTTTGGTCCCCCCATTACAGAAGGGATGTGATCAAATTGGAGAGAGTCCAGCGGAGGGCAACGGAAATGATTAGGGGGGCTGAGGCACATGACTTACGAGGAGCGGCTGAGGGAACTGGGGTCATTTAGTCTACAGAAGAGAAGAGTGAGGAGGGATTTGATAGCAGCCTTCAACTACCTGAAGGGGGGTTCCAAAGATGATGGAACTTGGCTGTTCTGAGTGGTGGCAGATGACAGAACAAGTAGCAATGGTCTCAAGTTGCAGTGGGGGACTTGGACTAGATGACCTCCTGAGGTCTCTTCCAACCCTAATATTCTATGATTCTGTGTTTTGTACACTGCTTGGCACAACTGTGCTCCAGATACTACTGTAAACAGTAACCATCATTATTTTCATCATATACAGAACCCGGGGAATTACAGGAATGTTTTTCTACCAGGTACTTGGATTGATAAAAACACTTTAAAGAGCACAAATCTGGGTAGGGAGCTGTGCTATACAGAATCCATTTGAGCTGCTGAAGTACTTCTCTCAGAACGCCACAGGTGTGTCATAGCTTCATGGATTCCAAGGCCAGAAGGGACCATTGTGATCATCTCATCTGACCTCCTGTATAACACAGACCATAGAACCGGCCCCAAATATTTCCTAAGGCATATTTGTATAGATAAACATCCAATCTTGAGTTTAAAATTGTTAGTGATGGAGAATCCAAGACTCTTGGTAAATTGTTCCAGTGGTTAATTACTCTCGCTGTTAAAAAATGTACACCTTTATTTCTAGTGTGAATTTGTCTATCTTCAATTTCTATTCTTTGGCTTGTGTTAAACATTTCTCTGCTAGATAGAACAGCCCGTTATTAAACATTTGTTCCCCATGTAGGTATTTGTAAACTGTAATCAAATCACCTCTTGCCCTTCTCTTTGTTAAACTAAATTGATTGAGATCTTTGAGTCTGTCACTCTGTCTGATCTACAGTATTTAAAACAAATAACTTAAAAATTTCCACTTTCAAATCAACCATTAAAGTTTTTCATTTTTCTGATTTAGTTTAATTTTTTAATTTACTTAGAATATTTTAATCCAGTGAAACACTAGAATGATCATCACATGAATTTTGTCATTTAAAGTCAATTTTCTGGTGAAAAGGTTCATGGCTGTTGCTACTCCTGGCACCCCTAACTGCATAGCACTGGTTCCTGGGATGGGGAATTCCATACCAATTTATCAAATCTTTTAGAGTTCAGGATGAGAGACCCAGCTCTAGCAAAGGGTGAGGCAGTCGAGGGCTGCACTGTGTCCCCCTGGTGGACCAAAGCTGCACAGAGCAGAGCCTGCAGCTAGACTTGGGAGGGGTGGGGAGAGCACTTGTCTGGGTCAGAGGGGCCGATGGCTGGGATTTGAGAAGAGGGGGCATGTGTCTGGGTCAGGGGACACCATGCAGCCCTCTCCAGTACCCTCCAGCTGGAACTATGTTGCCGTAGGGGTTTCTTTAACTCTCTACTCTTGTGGGAATCAGTTTTGTAGGAGTACTTGCTGATAGGTATTTTGAAATATAGTATAATTGAAACTGGTGTGATTATATTGTTATTTGACAAATAAAATATGCAGAATTTTAAAATATTGTGCACAGAATTTTTAATTTGTTGGTCCAGAATTCCCCCAGGAGTAACATATATTTCACAATGATATTAATGATCAGTGTGTTCCTGGCTTTTATTTAAGATTTTTGCCTGTCATGTTTTAGATAAATACCAGGAAAGTGATGTGCTAGTTGTACTGAGTTTGTCTGGCCAGTTGGCATTAAGGAGTTCTTAGGGTTACACAAGTGATTGAACAATATGAATTTTAATACTTTTTTTTTGGGGGGGGGGGAATTCCAGACATTTGAACAGGCAAAACAGAAATGAATGAACGATAAAAGTCTACGAATATCTACAAAGGCAACATGAATCCCCTTTGTCTACCATGAACCTCACAGTCAATGTGTCCTTGATTTCAGATGGAGTTTTCTTTGTGTCTCAGCTAACACAACGGAATCAGTAATATTTTACTTTTTTAACTTTTCTCTCCCCTTTTCAACATTATCAGATATGACTTTTCCAGGTTACTACCTCTCCCCTAACAATGAGTGGTTATTATTGGCTTCGCTACTAAAACTGTACAGAAAGCAGCTGCATAGGAAACTGTCCTGTTCTCAGTGGTCACCCTGGAAATCCCTCATGACAATAACACTTCTCATTGACATGATAGCTGGTATAATGGTCTGAGGGAATTACAGATGTGAACAGGATAACAAACAATTGATTGCAAATGAACAAGACAAGGGAAATGCTTTCAGAAAACTTACCATTCATGTAGTGTTGTCCCTCATGGAACAATACTTTCTTCTTCCCCACAAAAGCATGGGCACGGTTAGCATAGTAGAATACTCATCTGCAGCATGCAACTGGTTTGTCACTTACATGACAGGTATAATGAACTGTTGGTATTGAAGAGAAAAGTATTTTCATAGACCAGGTTTTTAACAGACTAAAAGTTAACTGTACACAATGAAGAATGAAGCATCAGTCTTGGGCACCACAGCACACATCTGCATTCTGAGATAATCAGATTCTCCAGATAACAGCAGTTGTTGCAATGAGCTGACAAAGAGCCTAAGTATCTCTGCGCTCTCTGAAGCATACGTATATGTCTGTTGTGTTTGCACTGTCTACAGCACCTACCTATTGAAATCTGGATTTGTGCTGGCTGTAGCGGCAACCTCTGCACTAATTACGGCACGTAAAAATGCCAGTTTTACACAGTGGCAACAATAGTCAGTGCCTGTAACTGATATCAGAGACCACATTTTCAAAAAGGCCTCAGTCTGGACCCTTATGCTAGAGTCACACGATTTATTCCCTACAATTTCCCACTCCTGTTACCATGATTTCACCTCCAGTACACGTAGCAATAGTAGGAATGCTAAAGTAGACAGTGTTTCAGGAGCCTGATAGCATTAACAACCATGTCATCCACGCTCAAGGCAGGCCTAGATGACACAATGGTGAAAATATAGTGGCACTTCCACTCATCTAGCCTAGCAATCCCAATCTTGCTGCTCCCACCAATGGAGCTGGATCAGTGGGAAACTGTAGAGAAAAAAGTATATATTGTGACAGACCCAGACCAGTGGGATACAGGAGTCTGGTAGAAGCCAAATATATTGGCCACTAGATGAAAAGTTTTCTGTTCCCTGGATGACCAGAGGAGGGGCTGCCCTAGAGCAATCAGGAACCTGCCAGAACCAATTAAGACAGGCAAGATAGTCAAGACACCTGGAGCCAATTAAGAACTTTCTAGATTCAATTATGGCAGGCAGGCTAATCAGGACACCTGGTTTAAAAAGGACCTCCCATCAGTTAGTAGGGGGGCGTGCCAGGAGCAGGGAGTGAGAAGGTGTAAAGAGTTCAAGCATGATCAGGCTTCAGGAGGAAGATCCTGCAGTGAGGATAAAGAAGGTGCTGGGGGGAAGGCAATGGGGAAGTAGCCCAGGAAGTTGTAGCTGTCATGCAGCTGATATGGGAGACATTGTGGACAGCTACTATCCACAGGGCCCTGGGCTAGAACCTGGTGTAGAGGGTGGGCCTCGGTTCCCCCCAACTCCTGATTGGACACAGGAGGAGTTGACCTGGTCTGTGAGAAACACCAGAAGGGAAGGTCTAAATTGGAAAGTGATCTGCCCTGACTCACTAGGTGGGACCCAGAGACTGCGGGGATTGTTCTCCGTTTCCCCCATGCTGGCTAGTGATGAGGTTAGCTGAGTGGATGGCAGGCTTGAGCCACTAGCACGAGTGGCCAAACTGAGGGCTGCCATGAATCTCTGAGGCAAGCAAATCTGCCAATAAGCACAGGACCCACCAAGGCAGAGGAGGAACTTTGTCACAATATCCAGAGAGTCTGGCTGTTTCTGTGTCCACTTTCCTCCTTCACAGCCACAATAGGTGTAAAGGAAGGAGGGAGAAGAACAGGGTTGAGGGGGATGGGAAGAGTTCTGATACTTCTGATCTTCCACTGGTATGTAAGGTGTCTGTTCTCTTGCAGTTCTAATTTGCCTTTGGGGATGCAAGATTAGGAGAGGCTGAGGGAACTGGGCTTGTTTCTTCTGCAGAGGTGAAGAATGAAGGGGGATTGGATAGCAGCCTTCAACTACCTGAAGGTGGGTTCCAAAGAGAATGGAGCTAGGCTGTTTTCAGTGGTGACATGACAGAACAAGGAGCAATGGTCTCAAGTTGCAGTGCAGGAGGTTTAGGTTGGATATTAGGAAACACTATTTCATTAGGAGGGTGGTGAACCACTGGAATGAGTTACCTAGGGAGATGGTGGAACCTCCATCCTTGGAGGTTTTTAAGGCCCAGCTTGACAAAGCCCTCGCTGGGATGATTTAGTTGGTGTTAGTCCTGCTTTGAGGAGGAGGTTGGACTAGATGACCTCCTGAGGTCTTGTCCAACCCTAAGCTTCTATGATTCTGTGATCAGGGAGTTATATAAACAGGCTTCCTCATGGCACCCTCACCCACTGCATTCATGTCTGCTCAGTTCATAGTCTATGTAAGGATAAAGATCTGAGCCACGTGTCCCTTTAAGGGAGTCAGATGCCCAGCCCACCTGTGACAGGGTCCACTGAAAGGAAAAGAGACAACCCAACCAGGTCCACCTGCAGGACAGTAGCTGCCACAGTAGCTGGAAGAGACAAATAAGGTGAGTGAGGGAATATCTGTTATGGGATGAACTTCTGTTGCTGAAGGAGACAATCCACACAGAGCTCTTCTTCAGGTCTGGGAAAGGTACTTGGAGTGTCCAGCTAAATGCAAGAAGGGAGTTAATTAAGGAACACCTGGGCCTAATAAGGCTTAGGAGAGCTCAGGTGGAAATGCTCCTGAAGAGAATGGAAACTACAGAGGGAGTCTAAACTGTAAATATTTTCTAGGTGGGGAGACCTGGGCTACTGTAAGCAAACAGGGAAAAGACTGCTGGCTTCTTTAGACAGCAGAGAAGCCTGAGGTCCTTCAACGGAGGGATCTGCTGCTGGAACCAAGAGGAGTTTGTTTTGGGGCTTTTAAATCTTATGTGGACTCTGAAGTAGGAACCTACAAGTGCTCCATTCAGAAGGCTTAATTAAAGGGAGATACTCTGTTGTAAAGTGTTTGGCTTCTCTTTGACTGGGTCTTTTGATGTGATGAAGTGAGCTGTAGCTCACGAAAGTTTATGCTCAAATAAATTTGTTAGTCTCTAAGGTGCCACAAGTACTCCTTTGCTTTTTGCGAATACAGACTAGCATGGCTGCTACTCTGAAACCTATTATTATCTTGCTTCATTCGAGGGGTGGAGGAAGTTTTGCAAACACTTGAATGAATAGTCCCACTGAACTGAAGTAAAATTACTCAGGTATGTGTCTGCAGGACTGGGTAATAATTTATCTTATGCCGTTCTGCACGCATTATACTTTGTACATGTTTTTAGAATTAAATTTTCTCTCTGTGTGTGTGCATATACTCACAGTTCATGTAGAAGTACAGGTGCAAAATCAGGGATCTTTATTTGAAAATTTTACCCTAGCTTTTAAAATGTATTTTAGCAGTACCCAAAAATGTGGTCCTTACAGAATATAGATGAGAGAAGGCCACTGGCATTTCTAATATATAATCTAATTTTTCTAAACTTTCCTGAAAAGGACATGCTTTGCAAAGGCTATTGCATTTTTGTCACTGAACAGTTATTGTTTGTTACATTTATTAAGATCTTGGAGTGTGCCATGGAGAAGTGCAAAGTAAGCATAAGACCATAATAATAAAGTGTAATAACATGTCTGTAGAAATACAAGACCAGAATGTACATATATCCTCATTTAACTGTGCTTAAGTGGTTACTTCTGAACATATTTGCATATATCTGAAAAAATATGCACTACATAGAATGAATAGTCATATAAAACACCTTTTCCATGGAAGTGTGTTTACCATACATTGCATTTTGACAATACAATCTATGCAAGAAACAATTATCTATTTGGAAAACCATTAGGGGTCTGATTGAAAGCCTGTTGGATCAATAAAAAGGCTCCCATTGATTTCAGTGGGTTTGGGATCTAGCCTGTATAGAGTAAAACAAATTTGATTTTTATTTGGTTTCCAGTTTTCAATTGTCTGATTCTCCAGTTCTCATTTTTTTTGCAAAAATAGTCAGTGGTACAGTAATTTAGATTCCCTTAACATTCTAGGTATATTATTCAGTTTCCAAGCATTTCCCTACGTGCTTTTTATCAAGACTGTCAATCATTATCAGTTAGTATAACACTGTCTTTCAATTAAGCAGACTATGGTATCTGACAAGAATTTAAAAAAGAGAAAACCTTAGCAATACAATAATTAACATGTTTGTTTAGTAGGTCCTGCTCCTGCAAATGATGATTGATTGGCGATCCTTCGACTTGAGGATGATCTCTACCACGTATGGGTCCTGAGATGACACAGGAGTCAAATCCTGGAATCGCAACTCCACCCACAGAAGGTACAGACATTTTGTGGCAGGTCATCTGCCTGCTGGGAGAAAGTTCTTTCTTTTTCCTTCCCTCTCTCTCTCTCCAGCTTCAAGGGCAAGGCACTTCTCCCTTGAAGCGGGCCACTCCCTGATGGAGGATGTGGTGCTATTGGGGGTCAGTGATGTCCACATCAGTTAGATCCTGCAAATACTCATGCACGTACTGTACTTCGAGCAGATGAGTAGTCTCAAAATGATGTCAATAAAATGTCTTGGCCCAAAGGCTATGGGGACTAGAGTCTTGTATGTAAAGGATACTACACAATTCTTTCTTTTCCCCCGCCTCCTACATCAGAAAGGGTAAGGAAAGGTCAGCAAACAAAACAATTATTATTACTCTGTACAAACATGAAGCTAGGGTCCTGATCAGAGACTCTCACAGCCTAAAGACAGGTGATACATGGTGGGTGGGCAGAGAGGTAGAAGGATACAACCAATTACTGTGGATGGGAATGGATTTAAGCACATTCTTAAATGTTCTGCTGAACTGTGGCCTCGTTCCTTGACTTCTGTAAGACTGCCAAACAGACTTGTCAATAAGTTGCAACCATGTATGAAACTTATTTTGACAAATATTAATTTAAAAATAACTTTGAGGAGAAGCTGCTGTCTCCTTTCAAAATAGACACTTGGTCTAAACATTCCAACTTTCTGCAGTCCAGTGCAATATAAACCCTTCATATAGCCAGGGAATATCAATTTAACTCTCGTAACATATTAACTTTTACATAACAATAATTTGTAAATAGCACTGTTTAAGTGGGGGTTTTTTTGCTCAACATTTTTCACCTACTAAGTTACTTTCATTCATCTTGTAGGATGTATTCTCCTGTCTGCACAATGCAGTATGTGTATTTGTGTATGTATATACATCATGGGCTACACAATGTGGTGTGGTGCAATATGAATCTTTGAGGGTGAACTTGGGAGGACTCTGTTATTCCAGTGATAAAGTCAAGGATGCACATACTCTTCAAAAAGAGTTAATAAATGCTAATGACCCTGCTGCTGTTGTTCTGTTCGTGCCATATATATTACAAAAAAAACTTACTTTTAATGTTTGCCTGCATTTCAAAGAGCTCACTGACATTATTTTTCATACCATTCCCCATAAAAAGCAACTAGAATCAGGAGTACAACTTTGTAGACCTTGGAGGTAGGGAAAAATATTAACCAAGACCTTTGAAAAATCCTACTTATCAGAGCTCTCCTCCATAAATAAAGCTGCAGTTGTAGAACCTTGTATCTCCGGAATTGAGGTCTAGAACCAAGTTCTGGTTGTCCTATTTGCAGACGTCTTCTGTTTCCAGTAATACAAAAGATGGGGATAGTAAGCAGTGTATGGGTGAGGTGATCAAAAGTGCATGATAAATGCAATTCATAACATGGATATCATTGCATAACTGTGTATATGTCTTCACTCTATGAAAAACCCTAATATACTAGGGGGAGAGAGAATATATTCTGATATAGTGCATTTGATGTGACACCGGTGGTTTTTTTCCCTTCCAATCTTGTGGCTGATTCAAGTTCTATTGCAGTCAATGGAAAGACTTTCTTTACAAACACGGCAGACTAGGACCGTGATCTTCAATGTCACTACTCCATGGCAAGACCTCTATGTATCCGACTTTTGTCATTTATCACTTGTTCATAGGCAAATTCTTCCCTGACAGTCACTTTTCTTAACTTTGAGTGAGAATTCAACACTGCCTGTCATGGTGTCTATATAGTGCCTGAAAGGAGGAGGGAGAAGAGAGAGAAATGTGTTACGCCTAATCCTGCAAACACTTACGCATAGGAGTAGCCCTATTGATGCTACTTATGTGTAAGTGTTTGCAGGGTTGCCAACTAGTATCTTTATCCTAAGTGTCTTGATATTCTTCATAAAGTCCCAGCTCTAGGAATCAGCTGCTTATCTGAGAATCTCTACTTAATTTATAGTGAAAGTTTCTCACTCTCTGGTTACAGAGAAAAGCTTGAAAACTCTGAATCCAAAACACTTTGAGACCAGAAGGCACATAAAAAGAATCCCCTATATTTAATCTCATGTCATGAGATTGGTTTAAAGTCTTTGGGGGACAGATTTGATATTTTGGGACAGTGGGGTTTGGCTGTAATGAATGGAGAGAGCTGTACAAGGGCCTGTTTCACTTAAGCCCAAAGTCCAGGCTTAAGTGGTATGCAGAGTGAGAGGCACTGTGACTCACTGGGGCCAGGGCCACACAAATGTGGGGCAAACGCTGAAGGGAGGCCTTGAGGGTGATGGATTGTAGCATGAGCTCACCCTATAGTAGCAGCTCCTATCCCTCAGGGCTGGGTTTGCTCCGTTGCTCAGGTACTGCAATCTGGCACACAGTGTCACAGCACCACTCCGGTGCCTAGCCTAGCTACCCCTCCATCATGACAGAAGCGTGGCTGTATGTCTTCATGACACTGTGTGCAAGGTTGCAATGACACTTGGTTTGGGGCCCTCTCAAATGGGGGACACTGAGCAGTTGTTGGTCAGCACATTCATTCTGCATTGCACAGTGCAGTGAGATGGCAGCAGGTTATGCAGCTTGTCAAGGTTCCTCCCCCACTCTGAACTCTAGGGTACAGATGTGGGGACCTGCATGAAAAACCTCCTAAGCTTATCTTTACCAGCTTAGGTCAAAACTTCCCCCAAGGTACAAAATATTCCACCCGTCGTCCTTGGATTGGCCGCTACCACCACCAAACTAATACTGGTTACTGGGGAAGAGCTGTTTGGACGCATCTTTCCCCCCAAAATACTTCCCAAAACCTTGCACCCCAATTTGCATAGGTGACCACAGACCCAAACCCTTGGATCTGAGAACAATGAAAAAGCATTCAGTTTTCTCACAAGAAGACTTTTCATAAAAAATAGAAGTAAATAGAAATAAAGAAATCCCCCCTGTAAAATCAGGATGGTAGATATCTTACAGGGTAATTAGATTCAAAAACATAGAGAACCCCTCTAGGCAAAACCTTAAGTTACAAAAAAGATACACAGAAAGAAATAGTTATTCTATTCAGCACAATTCTTTTCTCAGCCATTTAAAGAAATCATAATCTAACACATACCTAGCTAGATTACTTACTAAAAGTTCTAAGACTCCATTCCTGGTCTATCCCCGACAAAGACCAGCATATAGACAGACACAGACCCTTTGTTTCTCTCCCTCCTCCCAGCTTTTGAAAGTATCTTGTCTCCTCATTGGTCATTTTGGTCAGGTGCCAGCGAGGTTACCTTTAGCTTCTTAACCCTTTACAGGTGAGAGGAGCTTTCCCCTGGCCAGGAGGGATTTCAAAGGGGTTTACCCTTCCCTTTATATTTATGACACAGCTGCTGCCACTTTGACCCTCATGGGCAGCAGGAGGTGATCAGACGACCTGACCTGATCCAAGCCCAGGAGAAATGGGTGTTTTTCCTACCTGAACCAGACACCTGTAGTTGGGCTCTATCAGGTTGCAAGGCTCTCAGTCCTAGTTATATTCTCTCTCTCTCTCTGTCTCAAGACTACCCACATATTCCAGACAAAGCGAACAGCTGCAACAAGACTTACTGCAAAAGACGCATCCCAGAATAGCCTACAGCCTAGAGATCAGGGCACTCGCTGGGAGGGCAGAGACCTGGCTCAAGTTTCAACACTAGAGTGAGACTTGAACCTGGGTCTCCCGCATCCCCAGCTGAATACCCTGGAATGAAATTTTTTCAACTTCTTTGATATGCTGAAAACTTTGAAAAACTTTTGCTTTTGTTTCAACCTGAAACAACTTTCTTTTTTTTTTTCTTGAAAGTGCCAGTGAATTGAAAAATCAGCTATTCACCCAGCTCTCATTAAGAGACAGAGCACAAACAAGAGAAATTGTGCCCGAGATGCAATCCAAGCTAATTCCAGAGTAACACATTTTTGAGTTCTAGAGGTTCAATGTCTTGCAAATTAAACTTCGGTAAAGGAAAAGCTTTGTGAAGCACATAATTGCAAGTGACCGTATAACCTTATCCCTTAGGGATGTCATCTGGGCCCGATGCCTCCATTCTATTGAGCTCTTTGCCTTTGATGAGAGTGCTGAAGTTCACGGTTTGTTATACAGAATCATCAGCAGTATAAAGAAAAATGTGGATCCGCTTATAGATGCCTTCGGTATTATTATTTTTTTTAAACCCTACAAGTCATTGCCGAAGAGGTTAACTGAATGATCATTATGTTTCACTAAACATATCTTACACAGAACAACTCTATAAAATTAACCTAATATGCCTTTTCAATAGGTTACTGAAATATTTGTTCTGAATTGCAAATGTAACCCCCCCACACCACCCTTTTTTTTTAAGTCAGTCATTCATAAACCAGCCCTGAATTCTGTAGATGTCTTTGTTGTAACAAGTTCCTTGGGGAGGAAATAAATCGGAAAAATCACTTTAAGGTTATAAGTTTCTCACTGTGACAATTCCTTATTCCTGGAGAGCTATGGTAAGTTTCATCCTGACTGGGTGACTAAACATCTTAAACAAGATGATAGAGAGAAAAAAGGACAAGGAATAATTCATTTCCAGTACAGAGTTTTGGATGAATTAGCATTTATGATCACGTCTGTGAAGTTCTGTTTACTCATTTCCACCAGCACGCAGTATTTATGTGAATAATACAGTGGTCCTATAAATAGTAGCTAAGTGAGGTTGGTTATTTGTGAATATATTCACAATCTGTTTTCTCTTTATTCAACCAGCTCTAGCCTTAACCATTTTTGTGCATTTGATTCCAGAATATTGAATACTGAATTAAATCTAGTTTATAACCTGTGCCAGACAAATGGCCTGATTTTTGCCATTGTGTTCCACAGGAAGTCAGTGGAAGTAACAATTATAGAAGAACTAGCTGGGTGTGGTTTGGGTTTTGTTTTTTATACAACAAAATTGGAAAGATGCTCCATTTTTTTTGTATATCATTTTGGTGAACATCACCAGATCTCATTAAACTAATCTATGTGTACATATTAAGAATTATATTTTTAAAACTCTACAGTCTATAATGCTTTGAATATTAACTACTAAAACTTAAATAGCTAAGACATTGCTATCACTCATTATATGGTGGGGGAGAGTTAATTAAGCATGAAGCTAATATTTAATGTTTTTCAAGCTTTAGATAAGTAAAGTAGGCTAATATGTCAAACAACTATATAATAGATTATGCTGGACAATGTTCTAATGTACATTAGCTGCCAGTGGCTATCAAGGCCATTGTGGGAACCAGTGATCCATCACTCACAGTGACAACTTGGCCATACTCTTTCTACTTGCTGCCAGATGGAGGGAGGGTTTAGAAGTAACAGGGCAGGCAGAAATTCTTAAGTAGCCAGCCAAAGTGGGTGTAGGGCTACTTTGTGCCTACAGAGTACTGCAAAGCATCCTTAATGGGCCAGTGGAGAAGGCCCACAGAAGATAAGGGGGAATTGCTGGCAAAAATAAATCTGAATAAAGTTTTCTTCTGTATCCTTGTGCACCCAATGTACAGTGGGTTTTTCAGGAGGCCTGTGCCTCTGGCAGGTGCTGGTAGTAGTTAGTCTGCATGTCACCTCAAGGCTTTTAGCAAAGGGCTGAGATCAATCATTTGACTCCTAAGGTCCCCTGGGAGGGGAAGGGGAGAGAGGTTATAGTTTAGGTGAAATCTTAACAGCTTTAGAAAGGTAGGTTGGTGGAGCTGCCACATGCAGTTCTAATACACTTGCTGAAACCATTGGGATTTTTAGAAAATGCAGGAAAAAAAATCTCTGCTGCTAGACTTCAGTGTCCCCATGCCTTATTTCTTGAACATCCTTCTAAAAAAAAATCTGTGGGAAGTCTGCTGCCCCTAAAAGCTCTCTGGCACTGAATATTGGAGTGTGCCCACTTTGCTTTAGAATACTCCCGGCTTCAAATTTGATGGTGCAAAAAAATCCTCTATAATGATTTGCCATCTACCTGAGGCTTGGAGATAGAAGAGGCAGAGATGTTTTCTTTTGACCCTACCAAAGTGTGGAGTGCACTGTGGGTAGAGTATCTTCCCTCCTCAGCCTAAAGAGGGTTAGGGATGTCTGCCTCTCAGGGCTTGGATAAAGTTGGGAGGAGTTAGTGACTTTTCAAAGCTGAAAGCCTGGTCTTGGAGCCAAGTGGGTGAAAAGTTCCAGGAACTCAAGGAAGCCTGAGAGCAATGTAACAATGTTACATCTTGGTTGTCTGGGGCTTAATGAGGTCCTGTGACAGCAGCAAGCAGGGCTGCTAGCACTAATGTACAGCACATATAGGAGCAGGTTTCCTTAGGAGCTCTATCTTATTTCACTGGATTAAAAACAATAACTAGTAATATTGAGAGAGAAAATAGTTGTTCCCCTATGATAAGACAGTAAAGGAAAATAAAATGGAACAGTACACAACACCCCACAGCCAATAAACATGAGACAGGAAAAGTCATGAGGTCACTAAAAAGCAGTGGTGTACCTGCTGAAGTGAGATCAGTGCACTGTTCTAGTTACTCATCACATAATGGCTAAACATAAATCTCTAAAACTGCTCACCAGATCTGATTAAAGAACTGTTTTGTCACCATTTAGAAAAGTAATGTTTTCTGGTGTGGGTGAATACATTCCAACCTCTGCATTAGTGATACATTTCTAATTTTAATGTCATTGACCACCCTCAAGTGCTATTAGATCATTTGAGATCAGTAACCAAACATCAAAGTCCAGAATGCTAGGGCTAGGAGAAATGACAGTAAATCATCTTTATTTTAAAATTGACTTGTGGGAATAGCACAGACAAATCTGAGGGCCATGGGTATGTGTATAATAGTGGATATGTAAACACACCCATATAAGCTTCTGCAAACGTTCACCTAATAATAACCAAATCTTGAGTGATTAAGTCATATCGATATTATGGATTGATGGCTTGCAAAATGTCACTTAGAAAAGAAGCAAAAAGAAAAAGAGTACTTGTGGCTCCTGAGAGACTAACAAATTTATTTGAGCATAAGCTTTTGTGAGCTACAGCTCACTTCATCGGATGCATTCAGTGGAAAATACAGTGGGGAGATCTATATACATAGAGAACATGAAACAATGGGTGTTACCATACACACTGTAACCAGAGTGATCACTTAAGATGAGCTATTACCAGCAGGAGAGAGGGGAGGCCTTTTGTAGTGATAATCAAGGTGGGCCATTTCCATTAGATGACAAGAATATCTGAGGAACAGTGGGGGGTGGAGGGGATAAACATGGGGAAATTGTTTTACTTTTTGTAATGACCCATCCACTCCCAGTATCAACAAATCCACACAGACACACTCCTGGAATCCTGACCAGGGGTATTCTATCTGCTACCCAAGATCCATAAACCTGGAAATCCTGGACGCCCCATCATTTCAGGCATTGGCACCCTGACAGCAGGATTATCTGGCTATGGAGACTCCCTCCTCAGGCCCTACACTACCAGCACTCCCAGCTATCTTCGAGACACCACTGACTTCCTGAGGAAACTACAATCCATCGGTGATCTTCCTGAAAACACCATCCTGGCCACTATGGATGTAGAAGCCTTCTACACCAACATTCCACACAAAGATGGACTACAAGCCATCAGGAACAGTATCCCCGATAATGTCACAGCAAACCTGGTGACTGAACTTTGTGACTTTGTCCTCACCCATAACTATTTCACATTTGGGGACAATGTATACCTTCAAATCAGCAGCACTGCTATGGGTACCCGCATGGCCCCACAGTATGCCAACATTTTTATGGCTGACTTAGAACAACGCTTCCTCAGCTCTTGTCCCCTAATGCCCCTACTCGCGCTACATTGATGACATCTTCATCATCTGGACCCATGGAAAAGAAGCCCTTGAGGAATTCCACCATGATTTCAACAATTTCCATCCCAACATCAACCTCAATCTGGACCAGTCCACACAAGAGATCCACTTCCTGGACACGACGGTGCTATAAGCGATGGTCACATAAACACCACCCTATACCGGAAACCTACTGACCGCTATTCCTACCTACCTGCCTCCAGCTTTCACCCAGACCACACCACACGATCCATCGTCTACAGCCAAGCTCTACGATACAACCGCATTTGCTCCAACCCCTCAGACAGAGACAAACATCTCTATCAAGCATTCTTACAACTACAATACCCACCTGCTGAAGTGAAGAAACAGATTGACAGAGCCAGAAGAGTACCCAGAAGTCACCTACTACAGGACAGGCCCAAAAAAGAAAATAACAGATCGCCACTGGCCATCACCTTCAGCCCCCAACTAAAACCTCTCCAACGCATCATCAAAGATCTACAACCTATCCTGAAGGATGACCCATCACTCTCACAGATCTTGGGAGACAGGCCAGTCCTTGCTTACAGACAGCCCCCCAACCTGAAGCAAATACTCACCAGCAACCACAAACCACACAACAGAACCACTAACCCAGGAACCTATCCTTGCAACAAATCCCGTTGCCAACTGTGTCCACATATCTATTGAGGGGACACCATCATAGGTCCTAATCACATCAGCCACACTATCAGAGGCTCGTTCACCTGCACATCTACCAATGTGATATATACCATCATTTGCCAGCAATGCCCCTCTGCCATGTACATTGGTCAGACTGGACAGTCTCTACGTAAAAGAATAAATGGACACAAATCAGATGTCAAGAATTATAACATTCATAAACCAGTCGGAGAACACTTCAATCTCTCTGGTCACGTGATTACAGACATGAAAGTTGCGATATTACAACAAAAAAACTTCAAATCCAGACTCCAGCGAGAGACTGCTGAATTGGAATTCATTTGCAAATTGGATACAATTAACTTAGGCTTGAATAGAGACTGGGAGTGGATGGGTCATTACACAAAGGAAAACTATTTCCCCCTGTTTATCCCGCTCCTCCCCCACTGTTCCTCAGACATTCTTGTCAACTGCTGGAAATGGCCCACCTTGATTATCACTACAAAAGGTTCCCCCCCCCCCTTCCACTCTCCTGCTGATAATAGCTCATCTTAAGTGATCACTCTGGTTACAGTGTGTATGGTAACACCCATTGTTTCATGTTCTCTATGTATATAAATCTCTCCACTGTATTTTCCACTAAATGCATGCGATGAAGTGAGCTGTAGCTCACAAAAGCTTATGCTCAAATAAATTGGTTAGTCTCTAAGGTGCCACAAGTACTCCTTTTCTTTTTGCAAATACAGACTAACAAGGCTGCTACTCTGAAACCTTCGAAATGAAGCCAATTTTAAATTGTGAGCAAAAACCTGAAACTAAAAATACTACTTTGAATCTGCAAATTTGTGTGTGGCGGGGGAGAAGTATTCCCTTCTCCATGAAAGTAAGGTTTTTCAAGCCAAACACTGAATGATCCTGATCAATAGCAATGGTAGTTGTCTCCAAAATAATTGAATGTCAATGGATTCTATGAACAGTAAAAAGCCACTTTTCAGGATGTAGATTGTTCTAAAGTAGCCAAGGGAGATGTTTCCTCTTACTAGAATCTTACTGTCAGTCTGTTTCTTTATGACATTTGGGGAGCACAGGTAACAGAAAAAACAGGTACAGTAATGTACTGCAGAAATAACACTTAAGTGGTGTTACCTGTCAGAATTTGCTATATGCTTATACAAAGAGTGGGTCTAGCTAAAATTATTTTAAAATATTTTCATCTGCAAACCATAACTTTTTTCAGCTACTTTGAATGTTCTAGCTGTTACTGTCTAGTGTGATACATCATGTTAGGTATGTAAAGTAGGCGTGTGTGATTTATACAAGCTGATGTGATACTTTGGAGCACAATGCTTCATACTGTGCTATGTCAAGCAGTGAATTTGTAAAGATGTCAGTCTCTGAAAAAAGATAACCAATAAAAACAACCAAAAATCTCTAAACACTACTACTTTTGACATAGAAAAATAACTGGGAAGACTGATCCACAGACTTGCAGGGAAATATTTGTTAGCTTGCTATTCATGTATAGTAAATAGAGCTTTTTTTAAAAAAAATAGGAAAATTATTTTCAAAATGATTTTGAAATGGATTGTATTTTCTCTATAACTGAAATGATCAAAATCAACACTTCATTTACAAAAAAAATCTTACTAAAGAGCAGGATTTGGGTAAATCAAAAATTATCTTTATTTAGAAAATGATCTCAGACTCATTAAATTACTATAGAAATTTCTATTATTGAGTGTCAGAATTTTTTTGCAAAAAATCAGAACTTGTCTTTTTTTTCAAAACCTTTCATTTTCATGTGGGGGGAAAAGGAAATTTTTGGGGTTGGAAAAAAACTCCTTTACGTGAAAAGTTGTGACCACTCTTATTGTAAGTGGTAAAAACCTCTCCGCTGCTACCAGAGGATCTCCTGTGCAGAGAAGGGAGTCGAGCAATATTTCCTATGGATATGCATGAGAGTTAATCCGCTATCAGAGGTCTGTAGGTATATGTTCCAGGCTCATAATCCATTATCAGAAAGTATGAGCTTCCTTTGAGAGAAGCATTCTAATCCCATGATTCACTGGTAACAGATTAAACCAATCAGAGTTGAGTTGTGAGGATGGAATCCTGCAATGAACCAGATTATTCTCTCTCTATTCTCTCTCCAGCCTGTCTAGCAGGTACAGTTAAGATCAGTAAAATTGACATTTTTTTAGGAAAGTCAATGGTAGAAATTTTTCTAATTTACTGTTGCATTCTTGAGTACTCTTCCTTCAAATCTCACAATTTTCACTATAGAAACACTTTAAAAAAACATTATCGTAGGGAGGTGGGGTGGAAGTGTGTTCTTGAAGTACTCAGAGATGGAATGACACTTTAACCCATCCCAATGGCTGGCTAAAGAAGGCACATCCTCAGCCGCAAAAGAGGATTTAAAAAAAACAAAACCCATTCACTCCTCCTTTGGGAGCAGTAGTTATTGGATTTCTTTTCCCAATTACTGCATTTTTAAATGACTTTATGCAATGAATCAAACACAGGAAACTGATAGTCTCATTTCTTCATATTTCGTTTGGTTTTTGGGGTGGGGAGTTTTGTTAACACCATATTGCTATTCTTAATGCATTTCACATTTCATTGCAGAAATCAGTGTGGAATTTCTTTCCATGCTATTGCAATTTGTGACTCACTGCAGAATTCACCCCCTCATGTTTTCTTCTACTTTCCCCCACCCCAAAAATATTGTTTTCTGTCACTCAGTCAAACACTATCTTTGCTTCATTGAGAGCTTTCATCATTTAATCTGTTGAAGGGTTGCCAATTTTGGGTTGGACTTTTTCCTGGAGACTTCATCACATGACATAACCTTTAATTAAAGATCAATCTTTAATTCCTGGGGACTCCAGGACAATTGTGGAGGGTTGGCAACTCTAACCTGTTGCCTGATATAATTCCCAGTGGTTGAGCACACAGCTACCACTGTGCTGCTGGTAAGCATCCCCTCTCTGGGCTGTTCAGCCTTTGTAGTTTTAATATGAAGGGGAAGAATTGGGTGCATTTTAAAGCTGGGGGCATGTCCCTGACCTGTTTTCTATGCAGGGTGAATGTTCTCACCCTTTCTGTACACACAATCTCCGAATCTTAAAGTGAGATTTGCAAACCTTCTTCCCAGTTCCCACAGCACTTAGTTTACCTGTGTGCAAGTGAGTGTGAATGTGACCAAGCTCTAACCTTAATGACACAGTGGTGGCTTTAAACTACTGTGTATGACAAAGGATGACACGAAGGTGCATTTTCCTAGCCAAAGCTGCTGGAGGATCTCCTGCAGGCATTATGGCTCTAGGAGCCAAGTGTGCAGCTGTTGTATCACCTGCTGGCTGCCCAGTGTGGAGAGGGAAAAGTCTATGGCTGAATTTCCACTTCATCTCGAGAGAAACTTGTGTTAGCAGTGTCTAGACTGCAGCACATTCTGTGTTTAGGGAACGGTTGCCAAATCTTAAATTTGTCTCATCAACCAGAGAATGCTACTCGTGGATGGTTGTTAGAGTATACACTTGTTTCCATAAATTGACTGCCAGACACATTTAAATTGGATTGGGCTTGAATGAGTGTAACACGTTCTATGTTTTTGTAGTCATTCCTGATCATAAGATTAAACAAAAAATTGTATCTACATGGGGAACAAATATTTCATGGGCTCATTAATCTAGCAGAGAAAAGTAGCACTTGAGTCAATGGCTGGAAGTTGAAGCTAGACAAACTCAGATTGGAAATAAGGTGTACATTTTTAACAGTGAGGGTAATTAACCAAAGGAACAACTTCTCTCTATTACTGACAATTTTTTAAATTAAGATTGGGTGTTTTTCTAAAAATATATGCTCTAGGAATCACTTTGGAGGAGTTCTATGGGCTGGGTCAGACTAGGTGATCACAATGGTCTGTTCCGACCTTGGAATCTATGAATGTGCCTGGCCTGTGTGCAAGGAGGACAGGAAGACTTTTTGGCTCACACCTTACACCAGTGCAAGGTCAGACACTGGCAAGCCCTAAAAAAGCAGGCAGAAAGTTTAAAAATAAAGTAAACACACTTAGTATTACAGCATCATGTTTCATTCCAGAGACTAAGCGTCTGTGAGATAAAGACACCCTGGACAGCCCTAGCTTTCTCAGACTCTGGAAATATTATGATTAGCTCCAAGTGTTTTCAGAACAGACATTACCAGCCAGAGACTAAGGCCAGGTCTACACTACCACTTACTTCAGTTTCTCAGAGGTGTGAATAAGCCACACACACACACGCCCCCGAGCAACATAAGTTACACCAACCGAAGTGCTGGTGTGGAAAGTGCTATGTTGACAGGAGAGCTTCTCCCGCTGACATAGCTACCGCCTCTCATGAAGGTGGATTTATTATGCTAACAGGAGAGCTCTCTCCCCTTGGCATAGAGCATCTTCACCAGATGCACTGCATCAGTGCAGCTGCACCACTATAGTGCCTCTAGTGTAGACTAGCCATGAGACAAATGGAAACTAAGAAGTGATAAGCTTATGTTTTTAGGGAATTTCCACCGCTAGACATTCTTCCCCTTTTTACTTAATTTTTTTATTAGGCATTTCACTCTGGATAATGAATGTGGTGGTTTGGTTTTGGTTTTCCTCCTTAAGAGGCGTCCTCTCTCTTTAGCATTGCAAAGACTCCATGAAGGAAACAAATGCAATTCCCTAAGATGGTGGAGTCTGACGTACAGAAAGTGATGCTATTTGTAAAAAAAAAAAATATTTTGGTAAACTAGTCTTTTACCTTTTACACACAAATCAAGAAGAAGGTGATAAGAGAATAAAACTTGTTTTCATGCTACTGAAAATATATAGAAAGGAAAAAACACTGACTCTTGTCACCACAAGTTTTCATTTGCAATAATACTGGGAAAATGGTACATTCCCCAGTATTAGCGCCTAAATCACTGAATGAATGGCAACTGATTAACTAGTTTAAATAATGATTTTACTCTAAAAAGGCTTCTTTTGTCGGACTCCACAGGAAAGGCGACAAGACACCAGGAATGTGGTTAACTAGGCCACAAATTTAAGTAACAAATCTGTGAACTATTCAGCAATCCAGTGCCAGTCATCCTTCCTTTGTAATCCATACCAGCAGGGGAAGGACTACCATCTCCAACCCATTAACTGGGTCCCAGCAACGGTGCTGGGCCCCAACTGCCCTTCCCCCCATACAAGGATTAAAGTAATGGAGAAGAGGGGGTGATTTCACTGCAGTATCATACATTAGAAGCCTCAGCCCCATTTCCAATACTGGGCACCTGCCAAGTTGAGACATTAATTTTACAACCTAGCCTACCCACTAGGTCTGTGGGCTGCTGAGAGGAAGGTGGAAAAACTTCACCCAGGTCAGTCTGACAGAAAAATTCCTTCCCAGACCTCAAAAGGCAACTCGTATGATACCCACAGTGAGTCCCAAAACCCTAGTCCTGCTCTTATATTTGGGTGGGGAGGGGGAGAAATGTGGGGTCTTTTCCTCAGGATGTAGAAAGACCGGGACAAGCGGTAGGGTTTTTCCCAGGCCAGAAGGGAGGGACCATGTGCTCATCTAGTTTCTATTGCCTTTATTATGCAGGAAGTCAAAGTCCCCAAATCTTCCTTTTCAATTAAAAAATCTTTTATACATATCTAAGCTGGACTTTAAAAATTGTCAGAGATGGAGAGTCCATCATGAACCTCGTTAAACTGTTCCTGTGGTTGTTTACCCTCACTGTTAAAAACATGCACCTTATTTCCAATTAATTATCAGACTTCCCTTGGGTGCACAGCAATCAATAGGCTTATGTTGCATCCTTCTGTCTAACCAAGGATCCCCCCTCCTGCCCATCTCAAACTCCCAAGGAAGCTGTGTGCATAAGGAGGGGAGGAAACAAGATGGGAGGGCAATGTTTAAAGGCGTTTGCTTTCCCTTGTTGGCCCAGATAAAGCCTTCCTACCTCTGAGGCTGCTGGGAGGGGGTGAAGAGGGGTATTGAATAACTCTTCAAATAGAAGGTTATTAAAACAAAAAGAAATGTAAAACAAGGGTTGCTCTGATGATCCAGCATAGCTTTTTGTGTTATCAGACTAGGGAGTTTGATTCTCTGCTGCCTCACAACTTGAGTGAGACTTTAGCCTTATGCAAGCAGTAGGTGTAAAATGCAGCCATTCTGAATTAGTATCACCACTCACTCTGCCCTGGTATAAGTTCTTTTGAGGTCAATAGGAGTTTTCAATAACTTGAATAGGCTAAGAACTAAGCCCTAGTTATTACATAAGGATGCATCTTAAAAGGAGTCCTGGACTTTGGAACATTGACCTCCCAAATGTCAAATAAGTATAAAGAATACAGGGGTTCGGGGCCGGGGGGTGGGGGGGAGGGGATGGATAAAAGAATGATTCACTATAATTTGTTGGTTTTGGGGACATGACCATGACCATGTTTGCAGATAATTTAGGACTGAATAATCTAGACTGTTGCATTTTTCTAACCACTTTCTGAGCAAATATTAAAAAGAAAGGAACTGAGAACTAATAAAAATTCAAGTAATAAATTGAGACTCCATTCCCTTTCCCCAGTATAGAAATTAATTTCCTTTTCTAAATTTCCCCTTCTAGCTAACACAAGGGAGAAGTAATAGTTTTTCCTTAAAATGTAGGCTTTTCCTTTGAATACTTTGCACTTTACTGCAAAAAATAAAGTCTATGGTGTATTGCTCTGTCCCTTCAAATGATAAATGGTGAAGAATTGGGGACCACACAAATGCCTCACCATAAACAACAATTTGATATATAGCTGCAGTTCTGTTAAATAAAATAATGGCTATATCAAATACTTTGCTCAATATATGAAAGTTATAAATCTTCAGATGAATAATTTCTGTGCTGCCACGTCCGCTGCCACGTCCACCACCATCAGCTCTGGCACTTGTTAGGGTTCCCCTTGGATTCTGGATACCATGACTCCAGTGGAGCTATACTGCTAGGAATCCTCCTGGTCACAGAGGCCTCAGGACCCTTTAAGGAACAAATGGGTAACATCTGTGAAGCCAGAGGGGAGGACTTTTCTTGGTCCTGGTCCACTGAAACTCTGTCTCATGTTGCAGTTCATAAACTTTGGCTAATGTCAGCTATTTAGTGGAGCAAGATGAAAATGAATCCTGAAATCAATCTAGTGTTTAGTATAGCAGGTGATCCTCTAAACTACATAAGTCTAGTATTGAGCAAAATGAAACAGACATTTGCTTTCATCAACCCCAATGTAGCATTAATAGATTGTCACTTTTAATCTTAAATATGTAGACATTTTTAGCCATTCTAGCAGCAAGGTTTTGGCAAAGACTACCAAACTGGCACTTATCAGAACAATTAGACATCAGGGAAGATAAAAGTTAAAACGAAATGTGTATTTCTTAAGCATACAAAAGGATTGCGGTTGCACCCTCCCTGGCAATCAGCAAATGCCTTTGGAAGTAAAAACAAAACTCCACATATTTGACATACACTGATAACAGCTAGACTTTATGAATTGCCTGCACATATTGTAAACAGACTAGACAAAATCCTGAGTCTATCCATTTATTTCTCTCTCTTGCTCTGACACGTTGACAAGAATGTTAAGACAAATGTATAACTGATGTTTTAACCCTACTTCAAATTATTTAATTCTTGGATATTTTTAAATATGTACAAAGCCAAAACAGGTGATAGGTTTTATCTTCTTATTACTGGTGAAGAGAACTAAGAATAGTTTTTACAGATTTTGATCTATGAAATAAAGTTTCACTTTATTGTTAAATTGAAATTTGTCAAAAGAAATAGAGAGAGAATTATGATGTCTTTGAAATTTGATGTATAAATGCATCGGGCTAGTCAGAGTTCTGCTGATAAGGCAAGGAAATCTAATTGATGTTGAATTCCATGACATTAGCACTTGTGCTTCAGCAATGTTCATTACGTGGCTGCTTTATATCAGCCACCAAAACAATATCAAATTTCATTTCTGATTTTGGAGAAACCCAGCAGGTCTTTCTACAGGAACCATTACTGAAATAGTAATGTGAAAATAGAGACAAGGTATTCTGTACTGACATACATCTGTCTGGTCTTCATTGATTTTATTTATTCTAGTTTGACTCAATTCACTTCTACAGAAAAAATAAATATACATTAATAAAATACATTGACTATCCAAAATTCTATAATAGGTCAATATAAATAAATAACAATATGACTCCTAAAGAAATCCTACATATATATCTGCTGTGTATCCCTCAGTCGCCAAGGCCTACAAAAAGAGACGTTGGGCCAGACACAGTGAGTGATGCTGTAACCAGTGATAGGCCACCCATCTGGGAGGTGGGAGACCCAATGTCCCCTCTCTCATGGCTATTTAAATTATTTATACACAGTGGAACAGCTTTACCACAAGACTGAGGGTGCCCCATATCAGAATGTCCGAGAGCTCAGTGGTTAAGCATGTTCCTGAGAAGTAGGAGGCCTATTCAAATTCTCTCTTATCATAGAATCATAGAATATCAGGGTTGGAAGGGACCCCAGAAGGTCATCTAGTCCAACCCCCTGCTCGAAGCAGGACCAATTCCCAGTTAAATCATCCCAGCCAGGGCTTTGTCAAGCCTGACCTTAAAAACCTCTAAGGGAGGAGATTCTACCACCTCCCTAGGTAATGCATTCCAGTGTTTCACCACCCTCTTAGTGAAAAAGTTTTTCCTAATATCCAATCTAAACCTCCCCCACTGCAACTTGAGACCATTACTCCTCGTTCTGTCATCTGCTACCATTGAGAACAGTCTAGAGCCATCCTCTTTGGAACCCCCTTTCAGGTAGTTGAAAGCAGCTATCAAATCCCCCCTCATTCTTCTCTTCTGCAGGCTAAACAATCCCAGCTCCCTCAGCCTCTCCTCATAAGTCATGTGTTCCAGACCCCTAATCATTTGTGTTGCCCTTCGCTGGACTCTCTCCAATTTATCCACATCCTTCTTGTAGCGTGGGGCCCAAAACTGGACACAGTACTCCAGATGAGGCCTCACCAATGTCGAATAGAGGGGAACGATCACGTCCCTTGATCTGCTCGCTATGCCCCTACTTATACATCCCAAAATGCCATTGGCCTTCTTGGCAACAAGGGCACACTGCTGACTCATATCCAGTTTCTCGTCCACTGTCACCCCTAGGTCCTTTTCCGCAGAACTGCTGCCTAGCCATTCGGTCCCTAGTCTGTAGCTGTGCATTGGGTTCTTCCGTCCTAAGTGTAGGACCCTGCACTTATCCTTATTGAACCTCATCAGATTTCTTTTGGCCCAATCCTCCAATTTGTCTAGGTCCTTCTGTATCCTATCCCTCCGCTCCAGCGTATCTACCACTCCTCCCAGTTTAGTATCATCCGCAAATTTGCTGAGAGTGCAATCCACACCATCCTCCAGATCATTTATGAAGATATTGAACAAAACCGGACCCAGAACTGACCCCTGGAGCACTCCACTTGACACCGGCTGCCAACTAGACATGGAGCCATTGATCACATTGATCTTCCCATCAAGCAGGGGAGGAAATTGAGCCTGGGTCCCTCTGAAAGGGGAAGGGGCAGGGAAAGCCTTCCAGTCATCACTGCCCTGAAGGAGGTAATCACAGTTCTGCAGCTTGCAAGGAGGTTGTGGCAGTTTGGGGAATGTATGTATCCAGGTATCAGTGCTGTTTGGTTTTATGAGCACTAGTTACAAGTGTAACATATGCTGTGAATTAGATCATCCATTTTGTAGCAGGAACTTGGAAAGGTGTGATAAAGCAATCAAGGGCTATCAGCAACTGAATGGCCATCACCTGCTTCAATAAAGGGATTTCTGCCAGTAGGAGCCACTGTCTTTGAATGGATAATCCCTTCACAGAAACCACTTTTGGGGAGAAGGGGGCCTGGAATTCCCCCCAGTGCACAGCTGGGAGGGCTGCAGTTTTTTCATATTAGCCAGGAAGGCAGAGACTGTTTTTAAAAGGTGTGCTTCTCTATGCCAAAGGAAGCCATTTTCACAAGTGAAACAGAAGACTCCGCAGAAGAGAGTGGAGGAAGGAGGGTCCTTGCTTCTCCTAAATACCTGGACTAAATGTGGGAGCTTGCATAAAGGAGGTGAGATCAGAAGGAAGGGGAGGGTGTTCAGGAATGGTTATTTTCCAAAGATCTTTACCTCCCTTGTGCTTTTTAAGAGGGGTGTGAGAGAGAAATTCCTTTGCTAAGCTCACATTTCCTTGCTTTACAGCCATATTACCTCTGAAGGGTGAAACTAGGAAAACCAGAGCACAGGCAATCTAATGAGCTGCAGATTTAGAAGGGCTGCGGCAGTGGTTCTGGGGTCTAGGCAGCCAGACTGCAGGGTCCCACTATCCAAGGCAGGTGTTAGATCTGGGTTTTACCTGGAAATGTACCTGTGAGACTCAGAACTAGAACAAGAACTGGTTATTACCAAGACCCAGAGGGTTTAGGAGCATGTGGGATTCAGTGGCTGGATCCCATTACAACAAACCAGTGGCTGTTAAAACTCCAGGTTGTGACAGGAATCCTTGGTACTTTCCTGTAGTGAAAGTAGCAGTCCACGTTTGTGGACTTTCTGGATTTTAACCTCCTCTAGTTAACTAGTGGGCTGGATATATACTTTATGACAAGTTTCATTCCAACCAAAATAATCGTGGGTTTTCCCTAACCTACATATACAAATTCAGAAAGCAAATGAGAAAAATGAGGGGGAAAATATTAAGTGGTATTTCTTTTCCTCAGTGTGGAGATTTATGGGAATAAAATGTTTGTTTAGCTGAGTGTGTTGTAGCAGTGTGCACTGAGGGGAAGAAAGGGAATATATATATATATATATATATATATATATATATATATATATATATAAAATAATCATATCTCTGCAGTAGCCTCCAAACAGGGGTCTAGAATTGGGTCTTAACACAGCCGAAGTACAGTCTGCATTCATGCTGAGATTGGACACACACTATGTTTCAAGAACAAACTGCGTAAATTACAATCTAGCGTATGGACAGAGCCTTAGTAAGGTGACTGATTTTTGTACCAAACACCCAAGATGAGCTTTAATGGATATTTATTTGCAAGCTGGGAAACCTCAAAACAACTATGAAAACTGGCTAATGGCTGAAACTGGTCAGTGGGTATTACAATTCAACTTCATTCGGTATGTTAACTTTTGGGGTGAGGGAAGTGGTTATAAAATGAAATATTAAATTAACAGAATTATTCATATACTCAAACAGCAAGATGTGGTATCCACTTGATTTACCATTTCAAGGGGAAAGTAAATTCTGTAACTAGATTCTAGCCACAGATACAATCCATCTGTTACTCCCTCTTCTTTAGACTAAAGACTGGTGAAATTTACTGTGTGATGTGCCTTATGAAAGGCTTTTTAAGTGACTGACACATCATGTGGTATATTTCACTTCTTTAGTTACTCTACCTTCTTTTATCATTTCAAATATTGACATTAGTTCTTTTTTTTTTTTCCTCTTCACACTTCAGTATATTCTATCTCCTGTTGCTATGAAAAGTGATGAAATGGGAAGTCAAGGAAAGCTTTGCATGCCACCTGCAGAAAGGGTTGCAGAGAATATAGTGTCTCGTGCAGGAGTGAAGAATTCAACACAAAATAGTCATCTTGTTGTAAGATACCAGAGGAAATAGTTGTCTACTGTGAGCACATAGAGAAAGGTTTCGAGGCTGAGCAGCCAGAAATCACTCAGGGAAAATTAACTGTTGTAACTGACTTGATCTGGAATAGGTAATGTAATGGATGAAAGTGGTAAGAGAGATGGGGTGTGGGAAAATATCTGAAAGCACTGACAATCCTCCCCTCCTCCCAGCAGTTAGGAGGAACAGGGGAGTCACTCTCCAAGGACAAGAGGATTCCAACTGAGGAGAGAGGGGATAAAATTGACTTTAAGCTGTCTTGCAGTCATGCTATGCTTAGGGCAGCTAGGAACTGTAATTTAAAGTGAACACAGGGATGATCTAAATTGTATGTGTTTGTTCCACTTCTGCCCTCCCTCAGCACATATTTCCTGGTACACCCCCACACTAGAGAACTCCACTGCTGTTTTAAGGACCCATAGGTGCTGCTGAAGTAGCACCAAGGTACCTTAACACAGGCCAGAATCAGGACTGATGGGAGAGGGCAATTGTACTCAAGTCCCAAGCTCACGGGTGGGGGGCAAAATGTCTGTAAATAAAAGTGAAATGGGAGTGAACATGATGTACTGGGACCTAAATTTCTCTTGACGGGCTGCCCAGCTCTGGGAATCTAGGGAGACTTGTCCTCAACCTCTAGTACAGTGGAGTAGGGAATAGCTATACTTTGTTTTCCAATATCCTCATGTGTATGAGAGTGTTGAGGAGACATGGTGACTTCGCTTCTTAAAGATCTAGCATGGGATGCCACCATACCCTCTCTAATGCCCAGAAGGCACTATGCACTGAGAGGCACTTGTCATGGAGCTGCCATGCAAGCAGCAGAGCTGAGTCTCATAGGAGCCGTATCTTGCCCTTTAGTGTAAATGTTGGGTTGATTTTAATAAAAATCTTAACGGTCATTTACTCTAATCTAAATGGATTCTAATGGATGTGGTTATTAGTGAACTAACTACACGAGCTGGAAACTGTATCATTCAGTCTGAATTCCATTTCTAGCTTTTAAGGTAACCTTATGTAACACAGTGATTGTGATAATTAACCTATCTTAGGGCTTTCCTCTAGAATAGCTCAAACAAATCTAAATGATAGTTTTTGCACACGTCTGTCTAGTTAGATTGTAAACTTTTTGGGACAGGGACTGTCTATTACCCTGTACTTGTACAATAACAGCACAATCTTGGTCAATCCCTAGGCACTACCATAATAAACATGATTAATAATATTAGTAATTTTAATTTGAATAATGTCTTTGTCAATTGCAAAACTAAAAATGACCTGATAAAAGTTTCATAGCAGCAGGCTTCCCTCTCTTTCCCCTATATTGCTTGTTATCTACACTTGGGTCACATCTAAAATTTTGCCTCCAGTCTGCAAGTGTGGTTTGGTTTTGTTTGTTTTTTTTCCACAGGTGGGACCCTCTGCTGGCACAGAGACTCACTGAAGTAAAATGGTATTCTGCATGAGCAGGACACACTGGAGGGTCAGGGACTTGGATTACAAACACTTTGGACAGAGGCTATGTTGTTAATCAATAAAAATAGCATTTTTTTTGGTCCATAAAAACTAAAGAGAAAATGTATTGCTAAACAATTACTATTCGGGTACATATGCTAAGAGACCTAGCATAGACAAAGTCCTGTTCTGGTGTAAATTGATGTAACGCCACTGACTTTAGTGGAGCTCAACCTGCCCACACCAAAGCTAAATTTATTCCATAGAGAGTTCACCAAAAAATTATTTTTGCATAACATAGTCTTGTATATGTTTCTCTGCCCCATCCCCTAAACTCACTATGGGAAATCTAACAGCTTTCCGCGTTTCTTTTGTACGTACAATGTGCAGCTGTATGCTGCAGGTTTAGTCAAGGGGGTGCATTGTTCTTCCTGTAAGCTTTCCTTACATAATAAAGCAGTTTCCTGATTCCCAAAAGAGCCAGCGGTGTAAATGCACGACCGCCAAATAAACTCGGAGAAGATTGGAACAAACAATTATTTGACAGAATTATTTCAAAACCCAAAGGGTGTTTGGATAATAACTAAAGCGTATCATGGCAGAAATAATAAAAACATGGTTCTTACTGCAGGAATGTTAATTAACTCAATACATTTAGAACTGGGGTTGTGATATACTCATTTTTAAAAAAGTATATTTAGTTCTTTTTACGTAAATCAGCAGATGTTTTGCCTGAATATGGACATCAGAGTCGGAGCCATAGTGTCTCTTCCTCTTCTTCTCTAAGGCCTTGACTCAGTAAAACATTTATACCTGTATTCAACTATGAGCACATATGTAGCCCCATTAAGTGAAGTCTGGATTCATCAATATACTTAAATACACTTTATAAATATTAGGCACATGACTACACATGCTTACAGACCTTGCTTAACTGGGGCCTTTACTGAGTGGACCTAAAGTTAAGCACAGACCTGAGGGCTTTCCTGAATTAATTGGATTGAAGTGGCGGGTTTTCACCGGCCCTGATTCTAGAGAGCACTTAAGCATGTGTTTAAGAACATAGTTAAATTCCATTGACTTCAATCCAATTTAATCACATGATTAAAGTTAAGCATGGGCTTAATTGCTCTTCTGAATAGGGGTGTTTTCCTGAATTGTCGCTTCAAGGATCAGGGCTTTCACTCTAGGAAAAAGATTGTATTAACCCAAAGATTCCTGCCAGTTTTCCCTCCCACATCTTACTACTCACTGCCACTTCCCCTTCAAACACATGATTTCCTCCCCACCATACAGAAAGTGGAGGGGAGAGAGAGGATGGGATGAGATGAAACAAAGCTGCCCTTGCACCTAGTTTTCATACTTTTACAACATCCCAGGATTAGGATCATCATCATACATGCCACAATTGTTCCCGATCTCCATCTTCTCTTGAAATGGGCCGAAAACATAAAGTTTGGGATATGTGACCAGTTATCTGTGTTTCTAAGGAGAAAATAAAATTATCTATAGATTATCTTAATTTTTTTTTCCTTTTGACTTGGTTATAGATTTGACTGCAGCTATACAATCACAAACATCCTTCCCTCCCACCCCTGCAGAAATCCAGAGCTGGTAGACATTTCATTCTTAATTAGTGTTTGTATGCGTGGGAGACAGGTTACAACAGGGACATTACTTAGTCTCTGGTGAATGAGGAGTTAACTTTTCAACTCATCTGCCATTTTTTTTTTATTGCACAGGTGCTCCAGGAAAGACTAAACATTGGCTGCTTGGGAGCTAGAAGGGAAGCTGCTAATAGGAGTCACGGCTAAACATTCAAGATCATAGAAGGAAGCTGAACTCCAGCCTGGTGAGTTCTATTACTCTTTACCTTCTGTTAACTTGTTTTGTTTGCATTATTCCTTGTGGGCTGTATCTGCATTTCTGCTGAGTTATTTCACTTTCTTATGGCCCCCCCTAGGCCTGCTAGAGGGGGAGAATGTTTCACAAGGTGATTCAATAGCAGATCTCATAATTTTAAGGTGAATTTGATTTTTTTCCCCCTACAGACAGGGGGTTGTTTGTTTTCTGAGTATTTAATTTTGTATTTGGAAAATTATAAAGAAAGTCAAACAAGAAGGAAAAACCAGGTGTGATAGGATCTATGCCTTTTAGTCCAGTTCTAGCTATCTCTGTATTGAGCTGAGGCCTTATGAAAAATTTTGGTCAGTCTTGGACTTGAGTGTATCTCTATGCCATTCAGAGACTTAAACATCTTGGTTTGATGAGAAACTCAACGTGGGAGACTAAAGAGAAACAAAAACAAACAGACTACATTTTTCTTAAAAACAACGGTTTAACTGAAAGCATCAGTGCTCCAGATAATATTGAAAAAGATTCTGAGCTGAAAATGAAGACTAATTATATCTCATCATATCTTAAATATAGTGATGTTATACAGTACATAGAAGCAGTCTTGTCCATAAGACCACCTTCTTTAGTGATCCCTACTAGTTCTTTATCAGTGCAGCCTTGTTCTCTTATATGCATTTAGTTCCCTGCATGCCTTTCAAGGGGAGGGAGCTGGCTCTTCTAAAATTTGACAGAAACTAGCTGTCATAATCTTAACCTGAGCATTTTGCAGCTGGTTTTATTTCCCACTCATCTAGCTGGTAAGCACTTGTAACTCCTGTTCTAGCTTTTCCTTTGTTTTTCACATGGTGGGAGGACTTCCTATTTTTACTGACTAAAATGGGAATAAGAAAATAGGGTCTTAGCTCTGTTTAACCTAGTTGTCAAAATGGATGCCATTTTGGCCCGCATCAGATATTAAACTGGGTACTCCAGGCTCAAAGTATAAGTCTTTACAGCTTGAGTTAAACTGCCAGGCTCTGTTGCTATGGATTGTACACAGAGGAGGACATAACACATGTTGACCCAGTGGGTGGGTTACTTCCTCTGGACTGAAGAAGCTCATCCTGAACCTTCTGAGGCATGCAACAGTTCAAATCTTGGACAATCCCCTAATTATATGATGTCAACCATGATGACAGCTAGGAGACTGAACCAAGGACCTCCAAAGATAAATGCATGAGTCTCTACAGCTTGGCCTTAGGAGCCAGGCTCCATAATTGTGAGCTATAAAAAAAACTCTCCCATCCTCTTTGGATTGGGCTGAGCAGAGAGGCTTAGCACATACTGTCCAGCATGTTACACTTGGAAAACAGAGGCTGAGAGAAGTTATGTAGTTTGCCCAAAGCCATAAAAGGAATGTCAGAACCAGGATTAGATCTCAAGAATTCATGTTTCTCTGTCCTGTGCTCAATCAGTAGACTTCCCTTCAATTAGTATAATGCTACTTTACCTTTAAGAAGGTAAGTCAGCATCCTGTTTTTCATTACTATAAAAGGAAATTATTTGAGAAGCCACCATAAATACTAAACATGATGATTGGAAAATCCATCCTTTCCATTTTTCATACATTTAGTTTGATTAATATAACTTAGAGAGGAAAAAAATCCTCTTATTTACAACTCTTAATGGATTAAGTTCATAGTTACAAAAATTCAGAACTTCTTAGATAAAATGGGGATGATAACATATGTGCATATTTACAGAAGTAACTTGTTTGCAAATTGCTTTACAGATGGTACTAATTAAAATCACTTAGAATAATTATAGGAGCAGATTAAATCAGATGTTTAGTCTAATACCATGGAGCAACTGAATTAATTATAGGAGAAGCTTTCTCTTATTTCCTAGGTGGAAGACAAGACTATTACTGAATTTTTTAACTGCTTTATTGTAATTTTAATTTCATTTCAAGTACTGTAGTATATATTATGTTTTCATTTGTTAAATTAATCTAATCTTTATCATGGCCCCCAATTTTTGATTCTAAGTCTGTGTTATCATCAGCCTGTCATAAAATCCTCTAGCAACGGCTGAAGAGAAGAGGAAAATATTCAGAATCTAATACTGGTAACAAAAAATAACTTCCAATGCCAAATTAAGATTTGTCTTGATATACACATGTAGGATAAACTCATGAATCAGACACCTTTAAGACTGCATGAACTGGATGATTTGAAGGTTTAGGTTTATATAACTGCAAAATGACTTATGGTGCAACTGGTTTTCCTGTCTTGTTCCTGTGAATTTCAAGGTTGTTCAATGATGAGTGACCAAGGGCCAGATTTTTAAAGGTATTTAGGCACCTAAAGATGCAGAATGGTGCCTAGTGGGATTTTTATGAATGTCTAGGGGCTAGATCCATAACAAGATGTATATGTCAAACTGCCACTTTAGACACCTAAATCCCAAACTGAGATTCTCACTGATTACCTGCCACCTAATCCTATAGGTGCTGAAATTCCCTAGGCATCTAAGTTTCTGGTGGTACGCACAGTCAAAGCCATTTTATGCCAAAGGCCCAGCTCATACTTAAGCCCCACTGTGATCCTCAAACCAGGCATTCCTCACCTATCTCATCCCATCTGGACAGCATTCTTAGAGCACATATACCAAATAAGGCTCTGCACAAAATGGTGGTGGTGTTAGTGCCATTATGCCCTATTGTGCAGTGGTTAAAGCACTCGCTCAGAATTTTGGAGAGCTGGATTCGAATCCCATTCCCCTTGAGAGGTATAAGGTCTTGAACTCAGGTCTTCCTCTTCCCAGCTGAGTGTTCTAGTCACCAGCTATATAAAGTATTCTAGGATGGGTGATTCTCAGTCTCTCATGTCGAAGCTGTTCCACTTTGTGTAAAATACTTAAATAATCATTGGAGGAGGGACTTGAACATGAGCTTCCCACATCCTAGCTGAGTGCTAAAACCACTGGGCTGTAGAGTCACTGTCTCTAGGGCCTGATGGTTATTTAAATATCTTATATAAAGTAGAACAGCTTCAACAAAAGAGATGGAGGTTAAGCCTAAAACACCTCTTTAGCTCAGTGTTTGACACTCACAAGTGAAATGGGAGACCTGGGTTCAAGTCCCTGTCCCTCTCACATACAGTAGGGATGTGAATTTAGGTGTCTGCCAGCCTGAATGAGTGTTCTAATCACTGGGCTATAGGATAAAAGGTGGAGAGGCACAACCATCACTACTCTTTGTGAGAGAGGCCTAAACTGTCTTACAGACCTAAGTGTAGGAGAGGGTTCACAACTATGAATCCCAAGCACCTTTGATAGAGGTACATAGACCACACTCCTCTCACTAGCATTTCCTATTGGCTAGCATAGGTGGCTTCCCAATCAGCTTGCTGACTTTTGTGAATTATGTTCTTAGGCATCTAATTCACCCCAGGCATTATATAGGGAGCCTGGGTGCCTAACTCAAGGCTGCGTATTCCACTAGGCAACAGGGTATCTAAAGTTAGGCATTGAAACTCTATGTCCCCTTTGTGGATCTAATCCTAAAGTGCCTAACTCCTATTGAAATCAATGGGACTTAGGCACTTTTGAAAATCCCACTAAGCACTCCTATCTGCATCTTTAGGTAAGAACATAAGAATGGCCATATTGGGTCAGACCAAAGGTCCATCCAGCGCAGTATCCTGTCTACCAACAGTGACCAATGTCAGGTGCCCCAGAGGGAGTGAACCTAACAGGTAATGATCAAGTGATCTCTCTCCTGCCATCCATCTCCACCCTCTCACAAACAGAGGCCAGGACACCATTCCTTACCCATCCTGGCTAATAGCCATTAATGGACTTAACCTCCATGAATTTATCCAGTTCTCTTTTACACCCTGTTATAGTCCTAGCCTTCACAACCTCCTCAGGCAAGGAGTTCCACAGGTTGACTGTGCGCTGTGTGAAGAAGAACTTGCTTTTATTTGTTTTAAACCTGCTGTTCTGTACTTAAATATCTTTAAAATTCTGGTTTCAGAGTAGCAGCCGTGTTAGTCTGTATTCTCAAAAAGAAAAGGAGTACTTGTGGCACCTTAGAGACTAACCAATTTATTTGAGCATGAGCTTTCGTGAGCTACAGCTCACTTCAAAGCTTATGCTCAAATAAATTGGTTAGTCTGTAAGGTGCCACAAGTACTCCTTTTCTTTAAAATTCTGGTTCTAAAGCTATACCTGTTTGCTGTCACCTACTTTCTTGAGGAAGAGGCTGAAACCCTGGGACCACTGAAGTCAATAAGAGTGTGTTGCCTGCACTAATAAATCAAACTGTTTTACTAATGCTTATAATTAGTGTAAGACCTAAGAACAATTTCCATGGCAATGGTAGAAACAATTGGATTTCAGTTCCCAGGGTGGTCTGTCCAAGCCTGCATTTGTCAAGTTTCAGACACGAGGCAATACTCATTAATTTGGTGGTTCATTTACATCATAGATTTTGTTTTGGATCACTAACACTTGGTCTGTGTTGATAGTAGTTATTTTAGTGGTAGTGTTTGTACCACCATATTAGCTATGCTATGTATTTGTGACATTATTGGTGGGGCTTAGCCTCATTAACTCCTAATGATCAGATGCCCTTGTCTCAAAACAAGCATCACAATAATCCTAGTGCTTTTTCCCAATATATATGTGGTTGCATTATTTTATTTACAGTGCCCAAAAGTGTACTGTGAGCTTTAGAGTAAATGGAAAGTGCCCTGAAGAGTTTAGACTCTAATGTCAAATGTGACACAAGAAATGAGAATAACAACTACATTGGGATGATGGGGTGAGGAAGAATGGATTAACATGGGCTCTGAAACATGCCGTGTGTGTAACAAACCTGCTGGCTTATTACTGAGCATTGTTACAGCCCATCCAGCCAGTAGAGAATTCCATAATTCCTAAATGATAGGAGCTGGAAGTACCACCTGAGGTGGAAGGGGACCAGGTTCAGGAGGGTGATAGTCTGTGTGACAGGAGGAGCAGCAGGCCAGAAGCCACCGCTGGGGAGCTGGCTGCAAGGGCAAGGCACAACAGCAGGCTGCCTGAGAGCTGGAACTGCAGGGCTGCATGGTAGCCACAGTAGGAGGAGTGCAGTGGGCAGTAGATAGGCAGAATGTGTTACATCACTTATTCACTGCACACAACTGCTCCTAGTGGCTGGTTTAGGAACTCTTATTTTGATTTATTGTTGTAACCGTTAAAAGTAATTATGCCGAAGGAATTTGCACCTTTTTAGGTTCTGGAAGCCCTAGTAAAGGAATACTCAAAATCGGAGAATGTCTGTAGGAACTAACCACAGCTACAGCCTGATGATCCAAGTGTCTGGAGTGCCTAGAGTACTTAGAGCACTCTAGCCAATACTCGTCCCGTCTGATGAATCACAGCACTCAGTGGCACCTTGCAACTCTGGTTGCATGATACTGTTTACTGAAGTACGCTTAGTCCCTTTCCTCTCAATGCTTAGAATAGAGCAGATAGTGGTTTGGACTGGATTTTCATGTTTTTTTGAGCTAGTACATTTCCTGATGGCTGCCTTTGTCTGCTTTAGCTTCTGTGCTTTTTTTTTTTTTTTTTGGGTGGGGGGGGAGAAATGTGGGAAGGGGGGTAAGATTAAGTCACTGACCCTTATAATTTAGAAATGTGAAGTGAAGGTAAAATTAGTGTAGTGATGTCTGCCTGAATCTGCAAGCAGCATGAAACAGCTCTGAGAGGTACAAACTGTCACTTTCTAGCCCAATGAGTATTAACTTGCAAATTAAAATAAGCAAGGAAGAAGGCAATCCAATAAGCAGCATATGAAGAGTGGGGGAGAGATTTTCACATACATTATATTCATTTTTAAATATTCTAATTTAATATCTGCTAGCGGTGACTGCTCCAAACGTAGCCAACAATTATGGTAGCCATGGGCCTTTCTCATTGTGAGAGGAATTCTATGTAGTGTCAGGAGTGGATATATCTTGGGCTGTAGGTGTAGTTTGGAAGAATACCTCCACTTCTCTCATCTTCTCACCACACCCACACACCCCAAATCTGGCCCAAGGTCTGGATCTTTGTGTGAAACCTGCATTTAAAAAAATCAAACTCTAGTTACTGTGTGTACTCTATTATACTACAAGTGAATGTACACAACTTGAGTTATTCTCAGTGGGATTTATATATGTCTATTCAACTTTATAGTTTGTGGTATTTAAAAAGGACTCAATCCTGTATGCAGCGGAGAGCCCTTAACTTCCTGTTATCATCAGCAACCAAAAGTTTCAATCACGACCAAGGCACTGTTCTGCAAGAGAATCTTTTCAACATGCAGAATCCGGTCCAAAGTTGCTTTGGTGTTTTTTAACAATTTTTTTTATTTACATACTTAGCTACTAGAATTGTTTTGACAATAGAAAATTCATATTCGTGTAACTCATTGAAGGAAAAAGAGAATCTTATGGGGAGAATGACCAGTACAATTCCCATTGATTCAGAAAGCTCAGTGTGCAATAAATATAAGGTTCAGTCCTGCAGTGCTTACACTCCTTATTCAAGTGGGAGTTCAGTCTAAGATCAGAGTGGGTTTTGCCCAATTAAAGATTGCAGTGTCATTCATGAGGAGTAGGATGAAACAAATCAATAACTTAGGTCACCAGGATAAGTAAAATATCTGTTTTAACCCCAGGGGAGGGGGAGGATAGCTTATTAATTTTAAAGATGTATACTCAACTTTATCATGAGCTTTGTGTTTTATGATCTGCATCATAGGGCACTGTCTGTGGAATGTTGTGGGGAAGGAGACTCAAAACATTGGCTAGTGCCTTGATGTTAAAGGCTAAATTCAGAGTTAGTGTAAATGGTGGTACAATTCACCATGTTGGTGGGACAGAGGTGTAAAATGTCTGCATGGAATTAAGAGCTGTCCTAAATTAGTGGAACCAGAATCATGCTAGGTATGTTAAAAGGGTGGAGTAGAAGGCAACAAGAGGGCATGGTATAAATAAAAGGGAGCATGTCAAGGGTGGAACAGAGAGGGTAATTCTGTGCTGATGAGCCAATGTTTAAAGGGTACCATAACCTAAATCTTCCCCAGGCTGATTTAATACAAGCAGACATTGTACTAAGTACTCAGGAAATAGCATACAGTTAGGCACGTCAGATATAATAACACCGTATTACATAATGAGCGTTGAGAATTAAAATACCTAACCCCCACTGTGTAAGGCGGGAGTCAGTGGCATAAACCTCGAAGCCTCTGCCAAGCCAATCAGTCAAGTTGAGACCTCTAAAATTGATCTGCACCAAGAAATAAGAGCTGAACTGCTGAAGTCAGAAAAATAGTGCAAAACAGTTGTGTACTCAGAAGTCCATTGTGTTAGATCCACATAGGTTGTCACATTCCACATAACTCACTAAAAATAATACTTTGAACACGTATAACAACTGCCACCTGAGAATCCCAATTGATTAATTTAACTTCTCTATCCCTGTAAAGAAAATGTTCTACAGGATGTCAAAGAGAAGATTTAGGTCTTCTGATCTTCTGTAGGACTTGCTGCTCTGCTAATCTCTAGGACGAGCACCATGGCACTATTAATTCTGCCCTTTACTGTTTGTATCTCAGTTGTTTCGTGAGAAGGCTTGTAGATGCCATGGTAAAATCAACATCAGTAGTCTAGTGGTACTGAGTTAATAGACTGTGAGATCTTCAACCTTAGCAGAAATTGTGGAAGATGCCTGAGCTGAACAAAAACTGATCTTATGTCAAGCATGATGACCTTTATAACTGGTCTTTATTTAACAGATATTACTGAACTGTGCAAAATGGTACTCTGGTAACTTGAAGCTCTGATTGCAACTTATTTTGCTATGCCTCCCTTGGATCATTGTCACTACAAAACACTTAGGACTGTTCAGAAATAGATTCCCCGTTCACTTCACCTTGCTAATGCTAAACTGAAATGCAACACAATACTGTAGCAAAATTCACGAGAAGAATTTTTCTCTTAATCAACTCAGTCTAGCTCCTCCATTAATTTCAGCATGAGCATGACAGTTGCTAAAGTCCAGTATGATGCTCCACTAATACTGAAGGTCAAACCCAAATTCACAATTTTACAGTTTGATTCCAGTTTGTCAATCATGGGTTTGTCTCTTACAGCTGAGGTTGTATTTCTGTCTAAACCATGCTCCAGGCTTATTTTCAGTATCTGATTTTTATCCCAAATATAAAATACCTACCACCCTTCCAATCAAATATCAGTATCAAATTATGATCCACAGAAAAGGAACCATATAGGCAATGGCAGTGCAAGCTTCCACATGCTGCTCAGCCAATCTGCCTTTACTTTGTCCTGGAGGAAACTGCTCTAGGGAATGGAGGGTATTTATTTCACTCTTCATGCCTATTCTGTGCTTGGCTTCTTAATTAACTTGGAAGGGGTGGAGTGGGGTGTTCTGTCCATAGGCAGTGGTCTGAGAACGCCAAACAGCCGTCCGGTGGTAACACTTTTCTGTCACTACCAACCTGGTTTGGATTTGACTCTTAAGTGAGCACTGAAAGGCTCTGTCCTAGAGACAGCTAGTTCCTCTCTCTACACAAGTGCAAATTAAATGAGAAAATTGCAGAGGGTCAGATCCTCAGCTGGAGTAAATAAACACTAAAGTCCAAGAAGCTATGCTGATTTACTCCAGTTGAAAATCTGGCCCAGAATATGAAACTCACAGGATCAACTATCTGTTCTGAGAATGCAAACTCATGCTTTTAGAAAATGTAGCCTTCTGACCCAGTTCTCCTGAAATATTCCACAACAC